>NC_088223.1:82109749-82484749 GCF_036934945.1 Oncorhynchus masou masou | reverse complement strand
ACTGCTCCAAAGTCCAATGATGGCGAGCTTTACACCACTCCAGCTGACGCTTGGCATTTCGCATGGTGATCTTAGGCTTGTGTGCGGCTGTTCAGCTATGGAAACCCATTTCATGAAGCTCCCCGCGAACAGTTTTTGTGCTGAACTCGGTAGTGAGTGTTGCAACCGAGAACAGACTATTTCTACGCACTTTAGCACTCTGTGGTCCCGTTCTGTGGGCTTGTGTGATCTACCACTTCCCAAAATTTATGGTTGACCGGGGAAGCTCTAGCAGGGCAGAAATTTGGCCAACTGACTTGTTGGAAAGGCCATTCTACTGCCAATGTTTGTCCAATTGGTAGTTACAGTCTTGTCACTGCGCTGTATGTCCCGTACGGACTCGGGAGAGGCGAAGGTCAAGAGCCGTGCGTCCTCCGAAACACAACCCAGCGAAGCCGCACTGCTTCTTGACACAATGCACGCTTTACCCGGAAGCCAGACGCGCCAATTTGAAACACAGTACACCCGGCTACCGTGTCAGCGTGCATGCGCCTGACCCGCCACAGGAGTTGCTAGAGCGCGATGTGACGAGATCCCTGCCGGGCAAACCTTCCCCTATCCAAGACAATGTCGTCTCATGGGTCTCCCAGTTGCAGCCGGCTGTGACACAGCCCAGTATCGAACCAGTGTCTGTGGTAACGCAGCTAGCACTGCGATGCAGTGCCTTGGACCGCTGCGCCACTCGGGAGGCCCTGTGTGCTTGATTTGCTACACCTGTCAGCAACGGGTGTGGCTGAAATGGCCAAATCCACAAATTTGTATATATAGTGTATGTATATGTCAAGAATCGAGTATATAAATAAATATACGGTGTGTATAACAGTGTAACTACAATGCAATGTACAGTTGTAGAAATATTAGCATGAGCTATGTCGAAAATACAGTATTTAAATACACATTATACAGTGATTTTCGGAAAGTATTCAAAAAGTATTACCCCTTGACATTTTTCCACATTTTGTTACGTTACAGCCTTTTTCTAAAATTAATTAAATCGTTTTTTCCCCTCATGTCACGCCCTGGTCGAAGTATATTGTGTTTGTCTGCATTTAGTTGGTCAGGCCAGGGTGTGACATGGGTTTATTGTGGTGTGTTTTGTCTTGGGGTTTTTGTTAGGTATTGGGTTTGTGGCTTAGTGGGGGTATCTAACAAAGTCTATGGCTGTCTGGAGTGGTTCTCAATCAGAGGCAGGTGTTTTTCATTGTTGGGAACCATATTTAGGTAGCCATATTCTTTGAGTGTTTCGTGGGTGATTGTTCCTGTCTCTGTGTTTGTTGTCACCAGATAGGCTGTATAGGTTTTCACGTTCCGTTTGTTGTTTTTGTATTGTTCGTTTTCATCGTCATTAAACATGTCTCAAAAATACCACGCTGCATTTTGGTCCGACTCTCTTCCACCAGACGAAAGCCGTTACACCTCATCTACATACAATACCCCATAATGATAAATAAAAACCTGTTTTTTAGAAAATTTAGCAAATGTATAAATAAAAAAAGCTGAACACATTTACATAAATATTCAGACCCTTTACTCAGTACTTTGTTGAAGCACCTTTGGCAGTGATTACAGCCTTGAGTCTTCTTGGGTATGTCGCTATAAGCTTGGCACACCTGTATTTGGGGAGTTTCCCCCCATTCTTCTCTGCATATCCTCTCAAGCTCTGTCAGGTTGAATGGGGAGCGTCGCCACACAGCTATTTTCAAGTCTGTCCAGAGATGTTCAATCGGGTTCAAGTCCGGCCTCTGGCTGGGCCACTCAAGGACATTCAGAGACTTGTCCCGAAGCCAAACTGCGTGGTCTTGGCTGTGTGCTTTTGGTCATTGTCCTGTTGGATGGCGAACCTTTGCCCCAGTCTGAGGTCCTGAGCACGCTGTCGCAGGTTTTCATCAAAGATCTCGATCTCCCTCGATCCTGACTAGTCTCCCAGTCCCTGCCACTAAAACAAATCCCCACAGCATGATGCTACCACCACCATGTTTCACCATAGGGATGTTGGCAGGTTTCCTCCAGACGTGACGCTTGGCATTCATGCCAAAGACCGCAGTCTTGGTTTTATCAGACCAGAGAATCTTGTTTTGTTATTGTCTGAGATTTCCAGGTTTCCAAGCGAGCTGTCATGTGCCTTTTACTGAGGATGTCTTCCGTCTGGCCTCTCTACCATAAAGGCCTGCTTGGTGGAGTGCTGCAGAGATGGTTGTCTGGAAGGTTCTCCCATCTCCACAGAGGAACTCTCTAGAGCTCTGTCAGAGTGACCATCGGCTTCTTAAGTCACCTCCCTGACCAAGGCTCTTCTCCCACGATTGCTCAGTTTGGCCGGACAGCCAGCTCTAGGAAGAGTCTTGGTGGTTCCAAACTTCTTCCATTTAAGAACGATTGAGGCCACTGTGTTCTTGGGGACCTTCAATCCTGCAGACATTTTTTGGTACCCTTCCCCAGATATGTCCCTCGACACAATCCTGTCTCTGAGCTTTAATGCCTAAATTCTTATGTAAATAAGATATTTCTGTTTTTTATATTTAATAAATGTGCAAAATATTCTCAAACTTTTTCACTTTGTCATTTTGGGGTATTGTGTGTAGATTGATGAGGATGAAAAAAAAGATCTGCAATTTTAGAATTAAGGCTGTAACGTAACAAAATTAGCAAAAAGTCAAGGGGTCTGAATACTTTCTGAATGCACTATAGGATGAGCCATGACTTGAATGCAGTATATAGACTGAGTAGTGATGCACCGATATGACATTTTTGGTCGATACCGATATCCAATATTTTCCTTATACCAATAACCGATATTTAAAATTTTAGAGGCCTTTTAAGTATTCCAGTACAGTTAAATAGTTAACACACACACATTGACGCAGCAGTCTAAGGCACTGCATCTCAGTGCAAGAGGCGTCACTACAGTCCCTGGTTTGAATCCAGGCTGTATCACATCTGGCCGTGATTGGGAGTCCCATAGGGCGGCGCACAATTGGCCCAGCGTCGTCCGGGTTTGGCCAGGGAAGGTCGTCATTGTAAATAAGAATTTGTTCTTAACTGACTTGCCCAGTTAAATAAAGGTTACACACACACACACACACACACACACACACACACACACACACCACACTGACAAACAAAGTTATTTTGTTGGCATTTACGTATGTCCCCATTACCAGTAAAGATAATCAAAACCTATTTCTTTCACTTGCTTGCTGTACTGTTTTGTTATTCATTTGTTCAGTCGTTTCTCAACCAGGATTTCTATGGAACTCCTTTTGTGTCTTTGGATGTCAAAAAAGATACACGTCAAATAACACTAATTGTCTTGTCAAATAAGCTTGTTGACCAATATGACTGCACGTCACATAAGAATTTAACACGTTCACACATTTTTTTACATAGTTATTACACATTAATTACATTATCACTCGTATTTCATATGTCGACAATTCATCAATACGTATACTATGATGCTGGTAAAGTTGTCTCGCGCACCTACAGTGCTGGTCATAAAAAAAAGCTAGCTAGCTCATGGATGCAAATAATGTTCTTCCCCAAAAACATAGCAAAACAACATTGTCTGGTTCAGTAGCTATCATTTGCTAGCTAACTATATAGCTAGGTGTCATCATCTAAAATAACCCTCATTTATCAGACAGCTCTTATTTGATTAGTGGTGGTCAACCCATCTATGTGAAGCCAGCCACAATAAGGATTTGCCACAAGAGTGGACTTTACGGTTCGTCTTCAAAATAAAAGTATGTCATTGACAGTGATGCAAATCAATACAGATAGTAGAATTATGCCATAATTGAATAGATCCTGTTAAACGAGTTTGGAATGTTATTTAAAATCAACAAAAGACAATTTGTTCATTTGACAAAAATCTGTTGACATCACACTGGATTTATTATACTTTAGAATTGCATTGGGGCATACTTATTTCACTGTACAGCCTTACCTATGGATTGTGGATCAATGACATGGGATATCAGTCTACTCAGTGACACCCAGAGAACATTAGCATTGTAGCTCTTATTGCAGGACTCTGAAACAACTTTGAATTGAGACACATTTATTGTCAACCTATGTGTATTGAACACTATTCCCAAGGAAAAACAATACTGCGTGGATGTTTTGGAGTCTGATAACTCTGTCGAGGACGTTGGAAAAAAAATATATTGGGTATTCAGTAGACTGTTACCCCATTTCATTGATCCCCAATCCTTAGGTGAAGCTGTACAGTGCAATATGAATGCCAATACACACAATAGGCTGACTGGGGAGGTGATTTCACACAGTCACAGTCCTGTGTTAAGAGCTACAACGCTAGTATTTGCGTTAATTCTTCACATTTGTGTTCTGTGGGTGTCACCGAGTAGACTGAGTAGTCTTAACTGACTTGCCTAGTTAAATAAAGGTAAAATTTAAAAAATATTGTCAAATAGTGTTATTTGATGTGTTTGTATACGTGTTCCCAGTCACCTTGCCGTGGTTAAATGTGGTGGTTCATCCTTTCAGTTTTACGTGAATGCTGCCATCTATCCACGGTTTCTGGTTTGGATAAGTTGTATTTGTCACAGTGGTAACAACATCCTCTATACATTTCCTGATTAACCCAGTCACTGAGTCAGGTTATACGTTGATACTATTCCCAGAGGCAACCCGGAACATTTCCCAGTCCACGTGCTCAAAACAGTCTTGAAGCATGAATTCCGATTGGTCAGACCAAAGTTGAACAGACCTTACCACTGGTGCTTCTTGGTTAAGTTTCTGCCTATAGGCGGGATATAACAGGATGAAGGCGTGTTCTGGTTTAAGGAAAGGTGGGCGGGTGTAGGTCTTGTAGCTGTCCCAGAAGGGACAGTAACAATAGTCAAGTGTGTTGATAGAATTTCAGGGAGCGCTTTCCTCAAATATCCTTTATTAAAGTCACCCACTACAATAAATCCTAGGAGAGGCCTGCTCTTGCCTCTCCCTAACATCATGCATGGCTGCACTGTAATGTTGCTCTATTTCCTCTGCAGAGAAAACCATGAAGGGGCAGAAGGGAAAGCAGAACGGGGTGAAGGAGAGGGGGAAGGAGCGGCGGAAAAGCAGTCCAGAGAAGAAGAATGAGAGGTGGAAGTGTGAGAATGGCTCCCTCCTGAAACAGCTAGGTAAGTCTTACACACCACAGGGGGGGGGGGTGTCTGTGTTAATATGTAGTGTGAGTTTCCAGGTGAGTTATTGTCTTATGTAATACTCACACACCCGGAACCCCCTCCCCTTTGGGGAGTAGAGGCGATTCCAGTCTCACACCATCTACATCCTCCTCCCGATTCACCACCCTTCACTGGAAGTGTGCACTTGCACACTCCATGTCATGGATTAACAATGGTGGAAACTCCCCCTGACAAGGCTTCCACCAATCCAATCATTTCAAATCCATGATTGGGAGTGTGCAGGTGCACATCTCTGGAGACCAGAGGAGAATCTCAATTGCATACTCCTTGCGTCCTCTCTCTCCTCCTGCTCAAAACCCATTGGATTAGAAAGCCAGAGGTCCCTCCCCTCTGACCTTCTCATCCAATGGGTTTTCAGTAGTGTTGCACTGTATACCGAAACTTCTGTACCTTTTCGATACTAGAACATGAAAAACGGTTCGGTACTAGAATTTTTTACTTTTGGTACTTCTGTATGTGTTTCATGTCATGTACCGATTGAGAGGATCGAATCCTTGTAGTAATTTGTCTGAATCTTATCAAGAGGGCAAGTAGCTAGCCAGGCTGCCCCGCATGCAGCTGACACAGTGCAAGCAACTTTTGTGAAGAAAGTGCGAGGAGAGAGAGAACGCTAACAGCATGGCGAAAACATCATACCTCCATATCCGCATCTTGACAAAACTGTCTCCAGAAGCGAACTATGGTAATACTTTCCTTATAGAGCAGTGAATGAGGGCCAGCCCACTGAAACAACTAAGCAAAAGGTGTTACAAAGCAGATCAGTGCAGTTCCAAAACCACATTTAAAAAAAAAAAAAAAAATCTGTATTTTACACGACATCAAATTGTATTTGTTTGTGTGTAGATTGATGAGGAACATTTTTTATTTAATCATTTTTAGAATAATGCTCTAAAGTAAAAACAAATGTGGAAAAACTCAGGTGGTCTGAATACTTTTTCCCGAATGCTCTGGATTTAGGGACTGTGAAAAGACCCCTGGTGGCATGTCTGGTAGGGTAAGTGTGTGTCAGAGCTGTGTGAAAGTTGATATGCAAACGATTTAGAATTTTCAGCACATTGCATCACTTATTTTTATGAAGAAACAGTCAGTCTCTCCTCAACTCTTAGCCAAGAGAGACGGACATGCATAGTGTTTATATTAGCCCTCTGATTACAGTGAAGAGCAAAATGTGCCGCTCTGATCTGGGTGTTTTATTTTTGAAAGAATTTGAGTATAGAATAGAATATATCCTAGTTATTATTTTAGTTGTTCAACCAGTTATCAACATATTGGTCAATGTTTAAAAAAATAAAGCCCAGTAGTTGTTCTGTGACTTTAGCTAATACACTTTTTTATGGTATCGAGTATTGTTTTTGATATCAAGTATAGTTTTGGTATTGAATATCGGGATACTAATCCTGGTATCTGCATTGAAGTCAAAATTCTGGTATCTTGACAACACTAGTTTTGAGAAGGAGGTGAGGAGAGAAGACACGAGGAGTGTGCAATTGAGATTCTCCCTAATATATCAGGGTCCAAACTCTCCCCAGCTGATGATCATGATGAAGATGCTTTGTCCTACAGCGACACATATCCAACAAGAAGCATCCTTCATTCCCAGCGATTCCTTTGTGACTGGACCCTTTGTGGGTGGACCCTTTGTGGGTGGAGCCTTTGTAACAATACCAAAGAAGAATCATGTCCCACGTGTCCACATAGCCTACAGTGCCTTTGGAAAGTATTCAGACCCCTTGACTTTTTCCACAAAAAAATGTTACAGCCTTTTCCTAAAATGTATTAAATAAAACAAATTCCTCAGCAATCTACACACAATACAAAGCGAAAACATTTTATTTTTTTATTTTTAGTAAATGTGTTAAAAAACTAAAACATGAATACCTTATTTACATAAGTATTCAGATCCTTTGCTATGAGACTTGAAATTGAGTTCAGGTGCATCCTGTTTCCATTGATCATCATTTGAGATGTTTCTAAACTTGGAGTCCACCTGTGGTAAATCCAATTGATATGACATGATTTGGAAAGGAACACACCTGTCTATATAAGGTCCCACAGTTGACAGCGCATGTAAGAGCAAAAATCAAGTGATGAGGTCGAAGGAATTGTCTGTAGAGCACCGAAACAGGATTGTCAAGGCACAGATCAGGGGAAGGGTACCAAAACATTTCTGCCGCTTTGAAGGTCCCCAAGAACAAAGTGGCCTCCATCTTTCTTAAATTGAAGAAGTTTATATATCGGATATAGGTATCGGCCAAAAATGTCATATCGGTGCATCACTACTCAGTCTATATACTGCATTCAAGTCATGGCTCATCATACAGTGCATTCAGAAAGTATTCAGACCCCTTGACTTTTTGCTAATTTTGTTACGTTACAGCCTTAATTCTAAAATTGCAGATCTTTTTTTTCATCCTCATCAATCTACACACAATACCCCATAATGACAAAGTGAAAAAGTTTGAGAATATTTTGCACATTTATTAAATATAAAAAACAGAAATATCTGTTTAGACGGATAGACGGGAGCCAGTCCTCAGTAAAAGGCACATGACAGCCGGCTTGGAGTTTGCCAAAAGGCACCTAAAGACTCTCAGAAACAAGATTCTCTGGTCTGATGAAACCAAGATTTAACTCTTTGTCCTGAAAGCCAAGCATCATGTCTGGGGGACCATCCCTATGGTGAAGCATGGTGGTGGTAGCATCATGCTGTGAGGATGTTTTTCAGCGGCAGGGACTGGGAGACTAGTCAGGATCGAGGCAAAGATGAATGGAGCAAAGAACAGATAGATCCTTGATGAAAAACCTATGACAGAGCGCTTAGGACCTCAGACTGGGGCGGAGGTTCAACATCCAACAGGACAACGACCCTAGGCACACAGCCAAGACGGTGCATAAGTGGATTCGGGACAAGTCTCTGAATATCCTTGATTGACCCAGCCAGAGCCCAATCGAACATCTCTGGAGAGACCTGCAAATAGCTGTTTAGCAACGCTCCACATCCAACCTGACTGAGCTTGAGGCGATCTGCAGAGAAGAATGGGAGAAATTACCCAAAAACAGGTATGCCAAGCTTGCAGCGCCATACCCAAGAAGACTCAAGGCTGTAATTGCTCCCAAAGGTGCTTCAACAAAGTTCTCAGTAAAGGGTCTGAATACTTATATAAATGTGATATTTCCATTTTCTTTTTTCCTGTTTTTGCTTTGAACTTCTGTACTGCCAACACATACTTCAGCCTTCAGACAGGACACACCTGTAACACCATGACGACAGACAGTAAGGTCACTTACAGTAGGTTGGTCTTCAACCATCAGTCAGAAACCAGACAACCATGTTTCCATGACAGAGGACGGTGTGTGTTTATGTGTCTGTGTAGATCAGAATCAGGTTTATTGTCCCACAAGAGGAAAATCTTGCCACTGCTCGCATACACAAAATATTAAGAAAACACAGCAGGAAACAGTCAGCCATAAATAGTACCCCACCAGGAGGAAGCTACAGTACATGGAATTGTTCATAATAGTCGCAGCCCTGGGATGAAACTCCTCCTGAAGCAGTGGTGGAGTGAGGAGTCTGGGCTGGAGATGGTGTGGCAGGCTTTGCACTGGATAGTGGTTCATTCAGTAGGGAGAGTTTTGGAGCGAGGGTCCAATCAGTTCAAATCAAATCAAATTTTATTTGTCACATACACATGGTTAGCAGATGTTAATGTGAGTGTAGCGAAATGCTTGTGCTTCTAGTTCCGACAATGCAGTAATCAGTTTAAATACCATGTTGGGGATCCTTAATAGTTTATTGTGGTGTGAGACTGTCAGCATGTTGCGGTATCAGATAATTCAATAGAGTAGTGATGAGGATGGGCCGGTAGAGCAGCAGAAGGAGTTTTGATTTGATTAGACTCCTGATGACAGACAGATGTTGCTGTACCGTGTAGGAACAGGTTGACATACACTCCAAGTTTACCTTGACACACTTAACCCCAAATTGCTCCAGGGACGGTGCACTCATTGTGGCTGTGTTTCTGTGTATTGTGTGTGTTGTTTCTCAACAGCAATGAATGATGGAGTACTACAGGTATTCTGTCCTCTATTCTTCTTCCCAGACACTGTTGGCTCTCTCCTGTCGGTTGGAGTGATATACTGTAATTTAGAGATACCAGTTGTTTCCATGCGATGCCAGATCAGATATCGCCAGGGAGAGAGTTAAGCACTTTGCATACACAGAGGGATGGGCTGAGTGGATATTTGCCGAGTATCCACTTGTCCCTCTAGTCAAAGTTGCTTGTGCCTTCACACAAGGGCGACGCCCACCGGTGACCATAGCAATGAAATAAACAAACATTATCAACGTGTGAAAAGTGAATGTCTTATAATTCAATAAGCATGCATAAAAAAGTATTTACATAAGGAACAGAAATGATTAACCCCAAAATACATCACTGACCACACCGCCTGGATAGAATTTAGGTTGCAATTTGGGAAGCAGACACAGACTGGCATCTTTCCACTAGGGCTAAGAATTGCCAGGGACCTCACGATACGATATTATCACGATATTTAGGTATGATATGTATTGCAATTCTCATGATTCTATATGTATTGCGATTTGATACTGTGATTTTATTCCAATTTAATGTTCCTAACATATTGCTAACAATATGTCTGCTGCAGAGGGACAAGAGAGAGCCATGAGAAAACAAGTTATCAGTCATGGAAATAAAGGTGCTGAAAACAAATTGGCTCCCTATTTAAAAAGAAGATGGAGAACAAACTATGAAGTAAAAATACTGGTGTTTTGCTGCAGGTACAGCCAACTAGCGCCAAAATAATATTGAGGTATTTTCTAAATGATATGATATATAGTAAAAAATGATATCCCTTTATGTAACTGCAGCAATTTTTCCTCCCCATCACTAAAGGTCACCCAGGATGTCAGACAGAGGACTGTAGAGTCCCTCTGAGTGTTACGTCGTGGAATCGACTTAAGGGCCTTCTGGGTGTTGATATTGAGCTCTATCCCCAGACTGATACTTTGGGAATCATTTTAACACTTAATTTGTGTTTTTTCAGATGTCGAGTTTACAGAGCTCTCTCTCTCTCTGAAACTCACTGCTCACTCCCCCCCTCTTTCCCTTGCTCTGTGCGTATGTGGGGTTGTCAGGGTGACGGTTAGCACCTGAAAACAATCGGTAGACTGTAGCGGGGCCAGCACAAACACAAGTCTGGCTCTGCCCCAGCCAGCGCATTCCTGGCCCTACCTAGATTAGCTCAGCCTTCCAGGCTCCCTGGTTCTACCTAGCTTAGCTCAGCCTTCCACGCTCCCTGGTTCTACCTAGATTAGCTCAGCCTTCCAGGCTCCCTGGTTCTACCTAGATTAGCTCAGCCTTCCAGGCTCCCTGGTTCTACCTAGATTAGCTCAGCCTTCCTCCCTCCCTGGTTCTACCTAGATTAGCTCAGCCTTCCACGCTCCCTGGTTCTACCTAGCTTAGCTCAGCCTTCCAGGCTCCCTGGTTCTACCTAGATTAGCTCAGCCTTCCACGCTCCCTGGTTCTACCTAGATTAGCTCAGCCTTCCAGGCTCCCTGGTTCTACCTAGATTAGCTCAGCCTTCCAGGCTCCCTGGTTCTACCTAGATTAGCTCAGCCTTCCAGGCTCCCTGGTTCTACCTAGATTAGCTCAGCCTTCCACGCTCCCTGGTTCTACCTAGATTAGCTCAGCCTTCCACGCTCCCTGGTTCTACCTAGCCTAGCTCAGCCTTCCACGCTCCCTGGTTCTACCTAGATTAGCTCAGCCTTCCACGCTCCCTGGTTCTACCTAGATTAGCTCAGCCTTCCACGCTCCCTGGTTCTACCTAGATTAGCTCAGCCTTCCACGCTCCCTGGTTCTACCTAGATTAGCTCAGCCTTCCACGCTCCCTGGTTCTACCTAGATTAGCTCAGCCTTCCACGCTCCCTGGTTCTACCTAGATTAGCTCAGCCTTCCACCTCCCTGGTTCTACCTAGATTAGCTCAGCCTTCCACGCTCCCTGGTTCTACCTAGATTAGCTCAGCCTTCCACGCTCCCTGGTTCTACCTAGATTAGCTCAGCCTTCCTCCCTCCCTGGTTCTACCTAGATTAGCTCAGCCTTCCACGCTCCCTGGTTCTACCTAGATTAGCTCAGCCTTCCACGCTCCCTGGTTCTACCTAGATTAGCTCAGCCTTCCACGCTCCCTGGTTCTACCTAGATTAGCTCAGCCTTCCAGGCTCCCTGGTTCTACCTAGATTAGCTCAGCCTTCCACGCTCCCTGGTTCTACCTAGCCTAGCTCAGCCTTCCTCCCTCCCTGGTTCTACCTAGATTAGCTCAGCCTTCCACGCTCCCTGGCCCTACCTAGATTAGCTCAGCCTTCCACGCTCCCTGGTTCTACCTAGATTAGCTCAGCCTTCCACGCTCCCTGGTTCTACCTAGCCTAGCTCAGCCTTCCTCCCTCCCTGGTTCTACCTAGATTAGCTCAGCCTTCCACGCTCCCTGGTTCTACCTAGATTAGCTCAGCCTTCCTCCACTCCCTGGTTCTACCTAGATTAGCTCAGCCTTCCACGCTCCCTGGTTCTACCTAGATTAGCTCAGCCTTCCAGGCTCCCTGGTTCTACCTAGATTAGCTCAGCCTTCCAGGCTCCCTGGTTCTACCTAGATTAGCTCAGCCTTCCAGGCTCCCTGGTTCTACCTAGATTAGCTCAGCCTTCCACGCTCCCTGGTTCTACCTAGATTAGCTCAGCCTTCCACGCTCCCTGGTTCTACCTAGATTAGCTCAGCCTTCCACGCTCCCTGGTTCTACCTAGCCTAGCTCAGCCTTCCAGGCTCCCTGGTTCTACCTAGATTAGCTCAGCCTTCCACGCTCCCTGGTTCTACCTAGTTTAGATCAGCCTTCCACGCTCCCTGGTTCTACCTAGCCTAGCTCAGCCTTCCTCCCCCTGGTTCTACCTAGCTTAGCTCAGCCTTCCCCTGGTTCTACCTAGATCCCTCCCTCCCTGGTTCTACCTAGCCTAGCTCAGCCTTCCTCCCTTCTCTCTGTTCCCCCTCCCTCCCTCCCCTTCTCTCTGTTCCCCCTACCTAGATTAGCTCAGCCTTCCACCTCCCTGGTTCTACCTAGTTTAGCTCAGCCTTCCACCTCCCTGGTTCTACCTAGTTTAGCTCAGCCTTCCTTCCCTCCCTGGTTCTACCTAGTTTAGCTCAGCCTTCCTCCCTCCCTGGTTCTACCTAGTTTAGCTCAGCCTTCCTCCCTCCCTGGTTCTACCTAGATTAGCTCAGCCTTCCTCCCTCCCTGGTTCTACCTAGATTAGCTCAGCCTTCCTCCTCCCTGGTTCTACCTAGATTAGCTCAGCCTTCCACGCTCCTGGTTCAACCTAGATTAGCTCAGCCTTCCACCCTCCCTGGTTCTACCTAGATTAGCTCAGCCTTCCACGCTCCCTGGTTCTACCTAGATTAGCTCAGCCCTTCCCTACCTCCCTGGTTCTACCTAGCCTAGCTCAGCCTTCCTCCCTCCCTGGTTCTACCTAGCTTAGCTCAGCCTTCCACGCTCCCTGGTTCTACCTAGATTAGCTCAGCCTTCCACGCTCCCTGGTTCAACCTAGATTAGCTCAGCCTTCCACGCTCCCTGGTTCTACCTAGCCTAGCTCAGCCTTCCTCCCTCCCTGGTTCTACCTAGCCTAGCCTAGCTCAGCCTTCCTCCCTCCCTGGTTCTATCTAGACGAGCTTAGCCTTCCTCCCTCCCTGGTTCTACCTAGTTTAGATCAGCCTTCCGCTCTCTGGTTGAACCTAGCCTCGCTCAGCCTTCCTCCCTCCCTGGTTCTACTTGGCTTAGCTTAGCCTTCCTCCCTCCCTCCCTGGTTCTACCTAGCCTAGCTCAGCCTTCCTCCCTTCTCTCTGTTCCCCCTCCCTCCCTCCCTTCTCTCTGTTCCCCCATCTACCTAGCTTAGCTTAGCCTTCCACACTCCCTGGTTCTACCTAGCCTAGCTTAGCCTTCCACACTCCCTGGTTCTACCTAGCCTAGCTTATCCTTCCTCACTCCCTGGTTCTGCTTAGCCTGGTCCTCCCTTCTCTCTGTTTCCCTCTCCCTTCTCTCTGTTCCCCCCTCCCTCCCTTCTCTCTGTTCCCCCATCCCTCCCTTCTCTCTGTTACCCCATCCCTCCCTTCTCCCTTTCCCCCCTCCCTCCCTCCCTTCTCTCTTTCCTCCCTCCCTTCTCTCTGTTCCCCCTCCCTCCCTTCTCTCTGTTCCCCCCTCCCTCCCTTCTCTCTGTTTCCCCCTCCCTCCCTTCTCTCTGTTCCCCCTCCCTCCCTTCTCTCTGTTTTCCCCTTCCCTCCCTTCTCTCTGTTTCCCCCCTCCCTCCCTTCTCACCGTTCCCACCTCCCTCCCTTATCTCTGTTTCCTCCCTCCCTTATCTCTGCTTCCTCCCTCCCTTCTCTCTGTTTCCTCCCTCCCTTATCTCTGTTTCCTCCCTCCACTATCTCTGTTTCCTAGCCTCAGCCTTCCACCTCCCTTTCCCTCCTCCCTCCCTTCTCCTCTGTTCCCCCTCCCTCCCTTCTCTCTGTTCCCCCCCTGGTTCTCCCTCCCTTCTCTGTTTCCCTCCACCCCTCCCTTCTCTCTTTCCCCCTCCCTCCCTCCCTTCTCTCTGTTCCCCCTCCCTCCCTTCTCTCTGTTCCCCGCTCCCTCCCTTCTCTCTGTTTCCCCCTCCCTCCCTCCCTTCCCTCTGTTTCCCCCCCTCCCTCCCTTCTCTCTGTTCCCCCTCCCTCCCTTCTCTCTGTTCCCCCCTCCCTCCCTTCTCTCTGTTTCCCCCTCCCTTCTCTCTGTTTCCCCCCTCCCTCCCTTCTCTCTGTTTCCTCCCTGCCTTCTCTCTGTCCCCCCCTCCCTCCCTTCTCTCTGTTTCCTCCCTCCCTTCTCTCTGTTTCCTCCCCTCCCTTCTCTCTGTTTCCCCGCTCCCTCCCTCCTTCTCTGTTTCCCCACTCCCTCCCTTCTCTCTGTTTCCTCCCTCCCTCCCTTCTCTCTGTTTCCCCCTTCCTCCCTTCTCTCTGTTCCCCCTCCCTCCCTTCTCTCTGTTTCCCCCTCCCTCCCTTCTCTCTGTTCCCCCATCCCTCCCTTCTCTCTGTTTCCCCCTCCCTCCCTCTTCTCTGTTTCCCCCCTCCCTCCCTTCTCTCTGTTTCCCCCTCCCTCCCTTCTCTCTGTTCCCCCTCCATCCCTTCTATCTGTTTCCCCCTCCCCCTCCCTTCTCTCCCCTCTCTCTGTTCCCCCTCCCTCCCTTCTTTCTGTTCCCCCTCCCTCCCTTCTCTCTGTTTCCCCCTCCCTCCCTTCTCTCTGTTCCCCCTCCCTCCCTTCTCTCTGTTTCCCCCTCCCTCCCTTCCCTCTGTTTCCTCCCTCCCTTCCTCTGTTTCCTCCCTCCCTTCTCTCTGTTTCCTCCCTCCCTTCTCTCTGTTTCCCCCTCCCTCCCTTCTCTCTGTTTCCTCCCTCCCCCTTCCCTCTGTTTCCCCCCCTCCCTTCTCTCTGTTTCTCCCCTCCCTCCCTTCCCTCTGTTTCCCCTCCCTCCCTTCCCTTCTCTGTTTCCTCCCCCTCCCTTCTCTCTGTTCCCCCTCCCTCCCTTCTCTCTGTTTCCCCCTCCCTCCCTTCTCTCTGTTTCCCCCTCCCTCCCTTCTCTCTGTTTCCCCCTCCCTCCCTCCCTCCCCCCCCCTCCCTTCTCTGTTTCCCCCCCTCCCTTATCTCTGTTTCCCCCTCCCTTTCTCTCTGTTTCCCCCTCCCTCCCTTCTCTGTTTCCCCCCTCCCTCCCTTCTCTCTGTTTCCCCTCCCTCCCTTCTCTCTGTTTCCCCCCTCCCTCCCTCCCTTCTCTCTTTCCCCCCCTCCCTCCCTCCTTTCTCTCTGTTTCCCCCCCTCCCTCCCTCCCTTCCCTCTGTTTTCCCCCTCCCTTCTCTCTGTTTCCCCCCTCCCTCCCTTCCCTCTGTTTCCCCCTCCCTCCCTTCTCTCTGTTTCCCCCTCCCTCCCTTCTCTCTGTTTCCCCCTCCCTCCCTTCTCTCCCTTCCCTCCCTTCTCTGTTTCCCTCCCTCCCTTCTCTCTGTTTCCCCCTCCCTCCCTTCCTGTTTCCCCCCCTCCCTCCCTGTCTCTCCCCTCCCCTCCCTTCTCTCTGTTTCCCCCTCCCTCCCTTCCCTCTGTTTCCCCCTCCCTCCCCTTCCCTCTGTTTCCCCCTCCCTCCCTTCTCTCTCCCCCCCTCCCTCCCTTCCTCTGTTTCCCCCTCCCTCCCTTACCCCTGTTTCCCCGCTCCCTTCCCTTCTCTTTTCCCCTCTTTTCTCTCTGTTCACCCTCTCCCTCCCTTCTCTCTGTTTCCCCCTCCCTCCCTTCTCTGTTTCCCCCTCCCTCCCTTCCCTCTGTTTCCCCCTCCCTCCCTTCCCTCTGTTTCCCCCTCCCTCCTCTCCCCTCCCTCCCTGTTTCCCCCTCCCTCCCTTCTCTCTGTTTCCCCCTCCCTCCCTTCTCTCTGTTTCCCCTCCCTTCCCTCTGTTTCCCCCTCCCTCCCTTCCCTCTGTTTCCCCCTCCCTCCCTTCTCTCTGTTTCCCCCTCCCTCCCTTCTCTGTTTCCCCCCCTCCCTTAACTCTGTTCCCCCTCCCTTCTCTCTGTTAACCCTCTCCCTCCCTTCTCTCTGTTTCCCCCCCCTCCCTTCTCTCTGTTTCCCCCTCCCTCCCTTCTCTCTGTTTCCCCCTCCCTCCTCTGTTTCCTCTGTTTCCCCCTCCCTTCCCTCTGTTTCCCCCTCCCTCCCTTCCCCTGTTTCCCCGCTCCCTCCCTCCCCCTTCTCTTTTCCCCCTCCCTCTCTGTTCCCCCTCCCTCCCTTCTCTCTGTTTCCCCCTCCCTCCCTTCCCTCTGTTTCCCCCTCCCTCCCTTCTCTCTGTTTCCCCCTCCCTCCCTTCTCTCTGTTTCCCCCCCCTCCCTCCCTTCTCTCTGTTTCCCCCCTCCCTCCCTTCTCTCTGTTTCCCCCCTCCCTCCCTTCCCTCTGTTTCCCCCTCCCTCCCTTCTCTCTGTTTCCTCCCCCTCCCTTCCCCTGTTTCCCCGCTCCCTTCCCTTATCTTTTCCCTCTTTTTCTCTCTGTTCACCCTCTCCCTCCCTTCCCTCTGTTTCCCCCCTCCCTCCCTTCCCTCTGTTTCCCCCTCCCTCCCTTCCCTCTGTTTCCCCCTCCCTCCCTTCCCTCTGTTTCCCCCTCCCTCCCTTCTCTCTGTTTCCCCCTCCCTCCCTTCCCTCTGTTTCCCCCTCCCCTCCCTTCTCTCTGTTCCCCCCTCCCTCCCTTCTCTCTGTTCCCCCTCCCCCATCCCTCCCTTCTCTCTGTTTCCCCCTCCCTCCCTTCTCTCTGTTTCCCCCTCCCTCCCTTCTCTCTGTTCCCCCTCCCTTTCCCCCCCCCCTCCCTCCCTTCTCTGTTTCCCCCTCCCTTATCTCTGTTTCCCCCTCCCTTATCTCTGTTTCCTCCCTCCCTTATCTGTTTCCTCCCTCCCTTCTCTCTGTTTCCCCCTCCCTCCCTTCTCTCTGTTTCCCCCTCCCTCCCTTCTCTCTGTTTCCCCCTCCCTCCCTTCCTCTCTCTGTCCCCCCTCCCTCCCTCCCTTATCTCTGTTTCCCCCTCCCTCCCTTCTCTCTGTTTCCCCCTCCCCCTTCCCTCTGTTTCCCCCCTCCCTCCCTTCTCTCTGTTTCCCCCTCCCTCCCTTCCCTCTGTTTCCCCCTCCCTCCCTTCTCCCTGTTTCCCCCTCCCTCCCTTCCCTCTGTTTCCCCCCTCCCTCCCTTCTCTCTGTTTCCCCTCTCCCTTCTCTCTGTTTCCCCCTCCCTCCCTTCTCTCTGTTTCCCCCCTCCCTCCCTTCCCTCTGTTTCCCCCTCCCTCCCTTCTCTCTGTTTCCCCCTCCCTCCCTTCTCTCCCCCCTCCCTTTCCCTGTTCCCCTCCCCCTTCTCTCTGTTTCCCCTCCCTCCCTTCTCTCTGTTTCCCCCTCCCTCCCTTCCCTCTGTTTCCCCCCTCCCTCCCTTCCCTCTGTTTCCCCTCCCTCCCTTCTCTCTGTTTCCCTCTCTGTTTCCCCCTCCCTCCCTTCTCTCTGTTTCCCCCTCCCTCCCTTCCTCTGTTCCCCCTCCCTCCCTCCCCCCCTTTTCTCTCTGTTCCCCCTCCCTCCCTTCTCTCTGTTCCCCCTCCCTCCCTTCTCTCTGTTTCCCCCCCCTCCCTCCCTCCCTTCCCTCTGTTTCCCCCTCCCTCCCTTCTCTCTGTTCCCCCTCCCTCCCCTTCTCTCTGTTTCCCCCTCCCTCCCTCTCTCTGTTTCCCCCCCCTCCCTTCTCTCTGTTTCCCCTCCCTCCCTTCTCTCTGTTTCCCCTCCCTCCCTTCTCTCTGTTTCCCCCTCCCTCCTTTCCTCTGTTTCCTCCCTCCCTTCTCTCTGTTTCCCCCTCCCTCCCTTCCCCCCTCCCTCCCTTCTCTGTTTCCCCCTCCCTCCCTTCCCTCCCTTCTCCCTCTGTTTCCCCCTCCCTCCCCCTTCTCTCTGTTTCCCCCTCCCTCCCTTCTCTCTGTTTCCCCCTCCCTCCCTTCTCTCTGTTCCCCCTCCCTCCCTTCTCTCTGTTTCCCCCTCCCTCCCTTCTCTCTGTTTCCCCCTCCCTCCCTTCTCTCTGTTTCCCCCTCCCTCCCTTGTTTCTCTCTTCTCTCTGTTCCCCCTCCATCCCTTCTCTCTGTTTCCCCCTCCCTCCCTTCTCTCCCTTCTCTCTGTTTCCCCCTCCCTCCCTTCTTCTGTTTCCCCCTCCCTCCCTTCTCTCTGTTCCCCCTCCCCCTCTTTTCTCTCTGTTCCCCCTCCCTCCCTTCTCTCTGTTTCCCCCTCCCTCCCTTCTCTCTGTTTCCCCCTCCCTTCTCTCTGTTTCCCTCCCTCCCTTCTCTCTGTTTCCCCTCCCTCCCTTCTCTCTGTTCCCCCTCCCTCCCTTCTCTCTGTTTCCCCCTCCCTTCCCTCTGTTTCTCTCTGTTTCCCCCTCCCTCCCTTCCCTCTGTTTCCCCCTCCCTCCCTCCCCTGTTTCCCCCTCCCTCCCTTCTCTTTTCCCCCTCCCTTCCTCTGTTTCCTCCCTCCCTTCTCTCTGTTTCCTCCCTCCCTTCTCTCTTTCCCCCTCCCTCCCTTCTCTGTTTCCCCCTCCCTCCCTTCTCTCTGTTTCCCCCCCTCCCTCCCTTCTCTCTGTTTCCCCCTCCCTCCCTTCTCTCTGTTTCCCCCCCTCCCTCCCTCCCTTCCCTCCCTCTGTTTCCCCCTCCCTCCCTTATCTCTGTTTCCCCCTCCCTTATCTCTGTTTCCTCCCTCCCTTATCTGTTTCCCCCTCCCTCCCTTCTCTGTTTCCCCCCCCTCCCTCCCTTCTCTCTGTTTCCCCCATCCCTCCCTTCTCTCTTTTCCCCCCTCCCTCCCTCCTTTCTCTCTGTTTCCCCCCCCTCCCTCCCTTCTCTCTGTTTCCCCCTCCCCCTTCTCTCTGTTTCCCCCTCCCTCCCTTCCCTCTGTTTCCCCCCCCCCTTCTCTCTCCCTTCTCTCTGTTTCCCCCTCCCTCCCTTCTCTCTGTTTCCCCCTCCCTCCCTTCTCTCTGTTTCCTTCCCTCCCTTCTCTCTGTTTCCCCCTCCCCCTTCCCTTCTCTGTTTCCCCCTCCCTCCCTTCTCTCTGTTTCCCCCTCCCTCCCTTCTCTCTGTTTCCCCCTCCCTCCCTTCTCTCTGTTTCCCCCTCCCTCCCTTCCCTCTGTTTCCCCCCTCCCTCCCTTCTCTCTGTTTCCCCCTCCCTCCCTTCCCTCTGTTTCCCCCTCCCTCCCTTACCCCTGTTTCCCCCTCCTTCCCTTCTCTTTTCCCCTCCCTTTCTCTCTGTTCACCCCCTCTCCCTCCCTTCTCTCTGTTTCCCCCTCCCTCCCTTCCCTCTGTTTCCCCCTCCCTCCCTTCCCTCTGTTTCCCCCTCCCTCCCTTCTCTCTGTTTCCCCCTTTCCCTCTGTTTCCCCCCCCTCCCTTCTCTCTGTTTCCCCCCTCCCTCCCTTCTCTCTGTTTCCCTCCCTCCCTTCTCTGTTTCCCCCCTCCCTCCCTTTTCCTGTTTCCCCCTCCCCTCCCTTCCCTCTGTTTCCCCCCCCCTCCCTCCCTTAACTCTGTTCCCCCTCCCTCCCTTCTCTTCTCTCCTTCCCTCTGTTCCCCGCCCTCCCTCCCTTCTCTCTGTTTCCCCCCCCTCCCTTCTCTCTGTTTCCCCTCCCTCCCTTCTCTCTGTTTCCCCCTCCCTCCCTTCTCTGTTTCCCCCCCTCCCTTCTCTCTGTTTCCCCCTCCCTCCCTTCCCTCTGTTTCCCCCTCCCTCCCTTCCCCCTGTTTCCCCGCTCCCTCCCTTCTCTTTTCCCCTCTTTTCTCTCTGTTCACCCTCTCCCTCCCTTCTCTCTGTTCCCCCTCCCTCCCTTCCTCTGTTTCCCCCTCCCTCCCTTCTCTCTGTTTCCCCCCTCCCTCCCTTCTCTCTGTTTCCCCCTCCCTCCCTTCTCTCTGTTTCCCCCTCCCTCCCTTCTCTCTGTTTCCCCCTCCCTCCCTTCCCTCTGTTTCCCCCTCCCTCCCTTCCCTCTCTGTTTCCCCTCCCTCCCTTCCCCCTGTTTCCCCGCTCCCTCCCTTTATCTTTTCCCCTCTTTTCTCTCTGTTCACCCTCTCCCTCCCTTCCCTCTGTTTCCCCCCTCCCTCCCTTCCCTCTGTTTCCCCCCCTCCCTCCCTTCCCTCTGTTTCCCCCTCCCTCCCTTCCTTCTCTCTGTTTCCCCCTCCCTCCCTTCTCTCTGTTTCCCCCTCCCTCCCTTCCCTCTGTTTCCCCCTCCCTCCCCCTTCTCTCTGTTTCCCCCTCCCTCCCTTCTCTCTGTTTCCCTGTTTCCCCCTCCCTCCCTTCCCTCTGTTTCCCCCTCCCTCCCTTCTCCCTGTTTCCCCGCTCCTTCCCTTCTCTTTTCCCCTCTTTTCTCTCTGTTCACCCTCTCCCTCCCTTCTCTCTGTTTCCCCCTCCCTCCCTTCTCTCTGTTTCCCCCCTCCCTTCCCTCTGTTCCCCCTCCCTCCCTCCCTTCTCTCTGTTTCCCCCTCCCTCCCTTCTCTCTGTTTCCCCCCTCCCTCCCTTCTCTCTGTTTTCCCCCCCCTCCCTTCTGTTTCCCTTCCCCTCTGTTTCCCCCTCCCTCCCTTCTGTTTCCCCGCTCCCTCCCTTATCTTTTCCCCTCCCTCCCTTCTCTCTGTTTCCCCCTCCCTCCCTTCTCTGTTTCCCCCTCCCTCCCTTCTCTCTGTTTCCCCTCCCTCCCTTCTCTCTGTTTCCCCCTCCCTCCCTTCTCTCTGTTTCCCCTCCCTCCCTTCTCTCTGTTTCCCCCTCCCTCCCCCCCTCCCTCCCTTACCCTGTTTCCCCCTCCCTCCCTTCTCTGTTTCCCCTCCCTTTTCTCTCTGTTCACCCTCCCTCCCTCCCTTCTCTCTGTTTCCCCCCCCTCCCTTCCTCTGTTTCCCCCCCTCCCTTCCTCTGTTTCCCCCTCCCTCCCTTCTCTCTGTTTCCCCCTCCCTCCCTTCTCTCTGTTTCCCCCTCCCTCCCTTCTCTCTGTTTCCCCCTCCCTCCCTTCCCTCTGTTTCCCCCTCCCTCCCTTCCCTCTGTTTCCCCTCCCTTCCCTCTGTTTCCCCCTCCCTCCCTTCTCTCTGTTTCCCCCTCCCTCCCTTCCTCTCTGTTTCCCCCCCTCCCTCCCTTCCTCTGTTTCCCCCTCCCTCCCTTCTCTCTGTTTCCCCCTCCCTCCCTTCCCTCTGTTTCCCCCTCCCTCCCTTCTTTTCTCTGTTTCCCCGCTCCCTCCCTTCTCTTTTCCCCCCTCCCTCCCTTCTCTCTGTTCCCCTCTCCCTCCCTTCCCTCTGTTTCCCCCTCCCTCCCTTCCCTCTGTTTCCCCCTCCCTCCCTTCTCTCTGTTTCCCCCCCCCTCCCTTCTCTCTGTTTCCCCCTCCCTCCCTTCCCTCTGTTTCCCCCTCCCTCCCTTCTCTCTGTTTCCCCCCCCCTCCCTTCTCTCTGTTTCCCCCTCCCTCCCTTCCCTCTGTTTCCCCCTCCCTCCCTTCTCTCTGTTTCCCCCTCCCTCCCTTCCCTCTGTTTCCCCCTCCCTCCCTTCTCTCTGTTTCCCCCTCCCTCCCTTCCCCTGTTTCCCCCTCCTTCCCTTCTCTCCCTTCCCCTCCCTCCCTTCCTTTCTCTCTGTTTCCCCCTCCCTCCCTTCTCTCTGTTTCCCCCTCCCTCCCTTCCCTCTGTTTCCCCCTCCCTCCCTTCCCTTCTCTGTTTCCCCCTCCCTCCCTTCTCTCTGTTTCCCCCTCCCTCCCTTCTCTCTGTTTCCCCCTCCCTCCCTTCCCTCTGTTTCCCCCTCCCTCCCTTCCCTCTGTTTCCCCCTCCCCCCTTCTCTCTTTCCCCCTCCTCCCTTCTCTCTGTTTCCCCCCTCCCTCCCTTCCTCTGTTTCCCCCTCCCTCCCTTCTCTCTGTTTCCCCCTCCCTCCCTTCCCTCTGTTTCCCCCTCCCTCCCTTCCCCTGTTTCCCCGCTCCCTCCCTTATCTTTTCCCCTCTTTTCTCTCTGTTCACCCTCTCCCTCCCTTCCCTCTCTTTTCCCCCTCCCTCCCTTCCCTCTGTTTCCCCCTCCCTCCCTTCTCTGTTTCCCCCTCCCTCCCTTCCCTCTGTTTCCCCGCTCCCTCCCTTCTCTCTGTTTCCCCCTCCCTCCCTTCCCTCTGTTTCCCCCTCCCTCCCTTCTCTCTGTTTCCCCCTCCCCTTCCTCTGTTTCCCCCTCCCTTCCTTCTCTCTGTTTCCCCCTCCCTCCCTTCCCTCTGTTTCCCCCTCCCTTTCTGTTTCCCCCTCCCTCCCTTCTCTCTGTTTCCCCCCTCCCTTCCCTTCCCCGCCCCTCCCTTATCTTTTCCCTCTCTTTTTCTCTGTTCACCCTCTCCCTCCCTTCCTCTGTTTCCCCCTCCCTCCCTTCCCTCTGTTTCCCCCCCTCCCTCCCTTCCCCCTCTGTTTCCCCCTCCCTCCCTTCCCTCTGTTTCCCCCTCCCTCCCTTCCCTCTGTTTCCCCCTCCCTCCCTTCCCTCTGTTTCCCCCCTCCCTCCCTTTTCCCCTCCCTGTTTCCCCGCTCCTCCCTTCTCTCTTTCCCCTCTTTTCTCTCTGTTCCCCCTCCCTCCCTTCTCTCTGTTTCCCCCTCCCTCCCTTCTCTCTGTTTCCCCCTCCCTCCCTTCCCTCTGTTTCCCCCTCCCTCCCTTCTCTCTGTTTCCCCCTCCCTCCCTTCTCTCTGTTTCCCCCTCCCTCCCTTCTCTCTGTTTCCCCCTCCCCTCCCTTCTCTCTGTTTCCCCCTTCCCTTCCCTCTGTTTCCCCCTCCCTCCCTTCCCCTGTTTCCCCTCCCTCCCTTATCTCTGTTTCCCCCTCCCTCCCTTCTCTCTGTTTCCCTCTCCCTCCCTTCTCTCTGTTTCCCCCTCCCTCCCTTCTCTCTGTTTCCCCCTCCCTCCCTTCTCTCTGTTTCCCCCTCCCTCCCTTCCCTCTGTTTCCCCCCCCTCCCTTCTCCCTGTTTCCCCTCCCTCCCTTCCTCTGTTTCCCCCTCCCTCCCTTCTCTCTGTTTCCCCTCCCCCCCCTTCTCTCTGTTTCCCCCCCTCCCCTGTTTCCCCTCTCTCTCCCTCCTCTGTTTCCCCCTCCCTCCCTTCTCTCTGTTTCCCCCTCCCTCCCTTCTCTCTGTTTCCCCCCCTCCCTCCCTTCTCTCTGTTTCCCCCTCCCTCCCCCTCCCTTCTCTCTGTTTCCCCCTCCCTCCCTTCCCTCTGTTTCCCCCTCCCTCCCTTCTCTCTGTTTCCCCCTCCCTCCCTTCTCTCTGTTTCCCCCTCCCTCCCTTCTCTGTTTCCCCCTCCCTCCCTTCCCTCTGTTTCCCCCCTCCCTCCCTTCTCTCTGTTTCCCCCTCCCTCCCTTCCCTCTGTTTCCCCCTCCCTCCCTCCCTTCCCTCTGTTTCCCCCCCCTCCCTTCTCTCTGTTTCCCCGCTCCCTCCCTTCTCTTTCCCCTCCCTTCTCTCTGTTCCCCCTCCCTCCCTTCTCTCTGTTTCCCCCTCCCTCCCTTCCCTCTGTTTCCCCCTCCCTCCCTTCTCTCTGTTTCCCCCCCTCCCTCCCTTCTCTCTTTTCCCCCCTCCCTCCCTTCTCTCTGTTTCCCCCTCCCTCCCTTCTCTCTGTTTCCCCCTCCCTCCCTTCCCCCTCCTCTGTTTCCCCCTCCCTCCCTTCTCTGTTTCCCCCTCCCTCCCTTCTCTCTGTTTCCCCCTCCCTCCCTTCCTCTGTTTCCCCCTCCCTCCCTTCCCTCTGTTTCCCCCTCCCTCCCTTCTCTCTGTTTCCCCCTCCCTCCCTTCTCTCTGTTTCCCCCTCCCTCCCTTCCCTCTGTTTCCCCCTCCCTCCCTTCCTCTGTTTCCCCCTCCCTCCCTTATCTTTTCCCCCTCTTTTCCTCTGTTCCCCCTTCCCTCTCCCTCCCTTCCCTCTGTTTCCCCCCCTCCCCCTTCCCTCTGTTTCCCCCCTCCCTCCCTTCTCTCTGTTTCCCCCCCTCCCTCCCTTCCCTTCCTCTGTTTCCCCCTCCCTCCCTTCCCTCTGTTTCCCCCTCCCTCCCTTCTCTCTGTTTCCCCCTCCCTCCCTTCCCTCTGTTTCCCCCTCCCTCCCTTCTCTCTGTTTCCCCCTCCCTCCCTTCCCTCTGTTTCCCCCTCCCTCCCTTCTCTCTGTTTCCCCTCCCTCCCTTACCCTCTTTCCCCCTCCTTCCCTTCTCTTTTTCCCCTCCCTTCTCTCTGTTCACCCCTCCCTCCCTTCTCTCTGTTTCCCCCCTCTGTTTCCTCCCCCTTCCCTCTGTTTCCCCCTCCCTCCCTTCTCTCTGTTTCCCCCCTCCCTCCCTTCTCTCTGTTTCCCCCCTCCCTCCCTTCTCTCTGTTTCCCCCCCTCCCTCCCCCCCTTCCCTTCTGTTTCCCCCTCCCTCCCTTCCCTCTGTTTCCCCCTTCCCTTCCTCTGTTTCCCCCTCCCCCTCCCTTCTCTCTGTTTCCCCCCCTCCCTCCCTTCCCTCTGTTTCCCCCTCCCTCCCTTCCCTCTGTTTCCCCCTCCCTCCCTTCTCTCTGTTTCCCCCTCCCTCCCTTCCCTCTGTTTCCCCCTCCCTCCCTTCCTCCTGTTTCCCCGCTCCCTCCCTTATCTTTTCCCCTCTTTTCTCTCTGTTCACCCTCTCCCTCCCTTCCCTCTGTTTCCCCCTCCCTCCCTTCCCTTCTGTTTCCCCCTCCCTCCCTCTCTGTTTCCCCCCTCCCTCTCCCTTCCCTCTGTTTCCCCCTCCCTCCCTTCCCTCTGTTTCCCCCTCCCTCCCTTCCCTCTGTTTCCCCCTCCCTCCCTTCTCTCTGTTTCCCCCTCCCTCCCTTCTCTCTGTTTCCCCCTCCCTCCCTTCTCTCTGTTTCCCCCTCCCTCCCTTCCCTCTGTTTCCCCCTCCCTCCCTTCTCTCTGTTTCCCCTCCCTCCCTTCCCTCTCCCTCCCCCTCCCTCCCTTCTCTCTGTTTCCCCCTCCCTCCCTTTCCCTCTGTTTCCCCCTCCCTCCCCTTCCCTCCCTTTCCCCCCCCTCCCTCCCTTCCCTCTGTTTCCCCCTCCCTCCCTTCCCCCTCTCTGTTTTTCCCCTCCCTCCCTTCCCTCTGTTTCCCCCTCCCTCCCTTCCCTCTGTTACCCCCCTCCCTCCCTTCTCCCTGTTTCCCCGCTCCTTCCCTTCTCTTTTCCCCTCTTTTCTCTCTGTTCACCCTCTCCCTCCCTTCTCTCTGTTTCCTCCCTTCCCTCTGTTTCCCCCCCTCCTTCTCTCTGTTTCCCCCTCCCTCCCTTCCCTCTGTTTCCCCCTCCCTCCCTTCTCTCTGTTTCCCCCTCCCTCCCTTCTCTCTGTTTCCCCCCTCCCTCCCTTCTCTCTGTTTCCCCCTCCCTCCCTTCCCTGTTTCCCCCCCTCCCTCTGTTTCCCCCTCCCTCCCTTCCCCTGTTTCCCCGCTCCCTCCCTTATCTTTTCCCCTCTTTTCTCTCTGTTAACCCTCTCCCTCCCTTCACTCTGTTTCCCCCTCCCTCCCTTCTCTCTGTTTCCCCCCTTTCTCTCTGTTTCCCCCTCCCTCCCTTCCCTCTGTTTCCCCCCCCTCCCTTCTCTCTGTTTCCCCTCTCCCTCCCTTACCCTCTTTCCCCCCCTCCCTCCCTTCTCTTTTCCCCTCTTTTCTCTCTGTTCACCCTCTCCCTCCCTTCTCTCTGTTTCCCCCCCCTCCCCCTCCCTCTTCTCTCTGTTTCCCCCTCCCTCCCTTCCTCTGTTTCCCCCTCCCTCCCTTCTCTCTGTTTCCCCCCCCTCCCTCCCTTCTCTCTGTTTCCCCCCCCCTCCCTTCCCTCTGTTTCCCCCTCCCTCCCTTCCCTCTGTTTCCCCCTCCCCCTTCTGTTTCCCCCCTCCCTCCCTTCTCTCTGTTTCCCCCTCCCTCCCTTCCCTCTGTTTCCCCCTCCCTCCCTTCCCTCTGTTTCCCCCTCCCTCCCTTCTCTCTGTTTCCCCCCTCCCTCCCTTCCCTCTGTTTCCCCCTCCCTCCCTTCCTCCTGTTTCCCCGCTCCCTCCCTTATCTTTTCCCCTCTTTTCTCTCTGTTCACCCTCTCCCTCCCTTCCCTCTGTTTCCCCCTCCCTCCCTTCCCTTTGTTTCCCCCTCCCTCCCTTCTCTCTGTTTCCCCCCTCCCTCCCTTCTCTCTGTTTCCCCCTCCCTCCCTTCCCTCTGTTCCCCCCCTCCCTCCCTTCTCTCTGTTTCCCCCTCCCTCCCTTCCCTCTGTTTCCCCGCTCCCTCCCTTTTCTCTGTTTCCCCCTCCCTCCCTTCCCTCTGTTTCCCCCTCCCTCCCTTCTCTCTGTTTCCCCCTCCCTCCCTTCCCTCTGTTTCCCCCTCCCTCCCTTCTCTCTGTTTCCCCCTCCCTCCCTTCCCTCTGTTTCCCCCCTCCCTCCCTTCTCTCTGTTTCCCCCTCCCTCCCTTCCCTCTGTTTCCCCCTCCCTCCCTTCCCTCTGTTTCCCCCTCCCTCCCTTATCTCTGTTTCCCCCTCCCTTCTCTCTGTTCACCCCTCTCCCTCCCTTCCCTCTGTTTCCCCCTCCCTCCCTTCTCTGTTTCACCCTCTCCCTCCCTTCTCTCTGTTTCCCCCTTCCCTCTCTGTTTCCCCTCCCTCCCTTCTCTCTGTTTCCCCCTCCCTCCCTTCCCTCTGTTTCCCCCTCCCTCCCTTCTCTCTGTTTCCCCCTCCCTCCCTTCCCTCTGTTTCCCCCTCCCTCCCTTCCCTCTGTTTCCCCCTCCCTCCCTTCTCTCTGTTTCCCCCTCCCTCCCTTCTCTCTGTTTCCCCCTCCCTCCCTTCCCTCTGTTTCCCCCTCCCTCCCTTCCCTCTGTTTCCCCCTCCCTCCCTTCTCTTTTCCCCTCTTTTCTCTCTGTTTCCTTCCTCCTCCCTTCTCTCTGTTTCCCCTCCCTCCCTTCCCTCTGTTTCCCCCTCCCTTCTCTCCCTTCTCTCTGTTTCCCCCCTCCCTCCCTTCTCTCTGTTTCCCCCTCCCTCCCTTCCTCTGTTTCCCCCTCCCTCCCTTCTCTCTGTTTCCCTCCCTCCCTTCCTCTGTTTCCCCCTCCCTCCCTTCCCTCTGTTTCCCCCTCCCTCCCTTCAGGTCTGTTTCCCCCTTTTTCTCTCTGTTTCCCCCTCCCTCCCTTCTCTCTGTTTCCCCCATCCGTCCCTTCTCTCTGTTTCCCCGCTCCCTCCCTTCTCTCTGTTTCCCCGCTCCCTCCCTTCTCTCTGTTTCCCCCCCTCCCTTCTCTCTGTTACTCCCTCCCTCCCTTCTCTTTTCCCCTCTTTTCTCTCTGTTCACCCTCTCCCTCCTTCATTTTCTCTGTTCCACCTCTCTTCCCACTATTCCACCTCTCCTCCCCTCCTCTCATCCCCTCTTCAACCCTCCATACCTTCTCCTCAGGTCGCCTGTCTCCAGCAGAGGTGCTGGTGCTGATGCTGCGTCATGGAAACTGCTGGCCTGGGGGTGCTGATGACGCCATCACAGCAGCTCTTCCTGGCCTGCTGGGCACAGGGCTCTAGGGACTAGAGGGGGGAGGAGGAACACGTAACTGGCTAGAGGAGAGGGAACAATAGAGGGATTGGACAGGTGTTCGATGGCACCCTATTCCATATTTAGTGCAATACTGTGCCATTTGGGACAGAACGTCCTTATTTTTATGTATGCAACTCGTCTGACAGTTGTCTTGAGTTGTAGTTAGACAAACAAAACCAGACAATGATGTAGGTCATATGCGGTTGAATCAGTGTTCATGCGTCTGGTGTGGCTGTAGCCTTAGGTAGTGGTGTAACAGGAGGATCTAACAGGGGATGGGTCGCTCTGGAATGTTGAAGGTTGTGTTGGTGTGACCCCCTGACACCTCTTTGTCTAGTCAATGTCATTATGAGGAATCATGTACAGTAGACTGGAGTGAATCAGGTACAGTAGAGTGAATCCGGTACAGTAGACTAGAGTGAATCAGGTACAATAGAGTGAATCAGGTATAGTCAACTAGAGGGAATCAGGTACAGTAGACTAGAAGGAATCAGGTACAGTAGACGAGTGAATCAGGTCTAGTCAACTAGAGGGAATCAGGTACACTAGAGTGAATCAGGTACAGTTGACAAGAGGGAGTAAGGTACAGTAGACTAGTGAATCAGGTACAGTAGACTAGAATGAATCGGGTACAATAGAGTGATTCAGGTACAGTAGACTAGAGTAAATAAGGTACAGTAGAGTGAATCAGGTACAGTAGACTAGATTGAATTGGGTACAATAGAGTGATTCAGGTACAGTAGACTAGAGTGAATCGGGTAGACTAGAGTGAATCGGGTACAGTAGACTAGAGTGAATCAGGTACAGTAGACTAGAGTGAATCAGGTACAGTAGAGTGAATCAGGTACAGTAGACTAGAGTGAATCAGGTACAGTAGACTAGAGTGAATCAGGTACAGTAGAGTGAATCATGTACAGTAGACTAGAGTGAATCAGGTACAGTAGAGAATCAGGTACAGTAGACTAGAGTGAATCAGGTACAGTAGACTAGAGTGAATCAGGTACACTAGACTAGAGTGAATCAGGTACAGTAGACTGAATCAGGTACAGTAGACTAGAGTGAATCAGGTACAGTAGACTAGAGTAAATAAGGTACAGTAGAGTGAATCAGGTACAGTAGACTAGATTGAATCAGGTCCACTAGACTAGAGGGAATCAGACAGTAGGGAATCAGGTACAATAGACTAGAGTGAATCAGGTACAGTAGACTAGAGTAAATCAGGTACAGTAGAGTGAATCATGTACAGTAGACTAGAGTGAATCAGGTCCACTAGACTAGAGGAATCAAATCAGATACAGTAGAGTGAATCAGGTACAGTAGACTAGAATCAGGTACAGTAGACTAGAGTGAATCAGAGTGATTCAGGTACAGTAGACTAGAGTGAATCAGGTACAGTAGACTAGAGTGAATCAGGTCCACTAGACTAGAGGGAATCAGATACAGTAGGGAATCAGGTACACTGGAGTGAATCAGGTACAGTAGACTAGAGGCAGTCAGGTACAGTACACTAGAGTGAATCAGGTACAGTAGAGTGAATCAGGTACAGTAGACTAGAGGGAATCAGGTCCACTAGACTAGAGGGAATCAGATACAGTAGGGAATCAGGTACACTGGAGTGAATCAGGTACAGTAGACTAGAGTGAATCAGGTACAGTAGACTAGAGTGAATCAGGTCCACTAGACTAGAGGGAATCAGATACAGTAGGGAATCAGGTACACTGGAGTGAATCAGGTACAGTAGACTAGAGTGAATCAGGTACAGTAGACTAGAGGGAATCAGGTCCACTAGACTAGAGGGAATCAGATACAGTAGGGAATCAGGTACACTGGAGTGAATCAGGTACAGTAGACTAGAGGCAGTCAGGTACAGTAGACTAGAGTGAATCAGGTACAGTAGAGTGAATCAGGTACAGTAGACTAGAGGGAATCAGGTACAGTAGAGTGAATCAGGTACAGTAGACTAGAGGGAATCAGGTACAGTAGACTAGAGTGAATCAGGTACAGTAGACTAGAGGGAATCAGGTACAGTAGACTAGAGGGAATCAGGTACAGACTAGAGTGAATCAGGTACAGTAGACTAGAGGGAATCAGGTACAGTAGACTAGAGGGAGTAAGGTACAGTAGAGTGAATCAGGTACAGTAGACTAGAGTGAATAAGGTACAGTAGAGTGAATCAGGTACAGTAGACTAGAGGGAATAAGGTACAGTAGAGTGAATCAGGTACAGTAGACGAGAGGGAGTAAGGTACAGTAGACTAGAGGGACACTATGGTGATCAGATAAGGCGATATCAACAATAGAGGATATGTCAATAGAAATCCCCTTGGTAATAACCAGGTCCAGAGTACGGCCGTGGTTATGTGTGGGCCCAGTAATATGTTGGATAAAGTCCATAGAGCTCAAAAGATTAATACATTCAATGGCCCTGGAGTCCATGTCTTTTTCAACATGAATATTAATATCGCCCAGCACAATGATTTTATCTTAGTTCTCAAGGACAATAGACAATACTTCAGATAAATCAGTAAAGAAAGTGGGGCAGTGTTTTGGTGGCCTATACAGGGTTATGGCCAGCACTGGTGGCTGACATTTAAACAGTAAAGTATGATGCTCAAAAGACCCAAAATCGCCAAACGAAATGACCTTACAGCTGAGAGCATTAGTAAAAATAGAGGCTGTCCTCCCACCCTTTTTCCTTTTTCTGATAGAGTATGAAAAGCTGTCGTCTGGGAGGAGGCTTCATTAAGAGCGGCACTACAGTCTGATGGCAGCCATGTTTCAGTTAGAAACATGCAATCAACTTTTCACTCTGTAATTTTATTATTATTATTTTTCATTTCACCTTTATTTAACCAGGGAAAGAGGTCATTCACGAGAAAGGTTTTACTTGTGATTGCTCTAACATTTAAAAGCGCCCCTCTGAGTATGGGCCCCTCTGCCTCTGGGGCATCTGCTTTGAAGTAACCAATGAAATAACAACCAAATTATTAAAGTTACAACCACGTTTTCTGACAGTCTCCGATCCATCAGAATGGTAGGCGATAACTGTTTGTATTAACTCAAGTTAAAGGAACATAAAGTAGGTTACTCACAATAACCATAGTGCCATTTCTATAGGAGTTAATATGCTTTCCAAGTCCTCTGTTGCTTATTCTGACAGGGAGAACTGGAGCACTACCAGACCATGTCTGTCAGTCTCTAATACAGTTTGCCATGTTGCTGGAAATAATCCTGGAACCCCTGCAATTCGGGTGAATCCCGTCTCTTTTAAAAAGTGCTGGTTGCTCCCACAGTAAATCAAAGTTGTCACAAAAAGAGACATTCCTGTCGTTGCAAAGTTTCTTCGGGTACAAGTTCAGGGCAAAAAGTCGGCCGAAACGTTCCGAACCCCTTCGGTAGTACGGGAGGGGGCAAGAGGTAATTATTCTCTTCCTTGTGCTAGCCAGGGTGTAAAAATTTTTAAATATAATTGGTGTCCTCCCTCAGTTCTTCAGATCGCCTAAAACAAAGGTCATTTAAACCGATGTGAGTGACGATGGTGTCAATGTTGGAGTAGTTGCGCCTCTGTGGTTTTGTCACTAATTTTGTGGCACAGTTGCCGCGTTCACGTACTAGTCAACTAGGAAATGCTCAGAAATTTCCGACTTGCTAACTGGTTGTAGTTATATGTAGTTATATACGTGCCATGTTCAACGAATCAGCAAGCCTGTGTATATTTGGTAAATGTACTTGTATATTTTGCATGATATGGTGCTTTCACCATTGGATCACCAAGACCTGTAAATAAATCTACACTCTGAGCACATCAACCTGCCTTGCCTTCTGCTGATTTCATGCTCTTATGACTGCAATATGTCCCTATTTTACAATTACATCATCAAAATGTGTTGTAGACAAAATAATTTAAAGGCCTGGTAGCCTCAATAAATAGACACAGATTTGTAGTTGAACATTCCATGCCTAGATTTTTTAAAGCTTGACTTAAGACTTGTGACTCGACTTGACTTGCTCTTAGAATGCACGACTTGGACTTCACTCGAGACTCGACCCGTTGTTCTTGGGACTCGACTTGAACTCAGACCTTTTAACTTGAGACCTGCTTGTGACTCGAATAATAGTGAATTGGTCCCACTTCTGGTTTTCTCTCCCTCTATTGTCTGGCCCTGTGAGAACCGGAGTTGCCAGGCTGCAGAGAGGCTCTGGCAGCTAACACTGGGCCATAATGACAGACAAGGAGCCGTGCATATCTTATATACACAGACAGCATGCATCGTATCCAAAAGCTGCGTTTGACAGTGAAAGTCCCTGGTGGTGGTGACAAAGCACAGACGGACTGACAGACCAAGAACAGGGCTAATGAATTGTTTAGACTCACACAGGAAGTGGGTTGATAGGGTGAGTCCCAAATGGAACCCTATTCCTTATGTACTGCACTACTTTTGACCAGCCCCCAAGTCTCTGGTTAAAAGTAGTGCACTATATGGGGAATAGGGTGTGATTTGGGGGACACACATACTGGCTGTGAAATTATTTTAAATTCAGTGAAAGAAAGTGTGGTCAAATCCCCAATTCTGTACTCCGTCACTCAGTCAGTCCTACACTTCCTCTTCCTATGGGTTCCAAGGTTGTTAGAATTCCTCTTCCTATGGGTTCCAGGGTTGTTCCAGATTTTTGCAATGTTACGTAGATGGAAAAAAAGCTGTCCTTGAAACAGTCCTGATATGTTGGTCAAAAGAGAGATCTGGGTCCAGAGTAACGATGAGGTCATTCACAGTTTTATTTGAGACGAATGTACAACCATCAAGATTAATTGTCAGATTCAACAGAAGATCTCTTTGTTTCTTGGGACCTAGAACAAGCATCTCTGTTCTGTCCGAGTTTGAAAGTAGAAAGTTTGCAGCCATCCACTTCCTTATGTCTGAAACACAGGCTTCCAGTGAGGGCAATTTTGGGACTTCACCATGTTTCATTGAAATGTACAGCTGTGTGTCATCCGCATAGCAGTGAAAGTTAACATTATGTTTTCGAATGACATCCCCAAGAGGTAAAATATATAGTGAAAACAATAGTGGTCCTAAAACGGAACCTTGAGGAACACCGAAATTTACAGTTGATTTGTCAGAGGACAAACCATCCACAGAGACAAACTGATATCTTTCCGACAGATAAGATCTAAACCAGGCCAGGACCAATTTGGGTTTCCAATCTCTCCAAAAGAATTTGGTGATCGATGGTATCAAAAGCAGCACTAAGGTCAAGGAGCACGAGGACAGATGCAGAGCCTCGGTCTGAGGCCATTAAAAGGGTCATTTACCACCTTCACAAGTGCAGTCTCAGTTCTTCAGTCTCAGTTCTTCCAGGATTCTTCCAAACTTCTTCTTCCTATGGCTTCCAGGGTTGTTCCAGACTTCCTCTTCCTATGGGTTCCAGGATTCTTCCAAACTTCTTCTTCCTATGGGTTCCAGGGTTGTTCCAGACTTCCTCTTCCTATGGGTTCCAAGGTTCTTCCAGACTTCCTCCCAGAAGGCTTTATATTTTGGATGGAACATTTGATGTTACTAACCTCCCGTAGACATTCATTATTCATTACAATCATGGTCAAAGTCAGATCAACCGAAGCACTGTGAATCTCAAGGGTGTCAAACTCAATTCCTGGAGGGCCGTGTGTCTGTTTTTCAGTCCTCCCTTGTACTTAATTGATCAATTAAGGTCAATGTTTAATTAGCATCTCCCCTCACCTAGTTGTCTGTCTTAATTGGACATGAATTGAAAGGAAATAACAAAACCAGCAGACACACTGCCCTCCAGGAAGTGAGTTTGACACCCCTGCTCTGTAGTGTGGTTTCTATGGTCCCTCTCACCTTTCGTCTGTCTATCTCTCCCCCAGGTTTCCCCAAGACCTTCCCTCTGGACAACACCCTGTTTGACAGCTGGCTGGCCCAGTCGGTGCAGATCACGGCTGATGACATGCTGAGCAAGTGGGCCCTGGAAGCCGGGCAGCACCGTGACAAGACGGCCAGCCTGCTGTCTGACCAGCTGCTGCAGGGAGAGGAGAGCCTGCTCAGTCTTATGATGGACCACTCCATGAAGTCCACCTGGAAGACCCCTCAGCTGGGCCGCAAGACCCGGGGCCATCACTCCACCACCAACACCGCCGCAGCAACAACCGACACCCCCCCTGCTGCTGCAGCCACTGCAGCCTCCACAGCCAAGGGGGCTCTACTGGTAGAGGAGAGGCCAGGCCATGGGGCTCGTAGAGGGGAAAGGTCCCGGGGCACCAAGGCCCTCCACCACCGCCACCCCCAGACCAGGAGCACTGAGACCCCCCTGGACCCGCCACCGCAGCCGCCCACCTCCAAAATGGACTCCTGTCACATCTCGGAGGAGCGTGGCCCCTGGGACAGCCTCACGGGTACTGGGGTAGCGTCCTCCCCCCTGGCCTCCTGTTTCCCCCCATGCAGTAGTCCTGGGACAGTGCCTGAGTGGGGGTCAGGGGGGGGTCCCATTCCCCGCACGGCCTTGCGCCTCCGCCTGCACCGGCAGGGCAAGTCCCGGGGGAAGGGTGGGGCGTTGCAGGAAGCTGTGGAGCGCCCCCTGGAAAGGGAGAGAGAGAGGGACCCCCACCCCGTCTCCCACCCAGTGAAGGAGACATCATCATCGCTGCTGGACCCCGAGACAGACTGCTACTTCTCTGACGCCGAGCAGAGCGACTCAGACACACACTCCAGCGCCCGCAAGCTTCGTCTGGCTCAGTTGCATTCTGGGAGCGAGGACCTGCTGAGGAGGAGCGTGCTGGCTTTGTAGAAAAAACTGAGATGCGCGCACACATACACACACCATCGACCAGAACACACACTGTTTTCTCAGACTGACTGGAGCTCCATCCCAGCTCCCTCTGCCACGGCTTCTGTCTGTGCTCTTGATATTAAAATTGTAGTTATTTTCTTTCTAGATCGATTTAATGAACCAAATCTCCGTCATGAATCAGTTTATCTGCTCTGTTCTGGGGATTTGAATGTAGCTGCTACATAGTTAAACAATGAGGCCCTAGATGTTCGTAGTTAAAGTAGCTGTATGATGATGTAAGAAGAGAAAGTGTATTTGGACTACGTTACGTTTAGGTTTTATTTGGTTTAGATGTATAACTCGGTGGTAAACCATGTCATCAACCCTTTCTAGCAACGTGGGGTCAGTGGTAACTAACCACAAGAGTTGGGCTGAATACTTTGTGGACATTATAAGCTAGTTCAGGTGAATCACTTATTTTCAAATGACCGAAGATGGATCCCATGATGCAATCCCTGGGATATGATGTTTAAAAAGCCTTTCAGTTCAGAATCAGACCCAGAACAGGTCTAATGGGCTAACCCATCAGTCTGAGAAATATACAGAAAATATCACACAAATATTAGCCTTTAAAAGCACAAATAGCTAACAGGAACTGTAATGCAAACATTGTGCATAAACACACTCACACACATATACAACACACACATTACACAAACACACACATGATTACATTCTCAAAGCTACTCCCTCTGCATTCAGCCGTTGTTGTAACATACTGTTTGAGAATTACGTCAGCTCTTCACTGACTCTGCCTCCTCTTCCGTTTGAATCATTGGAGAAACAATATTTAACGAATTGTGTGCCTTCTGTCGCTCCCCCAAAATGAGTTTATCAATCACTTCTATAATCTGATTTGTTACAATCAAAAAAGGGAAACCTGTTGTATTGGTAATCAAGCGTACCGAAACAGATGACCTTAATTGTAGTGCCTAAAAAAGGATGTATATACAGCTTTTGCCATGAATCAACCCAACCGCACGCAAAGCCACACAGATACACAGTTCTACCATATTTGTGCAAATTGCTGCCCCAACAAAGCAACTTCTAGAGTCATTGTTGCTCCCGTCAGACGAGTGGTATAATCAGCTACAGTACAGACTCCTGGATTCTGACTTATTTTTTTAGTTCTTTGTAAATTTGTTTTAACTCTTGTTTTTTCGTCTCAGAGAGTTGTATTTTATACTTAAAGTGGTCCACAGTATTTTCTCAGGGTTTAAAAAAATCGAAGAAGACATATAAGAAGGGTTGAAAATGTATTGAAATCAAAGTTAAACCGTAAATATATTATACTATAAAAGGCTATTTTATACATATAAGTATGTATAGAAAAAGTTCCTTTGGCAAAGCTTCACTGTTTGAACTGACTACTACTGTACTGAGAGATTTTCTCCTGTCTCAATCAGTACACTACTACTGCTCCTTCTACTACCCAACTGGCTGTCTCCTGAGTTGATGATGCCAAAGAACAGTGTAAAACAAACTGGGCAGCATGCACTCACTCTGGTAGCGTCCTAAACAACACCCTATTCCCTAGACAGTGCACATGGTGCCGGTTGGGACGCAGGCTCACTCTCCGGTGTCACCATGGGATCCGCTGAAGGACATGAATACGGAAATCTACCTGATGCCAGCAGCGCTGTTCTAGTCGTTCTAGCTGTTCTGCATTGCTCTGGCCTGGTGTGACTCGGCTTTAACACCCACCACCACTATTTCACCTTGGACCCTCCTATTCCCTGCTCCCTTAAGGCTGTTACTTACTGGCCCTCTGTGCCACTGACCTACTCTAGATGGAGTGTCGCAGTTCCCCCCTGCCCCCTACCTGGGAAGAGTTGAATGCTGCTGAACCGTGTGTGTGTGTGTGTGTGTGTGTGTGTGTGTGTGTGTGTGTGTGTGTGGCTGATGGTTCAGAGCCCACTGACACCCCCAGTGCTGTTATCACAGAGTTGGAATGTAGAAGATGACTAGATTTTTGTGTTTTTGTCCGGTCCCCAGATGGGACCCATATTCAGGATGAAAACCCCCTAAAACAGTGTATTGGTCAGGTGGCTCTGTCTGTCTGCAGCCAGTCCGGTTACTTCCTTTGGCCACTTCCTTTCCATCCACCGTAACCCTTGGAGACAGACCAGTATAATCATAGAAATAGAATGAGTAGCACATTCTATTCATTCTTACTCTATGATTGCAACGTACACAATAACAACAACCATGCTTATTGTTGCCTGCAGATAAGTCGTCTGGGTGGATGAATAGGGTTAGCGCTGTAGTAGCCCCACCGAATCCACCCAAACACCTAGTCGTTTACGTGTTGCTAAGACGATGAAATGTAAACTTGGTTTCAATATTTAATATATACACCAATTTAGACTAGACAGTGTTTTAGACGGAGCCCTTCATGTACGGCCCCTAACGTAGTAGAAAACAGGTTGTTATTATTGGAGTGGGGCATCTACGCCCTCTTCCTCCGCTTCCTCTCAAAAACAGTAGGCTGCCATTTTAGTGAGGTGGTGAGGCCTTTTAGTACAGCAGGCAGCAGGTGACTGCACTTTTCATACAGATTATAGATGATGGAGGGATAGATGGTAGTATATCCTCGATGGACAGTAATATCCGACAGAGTACCTATGGATTACTATTAACCTCCTCAAGCAGCGTTTCTTTGCCCCATTCCTGAGGACCCACAGGCTTCGTGTTTTGTTCCAGCCCACACTAACACACCTGATACAGATCATCAAATTGATGATCAGTTGAATTTAGGATGTGTTAGTGCTGAGCTGGAACAAAACATACATTTGGACGGTTGGTCCCCTGAAATAGGGTTGAGAAAGGATGCTTTGGTGTAGCTGTGGATGAATGTCCTAGTGCTGTCTCCGTACCACCTAGGAACTGCTGCTGCTGTTGTTGTCGTTTGTAGCGTGAAAAGGCCATCAGCACACTAACAGAACACAACGATGACGTCATTGAGAAGGATCTCCTCTTCTGTGTTAGTTGCTTCCTCCGATAGGGAACTGGTTCAAGGCTGTAGTAGTTCGACTGCCGTTTACCCGTCTGCTTTTTGTATGCACCAACAATAGTGTATGATACTGTACTAGAGACCGTTTTGTTTCCTTGTTAAAAGCCTTCGCAAGCTGTTTTTGTAACGCTTCTGCCGCGGCTCATATAACTAGAATGCTGACTCATAATCAGACCAACTGCTTCCTTATTGGCGCTTTAGCTCTCTGACAGTTGACGGACTGCTTCCACACAGTGAAGTATGGTTCCAATCCAACACCCACCCCACAGACTAGGGTTCTGTCTCACTCCCCTCCCTGCTTCAGTGTTCCGCCAGCCCGCCTTGACTCCTTCATTGTTTTGAAGCACAGCAGGATCAAAGGAACAAACTTTAAGGTCAAATAATGACATGCATGTGTAGTGGAGAGCGTTTGTCACTCTGCTGCTTAGAGAGAGAGTGTTTGCGCCCTGTCCACACAGTGTACTTAAACAGGCAGTGAATCTGAACAACACCCGTCTCTCCCTTTTTCTGTGTGGCACACAAACACTTCTGTTTTTACTGGAGCTCATTTTATTTGCTTTCTTTGCTTTTGTTTTATACAACCAGAGAGAAAATTATTTGATAAAACAAAAGGGGGAATTGCTAATTGCAGTTTAAATGGTCAGGCCGGTTCCCCAGTGGGCTGATAGTTCAGTTGGCCAGGCCGGATCCCCAGTGGGCTGATAGTTCAGTTGGCCAGGCCGGTTCCCCAGTGGGCTGATAGTTCAGTTGGCCAGGCCGGTTCCCCAGTGGGCTGATAGTTCAGTTGGCCAGGCCGGCTCCCGGTGGGCTGATAGTTCAGTTGGGGCCAGGGCTGATAGTTCAGTTGTTCCCAGGCCGGTGGGCTGATAGTTCAGTTGGCCAGGCCGGCTCCCCGGTGGGCTGATAGTTCAGTTGGCCAGGCCGGATCCCCGGGGGGCTGATAGTTCAGTTGGCCAGGCCGGATCCCCGGGGGGCTGATAGTTCAGTTGGCCAGGCCGGCTCCCCGGTGGGCTGATAGTTCAATTGTCCAGGCCGGATCCCCTGTGGGCTGATAGTTCAGTTGGCCAGGCCCGGTGGGCTGATAGTTCAATTGTCCAGGCCGGATGGGCTGATAGTTCAGTTGGCCAGGCCGGCTCCCCGGTGGGCTGATAGTTCAATTGGCCAGGCCGGCTCCCCTGTGGGCTGATAGTTCAATTGTTCAGGCCGGCTCTCCAGTGGGCTGATAGTTCAATTGTCCAGGCCGGCTCTCCAGTGGGCTGATAGTTCAGTTGGCCAGGCCGGCTCCCCAGTGGGCTGATAGTTCAGTTGGCCAGGCCGGCTCCCCAGTGGGCTGATAGTTCAGTTGGCCAGGCCGGCCGGTGGGCTGATAGTTCAATCCAGTGGGCTGATAGTTCAATTGGCCAGGCCGGCTCTCCAGTGGGCTGATAGTTCAATTGGCCAGGCCGGCTCTCCAGTGGGCTGATAGTTCAATTGGCCAGGCCGGCTCTCCAGTGGGCTGATAGTTCAATTGGCCAGGCCGGCTCTCCAGTGTGCTGAACAGCGTGCAGCTGAAGCCTGGAAGAGACCTTTTGTTCTCTCACTTCCTCCATGGAGAACGCTCACAGGAAACTAACCCCTGTTCTCTGGCAGCACAGCGGCCGGGTCTCAAAAGGTACAATATTCCTTTTATAGTGTACTACGGGCCCTGGTCAAAAGTAGTGCACTTATCAAGGAAATAGGATGCCATTTGGGATGCACACAAACTATTTCTGACCAGCAGGGTCACAGAATGTGTTGCTCTCATTAATACCAATAGTTCCCCTCCAGAAGTTAGAGGCTCAAACTGAAAAATAAAATAAAAATGTAATCCAATGACATTTCAAATGTTTTTTGCGATGTTCGTTTCCTGACCTGTATGCACTTATGAGTCCATTTCCAGGAGATAAGGTTTAATATCCAGAACCACAGCTGCTCCTCCTAAGGTTGGGCCAATTTACCATTAGTGTCTCTGCAAGCGAGCCAAGCTCAGATTTTTTGCAGTTTTTGTAACTGATCTGGCATCACTTTTCTGCCTCCAAATTCAGGCTACATCCCAAATGGCACTGTATTTTCTATGAAGTGCACTACTTTTGACCAGGGCCTTAGGGCTCTGGTCAAAAGTATTGCACTAGGGAACAGGGTGACATTTGGGATGATAACTCTCTAAATACCTGTCCTGTATCTCCTACTGGTCACATCCATCATTTTGATAGGAGTCAGTGATCTCTCTTATCAAAGCAGACTCTGACATGGTTTCCTCCTCCCTCCTCCACCTGCCTGTGTTATTTGTCCTTAAAAGGCGCTGAAATCTACTGCTGCCGTGTACAATTCAATTCCTCACCCATTTTGGCTCTATCTGCATCAGTTATACAATACGATAATATGAATGTTGCAGGAGTTTATCCTGCTGTATTTTTTGTTTCAAAGAATATTGTGCCATTTGTTAATAGCAAAGATAAATATTGAACATATATTAAAAAGAAAAGCTATTTTAAATTATTTTGGGGCTTTTTTTGCAATATTTATTTTCTTGTATTAGAATCTTCTTTGTAGGAGGAAAAATTAAACATGTATTTTTCATTAGTGCAAAAACCTATTTTTCCTTTTTGTACAATTTCAATGTTAAGCAAAACATTAAAAAGCAATATGATGTTCCATGTGACTGTATCTGCATGCTGTTTGTGTTGCCTTGATGACGGCTGCGTCCACTATGACCCTGTTCCCCCCTCCTCCCCCCGGCACTCTAGAGTGGTTGACCAGTGTAGTCAATAAAGCAGTGCTTTCTGTGTACATATGCTCTCGCTCGTCTCTCTGTTCAGGTCACCATCCCAACAGCTCATTACTTCTTTTTAAAGGGCAATCTGCGATTGAAATAACAACAAAGGAGACACCCCAACACTTTTTGGTAAACAGTTGAGGGATGGGGTACGATAGTTGAACTAAGCTCATGAGGCATTTATAAGTTATATGCTTCAAGAATCAATGGCTTGATATCATTCATTTAGAAGTCCAAAAAATGGATGTATCATTGCCAGAATTCCCCTTTAAAGAGCATTCCAGGTTGATTGATTCAACACAGTGCGACTCTGAATCGATCTGGGCCACTACATGGACTCGGCGGTAACTAGACGAGATACTCCCTGGATTGTTGTCAGAGACTGTTTCTATCACTTGTATTTCACATGTAGGTTGTGAGATTGATTGCCCCATAACATACAAAACATCCCAAGTTGTAGGCCTAGTGAATGTTGACATCATAGCTGCATGTGTAAGAATAGCTTAAGGTGATGAATTAGTTGGTATTAATACATTTACAATATAATCCTCATACAGCTAGTTACTTTCAGTGCTTGATGGCACATTCTGTAGATAACTATACCATGCCCCTATATCAACAGTTGACATTTCCAAATTAGCATCCAAACCAAAACATACCATTAATTGAAGAATCGATGAAGCAAGATCATCTTTATAACAAAATGTTCATGGACTTCTGCCATGTTCATACAACACCACCAGGACATCCAGCATGCAGAGCAACTTTGGATTGAAACATAACACCATGGATACGTCCTAAATGGCACCATATTCCCGTTATAGTGTACTACTTTTTACCAGATCCCTTTGGGCCTGTGCACTAAATTAGGGAATATGATGCCATTTGGGATGAACCCAAAGGCTAGTTTGAATAAATAATTCTTACATTATCTGGAATCGCTTGTTCCCATCCATAAAGGCTAAATGTTAAGAGCGTGTCTGTCTGTATGCTCTGCTATGAATTAGAGTATCCCGCTGCTCTTAAAGAAACAGGCGTTGACTTTGTGGAGTGCTTGTTTAAAGTATCCTACACACCAAGCTGCTGGAAATTAAAGCTAGTTTGTTATTGTTGCTCTTGACCTGGGTCCAGGCAGGGCACTTTGCTGTAAGTGACGTATGACTTCCCATACTACCCCTAGTAAATACTCAGCATGGCTGCCACTAGCCTGCATGTGGGAAACTAGTGGGAGTAGAGCAGCTGCTTTTTAAGGAAGGTTTTACTTGCAATGACTGTGATATGGGATTGTCGTAGCTACCTTTGTTCAATGCACTGTAAGTCGCTCTGGATAAGAGCTGCTAAATTACCTCAATGTAGTGTGTGTGTTTTAGGGGGGGGTTTACCTTTATTTAACTAGGCAAGTCAGTTAAGAACAGTGTGTTGGACTGTACAGACATACTGTACAGACAAATAATCCTTGAGGGAAAATCAATCAAAACTAAAAGTTGGTTGATTCAATAAGTAGTGGTAGGGTGTCTTTAGGCCTCCCTTTATTCTTATTACATATACTGAACAAAAATATCAACGCAACATGTAAACTGTTGGTCCCATGTTTCATGAGCTGAAATAAAAGATCGCAGAAATGTTTGATACACACAAAAAATGTAGTTTTCCTCAAGTTTTGTGCACAAATTTGTTGACATCCCTGTTTGTGAGCATTTCTCTTTTGCCAAGATAATCCATCAACCTGACAGGTGTGGCATATCAAGAAGCTAATTAAACAGCATGATCATTGCATAAGTGCACCTTGTGCTGGGGGCAATAAAATTCCAGGGATGTCCACTCGAGCTATTGCCAGATAATTTCATGTTAATTTCTCAACCATAAGCCGCTTCCAACGTCATTTTAGAGAATTTGGCAGTACGTCCAACAGGTCTCACAACCGCAGACCAGTTGTATGGTGTTGTGTGGGCAAGCGTTTTGCTGTCAACTTTGCGAATAGAGTGCCCCATGGTGGCGGTGGGGTTATGGTATGGGCAGACTTAAACTACGGACAATGAACACAATTGCATTTTATTGATGGCAATTTGAATGCACAGAGATACCATGACGAGATCCTGAGGCCCGTTGCAATGTCATTCATCCACCACCATCACCTCATGTTTCAACATTGATCATGTAAGAAGGATCTGTACACAATTCCTGGCAGTTGAAAATGTCCCAGATCTTCCATGGCCTGCATACTTACTAGACATGTCACCCATTGAGCGGGTTTGGGATGCTCTGGATTGACGTGTACGACAGCATGTTCCAGTTCCCGCCGATACCCAGCAACTTGGCACAGCCATTGAAGAGGGGTGGGCCAACATTCCATAGGCCACAATCAACAGCCTGATCAACTCTGTGTGAAGGAGATGTTGCACTGCATGAGGCAAATGGTGGTCACACCAAATACTGACTGGTTTTCTGATCCACACCCCTACCCTTTTTATTTTTTAAGGTATCTGTGACCAACAGCTGCAGTCATTTGAAATCCATAGATTAGGACCTAATTTATTCATTTCAATTGACTGATTTCCTTATATAGACTGTAACTCAGTAAAATCTTTGAAAATGTTGCATGTTGCATTTATATTTTTGTTCAGTATACTTATTTGATAGCCTCACTGCTGGTTAGATAGACTCATTGATACCTCTGATGTTATTCAGTCGGTCAGTGTGAACAAACAGTTGGTAAATGTGATGTGACTGTAATGTGTTTGTTGGTGAATAACCCCCATGTCCTCTTCTTCCTCTTGTGTAACATTCCTAAACAGAAACAGGTTGCAGTTGGGTCATCCTGCCACACGAGGGAGCAGCCATAATTTTGTCTCCTGCAGGGTAGGTGGAAAAAAGTTACTTCGGAGTGGCATTTGCTGCCATGATTATGCCAATGCTATAGCCGAGCATCACTTAGTAACATAAATGGTGGCTGCTACCATGACAGGACGTCAACATCAACTGGCCTGACTGGCAGAACAGTGTACATAGGAAGGGAGGTGTTGACAGTGAAACACTCAATTACTCACCTCTAGTGACCTCTTGTGGCCGTATTAAATGACTTCAAAATCAATGGCTTCTTCATTCCTCACCTCGTACTCGGCTACAGTTACAATACAACACTGAGGACAACTAGCTACAATACTGTCCTACTTTTGAGATAAGCTCTATCGACAGTCCCAAACCTGACACTGGATCTATTGTCAACACCAACCTATCACTTTCAAAGATGCCTAGGACCTGTAGCCTTCAGTCTAATTGTTTATTAAGCTGTACAATAGTAGGTTAATAATGAATTACTGTGGGTCTCTGTTTATCATCAGGGGAGGGTATTTCAACCGGTTGCATTATCCTCTGTCATAGCCCTGGGCTTTCTCCTTCTTGGCTCTTTTGAAGTGTCTGGGCTCACAGATCTGTGAGTCCCCCTCCAATAGCGCTGTCTCCACTGTTTAAGTTTGTATATTTAGGGGCGGTGTCCTCTGGGATTGTGTGTGTCCGTGCGTGAAAAAGATCCAGGCAGCATTATTCTGAGTGCCTTCACTCAAGGACCCCCACTGGCCTATCCCAGAAACTGAAAATACAGCGCTGCTTTTGCAGTTCCCTTCTCTCTTTATTGCTCACCTTTTCAGAGATGTTAACCAGTGTGATGCCGCCAACAGCCACCTAGCCTCTTCCCATGGTAACAAGGAAGTGATTCTTCAGTGAGGAAGACGATAGGTTTTCACTACATGAAGGGCATTCCATCCATGCCTGTACAGTGGCGTAGATTCTTCCTAGTTTGTACTTCTAGTTTGTTTTTTGTTTTTTTGGCTCTAACCCTCTCCTCCTCCTTTCCCCACCCTCTCTTTCGTTCTCCCTATTTCTCTTCACTAAAGCCAAACAGAGCCAGTGATCTCATTGATGTGGATGTGTCATAGTCAGAGCCAGTGATCTCATCGATGTGGATGTTGATATGTCATAGTCAGAGCCAGTGATCTCATTGATGTGGACGTGTCATAGTCAGAGCCAGTGTTGGTCCAAGTCTGTCCAGCCTGAAAACATTGTGTGTGTGTGTGTGTGTGTGTGTGTGTGTGTGTGTGTGTGTGTGTGTGTGTGTGTGTGTGTGTGTGTGTGTGTGTGTGTTTTTTATCTGCATTTCACCTAATGGAAAGTTGTAAAAGTCTGAACTTGATTTTGTCATGATTTATTGCTAGGCAAGAAGATGTGTTTTATGTGTTTTGACAAGACTTGGTCCGGCCTCATTCTCAGTAGTGTTGGTCCTATAATGTAGTGTTGGTCCTATAATGTAGTGTTGGTCCTATAATGTAGTGTTGGTCCTATAATGTAGTGTTGGTCCTATAATGTAGTGTTGGTCCTATAATGTAGTGTTGGCCCTATAATGTAGTGTTAGTCCTATAATGTAGTGTTGGTCCAATAATGTAGTGTTGGTCCAATAATGTAGTGTTGGTCTTATAATGTAGTGTTGGTCCTATAATGTAGTGTTGGCCCTATAATGTAGTGTTGGGTATAATGTAGTGCTTGTCCAAATGTACAACCCTATAATGTAGTGTTGGCACAGCTGTAATTTCAAACTCACAACCCACTGGTATGTAATTTCAAGGTATAGTTTTGAATTATATTTGGTTGTTGTCAACTAACGTGAATTAAACAAAAAAAGTAACCATGTCATTGGATTTGGGGCGGCAGTGTAGCCTAGTGGTTAGAGCGTTGGACTAGTAACCGGAAGGTTGCGAGTTCAAACCCCCGAGCTGACAAGGTAGAAATCGGTCGTTCTGCACCTGAACAGGCAGTTAACCCACTGTTCCCAGGCCGTCATTGAAAATAAGAATTTGTTCTTAACTGACTTGCCTGGTTAAATAAAGGTAAAATAAATAAATATTTTTTTTATGTTAATTTAATGTTAATTTTATGTTGATGAATGTTTGCAAATTAAATCTGTTTTCCACATTGATTCAACATCATTACATTGCATTTTTTATGTGGAAACAACAGTGATCCAATCAGTTTCTGCCCTTGGGAAAGGTCTCTTCAAACAAAGATTGGATTTATAGTTACGAATATACATTTTTCAAGTCTATCAGATTTTTGTCTCAACTTTTGCCTCAGCAAACAGTTAGGCTCCAGTCAAGTCAAATAACTTTGATAATTTAGTTGAGAACAAGTTCTCACAACTGCGACCTGGCCAAGATAATGCAAAGCAGTGCGAAAACAACAACAACACAGTTACACATGGGATAACCAAACATACAGTCATTAACACAATAGAAAAATCTATATACAGTGTGTGCAAATGTCGTAAGATTAGGGAGGTAAGGCAATAAATAGGCCATAGTGGCAAAATAATTACAATTTAGCATTAACACTGGAGTGATAGATGTGCAGATGATGATGATGTGCAAGTAGAGATACTGGGGTGCAAAAGAGCAAAAATAAAAAACAATATGGGGATGAGGTAGATGGGTAGGCTATTTACAGATGGGCTGTGTACAGGTGCTGTGATCGGTCAGCTGCTCTGACAGCTGATGCTTAAAGTTAGAGAGGGAGATATGAGTCTCCAGCTTCGGTGATTTTTGCAATTCGTTCCAGTCATTGGCAGCAGAGAACTGGAAGGCGAGGCGGCCAAAGAGGAGTTTGCTTTGTGGATGACCAGGGAAATATACCTGCTGGAGCGCGTGCTACGGGTGGGTGTTGCTATGGTGACTAGTGAGCTGAGATTAGACTTATAGATGACCTGGAGCCAGTAGGTTTGGCAACGAATATGAAGCGAGGGCCAGCCAACGAGAGCATACAGGTTGCAGTGGTGGGTAGTATATGGGGCTTTGGATGGCACTGTGATAAACTACATCTAATTTGCTGAGTAGAGTGTTGGAGGCTATTTTGTAAATGACATCGCCGAAGTCAAGGATTGGTAGGATAGTCCGTTTTACGAGGGTATGTTCAGCAGCATGAGTGAAGGAGGCTTTGTTGCGAAATAGGACGCTGATTCTAGATTTAATTTTGGATGGTAGATGTTTAATGCGAGTCTGGAAGGAGAGTTTACAGTCTAACCAGACACCTAGATTATTTGTAGTTGTCCACATATTCTAAGTCAGAACCGTCCAGAGAAGTGATGCTAGTCGGGCGGGCGGGTGCGGGCAGCGATCGGTTGAAGAGCATGCATTTAAGAGCAGTTGGAGGCCACGGAAGGCGAGACAAACCATGAAACTAATTTCCATTCCATCAAATACAAACAAATAAAATGCTCAACATAGATCATACTGAACTTCAATAGTCTCAATAACCACAGAGCCATTATTAAATATCCATACAGTATACTCATTCACACGAGCGTCATCGTCACGTTCGGACACTCTATGGAACACTTCCTCAAACATTCCAGTCACCTGTGTAGTGTTTGTGTGTCTGGTCTCCTTTTTTTGAGCTGAGAATAAGAGCCCCATGCCAGAAATACCTGTTCTCTCACCCATCGATCAATCAGCTACTGTAATAATAACAGACTGAATCTAGACTCGGAGTGCAGTACAGAGACACGAGGTCATGTCTAGCACTGTGAATGGTTGACATCTCACTGGGGATGTCATCCTTAGTTAAACTTCTAACACAAAGTTATAGGGAGGGACATTCTGGCCAGTTTACATATGTACCGCTTTCCCCAGCGCAACGACAAATAGGAATGAAGTACCATTGTTGTCTATGGCCTGTGTAGGGTTGAGTTGACATGCTCAGGTCTGTAGAGAACAAAATAAGTCTCTTTCCCATTCCCACAGAATATAAAGCAGTTCATATCCTCTGAATTAAGGTGTCTCTTGCAAAATATATTTTATCTCAATGAGACTAACCTGGATAAATAAAGGTTATGTAAAAAGGAAGAGAACTCCTTTCCGTTATATTCAAATATGAATTATTTCATGCAGTTAATTTAAAAGATGTATATAAGAAACATAGCTAAAGTCACTAAAATGGAATTATATCAAATGTGTCTTCTACGTTCAACCATTACTGATGAGTCTCATATGTATTCATGAGTTTCAATAACTGTCATCAGAAGTTTAGGAAGTTCACTATCAAATCAAATTTGATTTGTCACATACACAAGGTTAGCAGATAATTGGTTAGCAGTTAATGTGAGTGTAGCGAAATGCTTGTGCTTCTAGTTCCGACGATGCAGTAATATCTAACAAGTAATCTAACCTAACAATTTCACAACTGCCGCCTTATACACACAAGTGTAAATGAATGAATGAGTGATGCCCGAACGGCATAGGCAAGATGCAGTAGATGGTATAGAGTACAGTATATACTGTACATACGAGATGAGTAATGTAGGGTATGTAAACATTATATAAAGTGGCATTGTTTAAAGTGGCTAGTGATACATTTATTACATCAATTTCTCCATTATTAAAGTGGCTAGATTTCAGTCAGTATGTTGGCAGCAGCCACTCAATGTTAGTAGTGGCTGTTTAACAGTCTGATGGCCTTGAGATAGAAGCTGTTTTTCAGTCTCTCGGTCCCTGCTTAGATGCACCTGTACTGACCTCGCCTTCTGGATTATAGCTGGGTGAACAGGCAGTGGCTCGGGTGGTTGTTATCCTTGATCTTTTTGGCCTTCCTGTGACATCGGGTGGTGTAGGTGTCCTGGAGGGCAGGTAGTTTGTTAGAGATAGTTTTAGGTAATAAAATACAGACATGGGCGAGTTGTTGAGAAGGATGGTGCTCTCTTCATGCTGATTTAATCAGAAATTGGACAAAGGGAATATCATCATAATCAATGGGAAGTCACCTCTGTGTCGTACTGTATGTCCTGTGCTGTCACTATACGCGCCACAACAGTCACACTACTCTCTGCAGCAGGACAGACATCATGGCAGACTCACAGTAGTAGGAAGGAATACTTTTGGTCTTTGTATAATGAATAATGACATATTTTCAATATGGAGGAAAGACCACCAGGGTGCCCCTGAAGGAGAGCCAGATGTTGGCCATCTCCCAGCCCCAGAAACATCCCCCTGGACCCTGTGAGGCGGTGGTGGAGGTGGCAGGACCGAAGTGGGAGACTGATGGGAGTATTCACAAGAGACAGTAGCATAGCGAGAGAGAAGCTGAATCAGGCAGGTCTAAAGAAATAATGTGTAAAAACACTTACATTTGTACTTAAACTGTTTGATACTGTATTTGATCATTTGAAAATTGCATCACTAAAGCAGCAATGTTTACCTATCAAATATATTGTTTACGGACTACCTGTCTGAAATGTAATTTAAAGGCTACCGTTAGTACAACGTTTCAGTTTTCTGCCTTATCAGCTATGCCCTCTAGTGGACTAATGTTGCAACGCATCGGCATGACCATGTAGGTCAAATCATATTGCCCTATACTCGTCAGTCAGTTCCCCAGGGTAAGCAACCAAATGATCTAAAACACCTTGTGTGTCCCCCCAAATGGCACCCTATTCAGTACACCACTTTTGACCAGGTCCCACAGGACTCTGTTCAAAAGTATTTCACTATATTTTACCTTAATTTAACGAGGCAAGTCAGTTAAGAACAAATTCAGCAAACTATAGGGAATAGGGTGCCATTTGGGACAGATCTATTGTCAGTAGAAAGTAAAACATGTTCCTGGTCTATTGGTATACCTTGATAAGAGTCCATCAGAGCAGAAAACAGTTGTGTAATTTCTTGCAAAGTCAACCGACTGAGCCACACCAAAATAACGGTTGGTTACAGACCACTGTTAATTCGGTTATTCATTGCAAATGTTTATTACAATTTATGATGCAAACAGTAAGTCTCTCCCTTATCGGAACAGTTCATGGAATATGAGGAAATGAAAACAAAGGGCAGAACAGGAAAAAAATGACAGGTTTTGAGATAAGCACTCAATTCCTTACACTGTAATTTGGCATTTGCTCCCTCGTTGTACTTCTGTATACGGTCGATAAAAAACAAAGAACAAGGCATGCATAATAGTTTCATAATGCACATTGATCAAGGAAACCACTTATTTAAAAAATCCCATATGGTCCCTTTCTGCTAGGTTTTCACTCGTGGAATATTCCTCATATCTAACTTGGACACTATATTCATCCTGTTCAGGGTCGGTTTCCCAAAAGGATGTTATGTTTCTAAGGTGAACCTGGGCCCAGCTCTGCTTAAGGGAAATCATCTGACTTTCTAACATTGCCAACTACTGAGATGTTACATAGCTCCAACCACTTTTACGGCATATTATCATCAAGCTATTTTCAATCATTTCATTCATAGTTAAATATCTTTCTGGTCTTGTCTGCTAGCTAACAATTTGAACCTCAGAGAGATGGTTATATAGCCAATATTATTCCTTTTCATTCTTCCAAATTAAAATGTCCCCTCCCATTGTCGTATATGGTCCTTTCGATCTTACCACAGCATGTCGACCCCCAGAGTTCCATGCTGCCTACAACCCATTGGCCTACCTACACTCCAGTCTTGGAGCATGGGACTAGTCCGTGTCCACAGACAACACATTGGAAATGGGGTTACCTTAAATGCCAATACAAGTGACAAACTCTTAAGAAATTTAACTATTTCCAATACATTAATGTAGATCAATGCAGGGCTCAGTTTATTATAAGAAAATGACACAGCCAGAGAGACGGAAGGGTTTTCTTTAAGGTGAGTGCTGCTGTCTACTTGGCCACACTTCTTACGATGTAAAAAATAGAGGATGAAGAAACGACATTAATGAAACATGATTAAACATGAGTCATGTCTGTATGTTGCCTTTCCTGTTAAAAAAAGTGTATTGCGATGTGTACAACTAATCAGATGTCTCACTGCTCAAAATGTGTTGGAAGGTGGAAGATTAGATTCATTTACAGATTTACAATTATATACTGCATTTGTCACACCAACAGATGTCATGGGGAGGCGAATAGATGGAAACAAAATAGAAAAGATTAATCCGTTTGAATTTTTTTTTTTACACTTCTGCAGAACCAATGCTATGTTAATTCTCTTGGGGAAAAAGAGGCAGTGTAACCCCAAAAAAGTGTTCTGGAGACCAATAAAAGTCTTGGGTTCAAGTTGTACTGTTTTTTTCTGGTGGCGGAGGCAGACGTTATAAACCAAACATGGGACTGAGTATGGTGGCGGTAGAAGTGGGGTGTCTCCCTGTAGCACTTCCTGGTGCCGGGGCCCTAGTCAATGTACTGGGATAGCCAGCGGAAGCCCTCGCCGTAACCCTGCCTCTTCAGCACGCTGCACATGAACACCTCCAGTGGTCTCGTGTTCAGCTCCTTCATGGGAATGTTGCCCTGGAGACCAGACAAACATCGTCAGGGAACCACATCATTCAAATGTATGGTTATTCTAAGCAGCTGTGGCTCCGTTTGTTCTTCTGTTCTAAAAACCTTAACTACATCATAGAGGTGGCCTTTCAACAGGATATTGCTTTGGTTAATGGTGGGGCCAGGAGCCAACAGGGTGAAACTGTAGGCCCTAGTTATAGCCATGTCTTGTCCCTATGAGCACATACAGACTCTTGAATGGATGAGGGTTTGGATAATTCTGAAAACAGGTGCACTGTTATGTGTTGTACAGTTCAGTAGTTCTACTGGGAGGAGAAGTGGGTGGCACAGTAGTAATCAGGAGATGTGTTCGTGCAGGGATCTCCTTACCTTGCCTGTTGTCTGACCATATAATCCAAACATCTCACGTAGTTTCTCCTCACTGACGGCTTCTTTTTTGTCAATCTTGTTGCCGAGGACCAGGATAGGCACATTTCCAATGGTCTCATCTGTCATTAGAGCCTGCGTGGACCACAGGACGGAAATGTCTGGTTAGTTATCACAATAGTGCACTAAACATGTCATGATCTTCGACATTATCTACCTGTGAAACGGCAAGGCATGCCTTCATTGCAACTGAAAATTGTATCTATTTTATTTTTACCCCTTTATTCTCCCCTATTTTGTGATAACCAAATTGGTAGTTGCAGTCTTGTTCCATCGCTGCAACTCCTGCTCAGACTCGGTAGAGGCGAAGGTTGAGAGCCGTGCGTCCTCCGAAACACAACCCTGCCAAGCCGCACTGCTTCTTGACACACTGCTCGGTTAACCCGGAAGCCAGCCGCACCAATGTGTTTGATGAAACACTGTACAACAGGTGACCGAAGTCAGCTTGCAACTCGCTAGAGTGCGATGGGACAAGGAAATCCGGCTGGCCAAACCCTCCCCCCACATGGACGATGCTGGGCCAATTGTGCGCTGCATCATTGGTCTCCCGGTCACGGCCGGCTGTAACACAGCCTGAGATCAAACCCGGGGCTGTAGTGACGCATCAAGAACTGCAATGCAGTGCCTTAGACCGCTGCGCCACTCGGGAGGCCCCTCAACTGACTAACTTTTAGCAGATATCATGAGGGTTCATGAGACTTTAGGAATGGTAAAGAAACCATTCTTTCATCAAGCATATAAAGAAATCAGTATGAAACATTAACTGCTTATGAAAAGGCCATATTTTGATAGAACATCTTTGACATGGTTTAAGTTGAAATGTGTGTTTTCAGTCCCATCCATTTTATGAGGTTTTTCCAATGTGGTTGTAAATCAATGACACTCACATCAAGTTCTGTTTTGGACTCTGGCAATCTAAGGACGTCGATGCAATCCACAAGGAAGACGATGCCGTTGATGGCGGGGAGGTAGTTTTTCCACACTCTGCGAGCTTTGTGAACACACGCACAAAATAAAATAAATTAGTGCAGTTTTGCTGGGATACACAAATTAACAAATCAATTCTCTCTCACACACACACACACACACACAAGGGCAGTCGGGCACGCATACCTTGTGCATGGCCTCCAAGGTCAAAGGTGGTGAAGGTCATGCCAGCGATCGTCAGTTCTTCCGAGGCTGGTGGGTAAAATGGGTCATGTTTACATTGGAAAACTACTACACAAGCTCAGTCAATTGAGTAACCATCAAATAGCGCTGCCTTTTATGAACAGAGAGGATGATCCATACTTCACTTGATTGTCAAACCATTAGGTCTGTCAAGATGTTGGATTGAAAAATTATAAAAACGTGACTATAAAAGATCTACTCACTTGGATGTAAAGTTGGCACATGCTGTCCCAATCTGTCATCTTTGAGCATGTGCAGTAGCGTCGTCTTGCCAGCATTGTCCAGTCCAAGAAATACTAACTTGCCCGATTTCTTGTACAGTCCTAAAATGTCATTTAAATGTGTTTCTGAACATTTTCTGTACATTGAAAACAAAGAAGCTGTGACTTTATCACCTTGTCCTGTTGAGACCTGTTGTCTGTCCTTTGCCTAACAAGGTATTCACAATTAAACCAAATCTTTGGAAAGTCTAAGAAATAAAAAGGAAGTCAAATTTGAAAGTATCAAGTTAAAACAGGTATGCATAAAATATAGTGAACCAGACTTTTTATCTGATTCAAAATTCACTGCTGACCTGCACTACCACACACAAACATTATACCTAGAGCCCTGGATGAATGCCTGTATTTTCTGAGTCAGCTCTTAGGCCTCGTCATCATTACGCAACACCAAGAGAACCTCAGCAGTACCTGTTTAACAAGGTAAGCAGGAGTGCCACCACACCTCTCTGAGATAAGAGCTAGCAAGTGTCACAGAAACTAGAGAGGGCTCTAGAGGGAGGCTAAAGGGAGTGGTAGCAGCAGCCTGAAGTGAGCTTGTTTGTGTTTCACTGTAGCTAGGCAGTGGGCACACGTAAAACACATAGGCCTCGTCCCAGACTACTCAAATCACCAGCTTCCATGTTCAACCATGTTCAACCACAAGAGGGACCATATGGATTTCTAGGAACGACAGACAGCACCACACTTGTTGTCAGTCTTTACAACAAGTGGTAATTAGGAAATACGAAAAGTTATCAGTACAGGGTTGCTTGAGATCCAGCTTCCTATTCAAGCCATTCAGAGGAAAGTATTGAAAGTGGAATAGGTGATGTTTACATGGTACTTACCCAGAAACTGCAATACGCTACTGAAACCACTATAAATCCAATCAAATATGAAGGACATATCCGGAGCTAGTGAATCCTGAAAGAAAGCAAGAACAGAAGTGATGAACAGACATGCAAGTACAGCACATGTCAAAACGATTGACTGATTACTTGGCTCTGTAAACTTCCTTTGACACATGAACAAAAAAACATTAGGCCTAATAGAAGCTGTTTCCTAAATCTCAAAGGAGACGACGTTGTGATCAGCCACAAATCCTGAGCGATCCTGAGTGGCACAGTTGTCTAAGACACTGCATCGCAGTGCTAAAGGCGTCACTCCAGACCCGGGTTCAATCCTGGGCTTGTATCACAACCAACCGTGATCGGGAATCCCATAGGGCGGCGCACAATTGGCCTCGCGTCGTTCGGGTTCGGTGAGGGTTTCGCCGTGTAGGCCATCATTGTAAATAAGAATTTGTTCTTCACTGACTTGCCTAGTTAAATTAAAGGATACATTTTTTTAAAATCTATTAAAAAAAATCCAACAGTGGATTTTAAATATTACTTATTTATCCCCGGATTCCAAAACTGTTGATCATCATCAATCCATATTACAAGTCTAAGAGTTGGCTACTTCAACCAGCAGAAGTATCAGTGACACAGGCAAAGTAACAAGACACGATTAGGATAGTATATTTGACTTTCCAAAGATAGACTCTTGGTTAATTGTTAGTTTACGACCTAGAAGACATTACAATCCCTGCTATCAGAGTTCAGCCTGAAGAACATGGTACATGTTGCACAGTTGCAAGGAGAGAGGCCCTCCTATCTGAAGGATTTAGCCACACGTGATAAGAACCATGACAATAATTGGCTCCCCTCAGGAAGTATCATCTTGTTCCAGTCGGATTAATTGGACAGAAGTACATGCAGTTCAGACCAATCTTCACACGGTCTCTTTCCTAACAGCCCAGACGTGTGTTCCTTAACAACACTGACTCAGAGCATGCTGAAGTGGACCATGGGTCTTAGTTGGGATAATCCCAACCCCCACCAGATTTTGTTTGCCAAACGTTATCTTATGGTACTTTCTATGACAAAAGAACAAAGATTTCTGCATAGCGCATCCGTAAAAACTGTTTGACTAAACAAACCAATGACCATCTAAAAGTCCCCTAAAATAAAAGTTTGTCCTCTAAAATAAACTGCAATTCACATTCAAAGGGTCAGTTACCCTTGAATATCTTATTCCCTTTCCTATTTTTCACTGCAACAAATGAAACGTGCTCTAACATCTACACATAAACGCTTCCTTCAGTGAGCACTGAGCAGGAGAAAAAATATTTTATCTGGGGGAAGAAAAAAAAGAAAGAAACGTGGCTGGCTGAGGAGGCTATTTTCCACCGCAATTCCACGACACCAAGACTTTTGTCTCAGCACTCAGACTCAACTCTCTCCCTAGCTAGTGTGGCACCACAATGTGGCAGGCAGGCTGGCCAACCCGTGGCTCTAGTTACACAACATGCAAACAGCTCCAGGGCTAAAGTATAAGGGAGTTAAAGGTCAAGACCATGCAAATAGCTTCTACACCTGCATTGTTGCTGTTTGGGTTTTTAGGCTGGGTTTCTGTACAGCACTTTGAGATATCAGCTGATGTAAGAAGGGCTATATAAATACATTTGATTTGAAATACAGCTGAACTCGGCTACACGTCAGCAGGAGCTCTCCTCCTGGCTGGCTCCCTGTGTGTGACGTGATCCAGCAGAAGATGCTGGTCTAACAGTGAAGCCAGCAGATATAGGCTAGTGGAGATGTATCATCTAGCTATCAAAGCAAGCTAACAGAGCCCTACTCTGAACAGTTTCCTTGATTACTTTAATTTGGCGACCATACCATTCTGATTTTAAATTACTACTATAGTCACCCTGCATAGAGATACAATATATTTAGTATTCTATTGTGTTTTAAAAAACTGGAATCCTTAAGTCCTACTATTTCTCCTCAAGCATGGGGTGAGGCCGATGACAAAGGACCCCATCAAGCCAACTCCTTGAATGGCACACTCCAATCTATTTATATGTACATTACTGTATTTATACATGTGGTATTGTTTTTCAACAGGATAAGTTTTTTTTAAATAGCTGGAGTGTAACTTTAATGGTGAAACAGCCATGTATGTTTGTGATATTAAAACAAAGAAGCTGCAAACAATGAACAAACACTGTTTTATCCCACTTGGACATCATTGCACACGCGATAGGTGCGCCCAATATCTATTTCAAAATGTTTTTTGCCCTGCTGCATGGCACTCATCAGCTTGGGGGGGGGTCTATGCTGACATATGGAATTGCTTTAAAATGATCCTACCATGGATCACTTGGCTATTTGATATCTGATTTAGAATTCTAGGACCCCTTTAGGTATCCCCCATAAAAAAAATATATAAAATATTGATTTTGGACTTTACTACTATAGCCCATAGAAATGCATTAAATAACACATTCATAAATAGCAAAAAAGACAGTTGAAAATGTTTTATCATAAGGAATAGGGTTTTCAAGTGTCTGTCCTATATCTAGGAGATATAAGAAAGCTCATGAAGTAAATAAATATATATGACAGATATTTAACCCATTTTTGGGGGTAGGCACAAAACGACATTTTATTTTTATTTCACCTTTATTTAACCAGGTAGGCTAGTTGAGAACAAGTTCTCATTTACAACTGCGACCTGGCCAAGATAAAGCAAAGCAGTGCGACACAAACAACAACAGAGTTACACATGGAATAAACAAACATATAGTCAATAACACAATAAGGAACTAAATCTATATACAGTGTGTGAAAATGAGGTAAGATAAGGAAAGGCAATAAATAGGCCGTAGTGGCAAAGTCATTACAATTTAGCAATTAAACACTGAAGTGATAGTTGTGCAGAAGATGAATGTGTAAGTAGAGATACTGGGGTGCAAAGGAGAAACACATTTTTGTTACGAAAATCCAGTAATAAACATTTATTTGACTGATTTAGTTATTTATATTAGCGAGCAGAATAGTGTCCAACTAATTCACCAACTACCTCCCATTCACCAACTACACCCCCATACACTTTTTTACCTAGTACCAGTTACCTTCAGACAATTCCTGTGACACTCACAGAACCAAACGGAGAGAACCTCCCCTTTCCACAGTGGGGTCACATTAGTCTGCCCAAACGGTTCAGATGCTACAAACAGGTTGGCACCTCGGCGGTACCAACTTCAGCCGAGTCCCATGGGGCCAAACCGTTCAGACACTACAGACGTTTTCATGAGAAGACAGATTGTCGGGATGTTTCATGGTCTGACAGCTGTATCTCGGCCACCTAACACTGCAAATGCGGAAAGCCACCATAGGCAGAAGCGGTGGATCTCTAGCTTAAATCCTATCAAAATCTGCCAGTTTTTTACATCAATAGAGTCTAGGGGGTTAAATAATGTTCTACTTAATTATTTTAATTCCTCTGAACATCTCAGTCCTTTATGTCATTGATCAATATAAGCCCAACAATAATATTTAATGCAACCGTTTCTACAGTTTGGACTGATGATTACACCCCAGACAGATCTAAATGCAAGCCCAGCTGGCTCGTGTTCTCACCTTGTTGCTCGAGCCTCTCAAATTGAAGGATTTGAATTAAAACGGAAGCAAACTACAGGTTCTGACAGGTCGCTATAATTTACATACACTGATCAATCAAGTCACCGTTTTCTAGACCTAGTAGAATTTGAGGTGAGAGCAGATAGCTAAAAAAATAGCTGCTATAAATGGGGGAAAGGTAATGTTACTGGGATTAAATTCAGTGTAGTCCGTATCAAACATTTAACATTGTCAGGAATTGTTAGACAAAGGACAGTCACATCCAAACAATGTGGATTATGTCTCCGACACCTATCGATTTTGATTTTTTTTACTACAAATAAAAACAATTTGAGCTCGAAATGGTGGCTGTCCGTAACATTGAATTTTAATTTACGATGCAAAACCGTTATGATTAATAATATAGTTATGACGACTATATCCAGCTGGCTAACTAACGTTTGATAGCCAAGCTAGCTAAATGATAGCGAGCTGTGAGTCACAAATTGTATCTTTAGCTGGCAGCGATAATGTTTTGTTCACAATTGTTGTAGCTTGCTAGTTTGCTAACATTGTTAGTAACTAACATTAAAATCTAGCTACAGTAGCGTTGACATGGTTACACAGGTAAGTTGCTATTAGCTAAGTTAGTGCATCTGAATTCATAGATACGTGTCAGTTTCATAGATAACTAAGTTATAGTAGCATCGAGTTAATTGCAAACATAAGGAAGCGCTAGGTGTATGGACAGTAAAGCTGTTTGTTACAGCTAGAGAACATAGCAATATAAAAATGCACATACAAATGGACCTACTTTAAGGTTACCACATTACATGTCAAAGTAACTTGAAATTGTTCATTAGCTACCGTCGGCAATTTGATTGAGGGTTCCTGACCGACTAACTCACGTTAGCATATACCGTTAGCTAGCTATCCGCGCTAGCCTTAATACCGAACGTTCAAATACAATTTCGCAAACCCCATATTTGAAATAATTTATGCTTACACTTACCCGTTATCTAAGTGTAGATCAATTGAGGAAATATGTTTGCTCTTAAAATCATGAAAAGTTGCTATACGGTCAAATGAGAGTACGCAATTCACGTCTTCTTCTACCCCTTCGCGTTATGTTACAGAGCCACGACACAGCAATGCAATCTGTGTCCAATAACTCTCCAGGCCCAGGTATAGCCGCTTCCTGTTTATGTTTCACAATCATCTTTCCGGTAGGGGAACATAAACGTGAACCATATTCTAGCACTTATGTCATCTAAACGTGTTAACACAGAACACATTTGATTTAAATAATAATATTCATCCTGTAATGTTATTTGATAACAAAGCAGTTTGGTATGTCTATATCTCTGATCTGAACATGTTTCTACTATGGGTCCAGAGTCTTGAACTCCAGGAGAAACCCTGGAGAAACGAATTAATTAAAAAGTTAACCATTCGTCTGGTTTTATATAAACTAATTGTATTTGTAATACACAGTCTGTTACCATGTATTTAACCAATCCTACATGTTTTTACTCAAACATAGGAAGCGAAGACAGTACAACATTGCGAGTGTTTCCAGTAGTGTAGAAATCCACTATGCACCGGAAGTGCCACGTGTACCAACTGCGCATGCTTGAAGAGGTTTTACGTTGTTCGTGCTGGGTGGGGAATCCCAAGAAGAGTGAAGGAACACAGATATTACGGAAAGGACAGTCTCATACGATTTTATTGACAAGGCCTATACCCGTAGTTGGACGGGGAACGGTCCTAACCATGGTCTGTGATAGCTAACGAGTCGACTAATTCACTTTTTTTTTTCAACCTGAAAGACGCTCCGTTAAACAAACATATCCCATTGCTAGCTAAACAGCTATCTTAGCTGGTTAGCTAAGTAAGACGCAGCTAACTATTCGCCAACGACGCTTTTAAATTTGATTACGGTCGGTGTCTATTTCAAGATGTCCAGTACGGGGTTCAACTTTCAGAATGGACCAGGAGGACAGCCATACGCAAATGGTGAGCAATTTCGCACTAATATTAGCTAGCTAGCATTACCTAACCACAACTGTTTAGTAACTAGCGCGTTAACAAGATAGGCTTTTACTTTATCCTAATCTGATTTGGCTGGTTAGCAAGCTGGCTAGCTAACTACATTAGCTTGCTACCTTGCTAATAATGCTAACCTAAAAGATGGCTAATGTTAGTGGTGGGCTAATGTACTCTTATCAAGACTACAGTTTAAAATTAACATTGTTCATGTTAGTTAAGTTAGCAATTTGGATATAAGTGATCGCTTTGATTGATACCTAACTTTTAGCTAGCTAGGATAATCTGTTTTAGCTAGAGTCGTTGACAAATTTACTCACGTATCTAGCTATTTACACTTACTTATAGCTGCAATTTGTGTCAGTCTCTAGTCTAACTGATAATTAACGTTAGCTAGCGACTAGTGCTACCTTGAATGACGTTAGTCAACTCAATTGAAGATCAAGTTCAGGGGAGAGACTGATAGTTTGGGTCATGATGATGCTACAAGTTGTCAGTTGAGCTCGCCAATTTTCTACTGTAGTTAGCTATAACTAGTTGACTCGTACGTGGATCTTATTTGGGTAATTGACCAAAAATATTAGCTATATAATTTGAGTCTTGTAATTTGATTGATACCCTGTCGACTGATAAACTGTCATCTTCTAGTTGATTTAGTCTTTGTTTAGGGCTAAACTTTCCTCATTTGTTGAGGTTCTTTGTGTAATGGTCGCGTGACTTTGTTGGGTACTTCGTTGCGTGACTTTGTTGCGTACTTCGTTGCCTTTTTCGAATCACTTGGCTGGTGTCACAAAATGTAAAATTATAGTTATAATCGTATTATGCTTTGCAACATCTACTCAGAAGTGAATGACGTACCACAGCGCTTTTTTTGTGCTCTACCTCTGTGTACATGTGGCACATTGGGACGATCCGTTTTAGTTGCATTACTTTTTTTTATTTTTAAATTCAGTAGTATAAATATACTTTTTGTCTGGCATTTCTCTCCCTGAATGACATGTAAAGTACATGCATACAGTACCAGTCAAAAGTTTGGACACACTTACTCATTCCATGGGTTCTCTTTATTTTTTACTACTTTCCACATTGTAGAATAATAGTGAAGACATCAAAACTATGAAATGACACATGGAATCATGTAGTAACCAGAAAGTGTTAAACAAATCAAAATATTTGTTTATATTTGTGATTCATCAGCAGCCACTTTTTGCCTTGATGACAGCTTTGCCCACACTTGGCATTCTCTCAACCAGCTTAATGATGTAGTCACCTGGAATGCATTTCAATTAGCAGGTATGCCTTAAGTTCATTTGTGGAATTTTTTTCCTCATTGTGTTTGAGCCAATCAGTTGTGTTGTGACAAGGTAGGGTTGGTATACAGAAGATATTATTTATTTGGTAAAACACCAAGTCGATATTATGGCAAGAACAGCTCAAATAAGCAAAGAGAAATGACAGTCCATCATTACTTTAAGACATGAAGGTCAGTCAATCTGGAACATTTCAAGAACTTTGAAAGTTTCTTTGAATGCAGTCGCAAAAACCATCAAACGATATGATGAAACTGGCTCTCAAGAGGAACGCCACAAGAAAGGAAGATCCAGTGTTACCTTTGCTACAGAGGATAAGTTAATTTGTTAACTGCACCTCAGATTGCAGCCAAAATAAATGCTTCACAGAGTTCAAGTAACAAGACACTTCTCAACATCAACTGTTCAGAGGACTGCATGAATCAGGCCTTCATGGTGGAATTGCTGCAAATAAACCACTACTAAAATACACCAATAAGAAGAAGAGACTTGCTTGGGCCAAGAAACACGAGCAATGGACATTAGACTGGTGGAAATCTGTACTCTGGTCTGATGAGAGCAAATTTGTGATTTTTGGTTCCAACCGATGCGTCTTTGAGACGCGGAGTAGGTGAGCTGATGATCTCTGCATGTGAGGTTCCCACCGTGGTGGAGGTGGTGTGATGTGGAGGTGCTTTGGTGGTGACACGGTCAGTGATTTATTTAGGATTCAAGGCACACTTAACCAACATGGCTACCACAGCATTCTGCAGCGATACACCATCCCATCTGGTTGGTGCTTAGTGGGACTATCGTTTATTTTTTTCAACAGGGCAATGACCCAACGTACCTCCAGGCTGTGTAAGGGCTATTTTACCAAGAAGGAGAGTGATGGAGTGCTGCATCAGATGACCTGGCCCCCACAATCATCTGACCGCAACCCAATTTGAGATGGTTTGGGATGTGTTGGACTGCAGAGTGAAGGAAAAGCACCCAACAAGTGTTCAGCATATGTGGGAACTCCTTCAAGACGGTTGGAAAAGCATTCCAGGTGAAGCTGCTTGAGAGAATGCCAAGAGTGTGCTAAGCTGTCAAGGCAAAGGGTGGCTCCTTTGAAGAATATAAGATATATTGATTTGTTTAACACACTTTTTTTCTTACTACATTATTCCATATGTGTTATTTCATAGATTTGATGTCATCACTATTCTACAATGTAAAAAATAATGTAGTGCACACAAGTCAAAATAGAGACGAACCCTTGAATGAGTATGTGTATATAAACTCTTGACTGTGTGTACAGTTTGAAAACTTCATATCAATAATCTCTGGAGGGAACGTTAACCATCCAACTGGACTGAATTAAATACTAACTGTCAAACTGTGTTATTTGTACTGAACCAGGAGTACTCATTCTTTGTCTATAGATAACCAGAGAGTGTTTTGATTAGAGCAGGACATGTTCTTTATGCTGTTGGATTTGGCTATTGATGATTTATGATTAAGCTTCATATTTTCCTTATCTCTGTAATCGAGGCAATAAAAAGTCTCTACTCCAACAGGTTTTTGAACTCTGATCATTCTGACCAAAGTGGATTTAATCTAGGGTGAATTCATCCTTCTTAATTTACTTTAGGCCTAAGCAGTGCACTTATCGAAACAATTGCATATTTTATCAGTGACCTGTTTGCTGTACAGTTGTGCTAAGATTTTGTCTCCATGTTTGACTCTTATACTTGCCTCTAATTGGCTGAGCATGTGTACTCGGCACAGGCCAGGTTCACTGTGATTGGAGGGAAGCCTTCAACACAATCACTGTGGCCAGCAGGCAGCTTAATGTTGGCGATTTCACTGGCGCTGCCTGGAAAGACAGGGATTATGGGTGTTAATCTTCACCATTGAGGAGTTGTTTTCTAATCCCACCTGTTTATCCTGGCTTGTAATGTAGCTCAAGACTTGTTGGACATGTAGCACGCTGTTGCCGCCAGTCATGACTATTTAATTATAGTAAACCCTGTTTCTACCTAACAATCTTCAAGGTTAGGAGGAGTATTTGATTGGAAAAGCTCTATTTCTGTTTTTGTGTCTGGTATCATTTTTTCAGATCCTCTATTTTCACTCACTGTCAGTACAGGAGTGTCGTCCAGGTGAGATTAGACTTGAGAAATGTGATTGCTGTGTCAGTCTGTCCACATATCGTTTGCCTTATTTTGGAGACTGTATTTTCATCCCAATTTCCCTCACTGCTATTTAGTGATGGGGGGGGGGGTAAATCAATAGTTACATATCGGGATATTATTTTTGACAATATATTTAAATCAATTATAACTTATAGTTTTTACAATATCGCAATATTATTTTGGGCAAGCTTGCTGTACCTGCACAAACTCCAGTATTTGTCCTTTATAGCATATTCTCCATCTTTTGAAATGGGGAGCTAATTTGTTTTCAGCACTTATTTCTGTGACTGATCGAAACTTGTTTTCTCATGGCTCTCTTGTCCCTCTGCATCAGACATATGGTGAGCATATTGTTTGGACATCAAAACACAATGAGAATCGCAATAAATATCGTATTGGCACCTAAAGTATCGTGAAAATATTGTATTGGGAGGTCCCTGGCAATTCCCAGCCCTATTGCATTTAGCCTGATGTTTTTGCTTTTTGCTACTCAAAGTTATCTAGCCCAAATCCTCCTTCAGAGCCACAAACTGTTGTAGGACTAGTCAATCAATATTGCCAGGCAGTTCTAAATCTAGTAATGGAACATTTTCTCATCTTTTTTATTAACTGGCAGGCAAATGAGGGAGTCAACTATTACTCTTCAGGCCTTTGGAATGCAGACTCGAGTCATGGGATATTCACATGGGATGTCAGTGTGTTGCTGTATTTTATGTCAAATTCTGGCCTGTAGTCTAATCTGTCATGATCCTGTCTTCCAGGTCCCTTACAGAATCAAGTAGTGCTGCAGCCACCAGGACCGGGTTACAACATGGCCCACCAGCCTCCATACAACCCAATGCAAGCCAAGGGCCCCATGCCGCCTGGCCCTGGACTCTATAACTCTGGGCCCTACCAGCCCATCCCACCAGTCAGCTCCTACCAGGCCTCCCCAGGTCAGCCCAGGTTAAACAGGCCTCCTATGGGACCTCCCCACCCCATGACGCCCCCTCAGTCCACCAGCCCTTGCCCAGGCCTCAGGATGCCCCCAGTGCAGGCCACCCCTGCTCTACCTGTATCTGCTAACAGCTACTACCAGCACCCCCCATCCTGGCAGTATGGGGCCCTTCCACTGATGGGAGCTCCTCCGCCAATGGGGGCGCCGCCTCCTATGGCCACTCCTCCCCTTGCTTTTGTGGATAATCACGTGACCTCCTCGCCTAACTTGGCACCACTCCAGGCCCCCTCGGCGGGGTACAGCGCTGCTCCTTCTCCTGTCTACCACAACGCCATGCAACCCTCGGGTCCTCCCTTGCCTCCTACCTCCCTCCACAGATCCACCCAGCCAGGTAAAACAGTGCAGAAGGGCTCTGTGATTAACACACTGTTACATATGCTACAGCAGTTTGACTTCCTACGATGAAAAACACTTGGTTGAAAAACATTTAGGCATTGTGATGTTATGACATTGACTGGTGGTTTGACTGTGTTGTGACACTTCATATCAAGATTAACAACAGTAACAACAGGTCACTATGATGTCACAGGGAAGCGCCAGAAGTGTTCTAGCAAGCTGATGTTGGAAGTGGACATTGCCCCCTGCTGACACACACACACACAGATCCAATTGGCTGCACATATCTTCTTGGCAGACACTCTTGAAAAGTTGTCCAGGGACCGATGGAGAGTTCCAGTAACCTCTGGTGATATTCAAATCCATCAAATCAAAAACAGATTGTATTGCCGCATGCGCTGAATACCACAGGTGTAGACATTACCATGAAATTATTGATTACTAACCTTTACCAACGATGCAGTTAAACAAACATATATAATATAAAATACAAGTATTAAAATAAGGAATTAAATGAACAGGGTAATAAGGTATTTGAGGTAGATATGGACATGAAAGCAGGGTAAAGTGACTAGGCATCAGGAAAGATCACAAGAAGGGCTCCAGTGGGCACTCGATCACCAACACTGGACAACTGAAGAGTGGAAGAACTTTGTCTGGTCCAACTAATCCCGGGTACTGTTGCGTCATGCTGATGGCAGTCAGCATATGGCGTAAATAGCATGAGTCCATGGCCCCAACCTGCTGAGTGTCAATGGTAAAGGCTGGTGGCAGAGTACCAGATCAATGTGCAGAGGTATTTGAGGTAGATGTGGACATGAAGGCAGGGTAAAGTGACTAGGCATCAGGATAGATCATAATAAGGTATTTGAGGTAGATATGGACATGAAGGCAGGGTAAAGTGACTAGGCATCAGGAGATGTAGTAATAACAATAAGATTAAGAACAGAGTAGCAGCAGGGAGTGTGCGCCTGTTCTTCAGTACATTTTGGTAATTTAAACTGGAATAGCTGAAAATAAATATTAATTTATAGTGTTCCTTTTTTATATCTGTATGTGTTCATGAGTTTCTAGTAGATAGAGAAAATAGCCTAATTAATGAACAAAACATCTAATCAGCAATGGCATTATTTTCAATTAACTCTGCAACCCTTCTAGCTATTGACTTATTTCACAACTGACAACAGTTTGCGCCAAAACAAAGACACATTAACATAGTAAAATATGTCTGCCCTATATAGAATCATTCTGAAACCCTAATTTTAAATACCAATAGTATTCACAAAATTGAAAACCATCTTATTTAATTATTTCATATATTTTTATGTGATGAGAACCTGAGATCATTAGATGTCTGTAAAAATCGGATAATTGTCATTTAGATGACATAAAATTAAAGTTTCTAGTAATTCACCTTCCCTTTGCAAGCCTGTGTGTGAGAGTGTCAGTGTGTGTGCGTATATAGTCTTGTGACTGTGCGTAGAGGCAGTGCAGGATGGTCTGGTTAAGCGTCATTTCCTGGGTTCAGATAGGCAGTTTAGTCACTTACTCAGGACTCACCCACACCACTAGCGGTATTTATGGTGTGTGGCTGTTATGTGGTCAGAAGACATCAGTGATTCATGAATGACGATTATCACATTATGTAACAATGTGGTGTAAGAAATATCACGTTCAGCATCAAGGATGACTCCTTGATCTTGAATAGGATTCACTCCAATTTGAATGACTATTGAATGACTATTTTCATTCAAATTAATTTGATGACAGTATATTCACACTTACGATATCTGAATGACAGATTTTTGCTATTGGAAGAATGGTACACTCTTGTCTGAAATGCACCAGTCAGTGTAGTCTCTAGGTACTGGGGTTCATTGACATTAGCTAGCTCTGGGTCACCAGCATCAGCTGTCATGGGACTCGTCACCTCCAGTTTAGGGATATAATGTTACTCTCCTCAGAGGGCCCTAGTTTCCTCTTATGCACGATAGTCCCCATACCATATACGATATACTCAATTTCTCTATGGCTAATTGATCTTGTGACCAATCATATCATATTTTTTTCAGAGTCAAAAGACTTGTGAAATGAAAAATCAGTTGGGCTGCCTGTGTAAATGCAGCCATAGGCTTCATTGCCATGATATGCATCAGGTATCATCATGCAGCCTATAGGTGCCAGTTTTATTGCCTTGGGTTAGGCCTATGTACAGGTTAGCCTTGACCAAGCCAGTGATGCATGGGCTGGCAGCACAAGACTATGTAGGAGCCACTTCTGTAAATATATAATTGTTATGTTGACATTGGCCAAGGTTTGTGTTGCGGGTTGTGATAGGATACTGTATAAGACATTTTAATATATATGGCAAATGATCCTGAATGATATGTTGTGGTTGTCCAGGCTCTGCCCCTCCTCCAATGAACCCTGTGGCTGCTCCTCACACATACCAGCCAGGTATGACAGCACCTTACGGCCACCCACCTACAGGACCCACACCCTCGATGAGACCCACTCCACCCCCCATGGGCAATGCTACCCCTCCCCTTCCCTTTGGCCCCAAGACTGATGGTAAGGAAATATCAGTTCTGGGATTGTAGTCTTACATCTCAGAGCTGGAGTGCTGATCCATATTCAGTTTTGTATTTTAAATCATAAGGAATTAAGAGGGTAACCTGATCCTAGATCAGCACTCCTACTCTGAGACCTTTTGTTTTTATCCTCTCATCTAATAATATGTTGTTTACCTTAGTCTTCGAAGCATCCACAGATATTTGTGGTTTATTTGTTGTAAATTGAATTTTTAGTGGGGGGGGCTGTATCCAAGCATCTCCAGCAGCCACCCTTGTGGTCTCATTTCCTTCTCTTTCCTCCCACTGTGACAGCTCAGTGTGGGAGTGATGCTAGTGATGATGCTGCCCACACTGAGTACGACAACCAGGAGAATGATATTGAGTGTCCAGGTGTGGTTTAGTCACTATCAGTGTTGTGGTACTTGTGTGTGTGTGTGTGTGGTCCCTGTGTACTTTTGATGTCCTCTTAGAGTTTTAGCGTGTTTTCTTAGAGAAAAGGCATAGAGAACTTCCATGGATCTTTCAGATATTCTGTGTTTACATTCAATACTGTCTTAGTTTTTGCCATTATTACATTTTAGTGACCTCATGGGTATCAGATTTTTCATTAAATTGTCTTTCATTGTGACTGAAATTAGGTGCGTTGAAGATGCAATTCCTACATTTCCTCTCATGTGGCAATGAAACAAAGTGACCTGAAACATAAAACAAAAAAATCTATGCTAATTACTAAGTTCTCCAAAAACATTTTGTCAACTTTTTTCCCCCCCCAAAAAATAAACTAAACTCATCCTGACTCTGGAATCTTTGCTCTGTAACAGGACACATACCCACACCTGCTAATGGCGCTCAAGTTCCCAACAGCTTTGATCACTTGGAGACAAGCCCTAAAATGGGTAAGTCCTCTACTACTCCATAGTTTAATCAGAAATGAATAACTAATATTACATTTTAGTCCCCTATATTTACTGCTAGCAACACTCAGAACTGACATGAGGCCTGTTTTGGTGCTTGTCCCTATAGCTGGCCCACCCCAGCAGCCAGCCCCCCCTGTTCGACACATGGGTCTGTCCTACCCCTCTTTACCCCCAGGGTACCAGAACACCTCCGCCTCCCCCATGCAGGCCCAGACGCAGCCTTACAGCCATGCACCTCAGTCATACCAGCAGGTAAAACACCAGACTGCTTTCTCAAACCAAATCCAAGACTGACATACTGACAGTACAATGCTCAACTTTCTCTATTATATACAGAGCTTTGCACTTGTCTGATCATGTGAACACTTAAACATTTTAAAATGAACTCTGAATGTTGAAATGGTAAATGGATAGACTGTTGAAATATTGAAACTTACCAGTGATGCGTCCCAAATGGCACCCTATTCCATATTGTGCACGTCTTTTGACCAGGCCTTTGTTCATTGTACTCACCACTGTACTGTCCTATGTTTCCTCCAAAGCCGTCTGCAGGTCCAGCCCAGCTGAGCCCCTCCCTGGCTGGTTTGAGTCTGCAGTCCCAGACCCCTGAGACCCTGAGGGTGGTTAACCTGCTGCAGGAGAGGAACCTGCTCCCCCCGGGCCCCATCACCCCTCCTACACCCTGCCTGCCCCAGGACCTGCAGAAAATCAACTGTCACCCAGAGTGAGTGATAGTTTGTCTGGCACTGTTTTTCAACGTCAATCCCCACCACAATATTGAATATTGTCAGAAGTGTTAATGTACTTTTACTGTGAAATGTACTGGTTCAGACCTGTTGTTTCTCTTGCCTCATCTCTCTACAGGGTCTTCCGCAGTACCCTGACCAACATCCCCCAGACCCAGTCTCTGTTAAACAAAGCCAAGCTTCCACTCGGCTTGCTGCTCCACCCCTTCAAAGATCTCTCGGTAAGATGTTGCCCACTATCTCCCAAGCCTCAGTAGACTTCCTTCAACCCTTCCCTCTTCTGGTGAAAGATAGAAAAATGCATTTAGCCTAGAATAACTGTATTTAATCTACGCATCTATGATCATGTCTTTTAAATGTAATTTGATGTTTTTCATTTGTATGGAACTTGGCATTGACGATTGTCAGGACATGTTAGGTTATGACAAAGGGTTTGATTTTTCTGTGAACTGCAGCAACTAGCTGTATTAAGTTTTATTCTTCAAGAATCAATGGTTACAGCTTTTTTTTTTAAATGATGTACCAATCCGATTGTACCTCTTTTTTTTATGATTTGGTTTGTCTGTACACTGCAGCAACTGCCTGTAGTCACCTCCAGCACTATAGTGCGGTGTCGCTCCTGCAGGACGTATATCAACCCCTTCGTGACCTTCCTGGACCAGAGGAGATGGAAGTGTAACCTGTGCTACCGGGTCAACGACGGTAAGGACCACAGCCACGAGCTCCTCTTAAATGACACCCTGTCTATTCCCCATATTCAGCACCACTTTTGACCACATCCAATGTTTTTAAGTTCATTTTATTTTTACAGGGACAGTGCACATTAATCAACGTTTCAGTAAAAGTGCCGGTTTTAGCCAGCCGGCAAATTTTCAACCGCAGTCCCTGGGCAGGTTATTAAAAACAATTACAATATAGACAATCATTGAGCAGTGAGCACATGCAGAGCAACATAGGACAAGCAAGATGTAGCATACAGACAGAGCAACATAGGACAAGCAAGACGTAGCATACAGACAGAGCAACATAGAACAAAAAGCAGCAAGACAAAATTCATAAAAGCAACAGTGTTTCCACACCTCACAAGCTACAGACAACATGGAAAGCGGCAATGCACAGCTAGGGACCATGTTCACAAATCTGATTGACCTTTAGCCATGTATTCATACATCTTGTGAAAGTGTGATAGGTGGTGCAGTTATGTGTGTCTGATGGCAGTGTATTCCAGACATGGGAAGCTCTCACAGAGAAAGCGTATTTAGTAAAGGTGCTTTTCCTTAAGGGAACTATACAGTCACCTCTCATGGCAGACCCTGTGGATCTGCTGCCATATGTTTGGGTTTTCTGTTTAACAAAAATATTGAGTGGAGGGGGAGCCAGGCCATTTAGGATTTTGAATACAAGACATGCGTCGGTGTATTGCACAAGATTCTCCCAACTCAGGAGCTCATGCTTTCTCAGGATGTAACCGTGATAATGGCTACTGGGCTTCCTATCAAGCACTTTGAGCCTGTTTGTAGACAGACTGAATAGGTTTTAATGTACAGCAAGCTTGGGCCCAACTCGTCAAGCAGTATGTTAACTGGGGGAGTATCATAGATTTGAAGTTACATTTACATTTAAGTCATTTAGCAGACGCTCTTATCCAGAGCGACTTACAAATTGGTGAATTCACCTTCTGACATCCAGTGGAACAGCCACTTTACAATAGTGAAAAGTTCATTCCAAACACATGTTTTAAGTGAGAAGTTAGGCTGGTCTGAAGCGGAAGGACATTCACTTGAGCACCAAGCACATAGCTTTGACCTAAACATTCAGAATTTCATTCACCTGATGACAGTAGTGATGGACAGTCCTGTTCTTTTCTGACTGATGACCATGTCCATGTTTGTTGTACAGTTCCAGAGGAATTCATGTACAACCCAGTCACCAGATCGTACGGAGAACCACACAAAAGACCTGAGGTCCAGAACGCCACCATCGAGTTCATCGCACCCTCAGAATACATGGTAAATACACATTGTATTGTTTTAAGATTTGTCTATATAAAGCATTGCATGTTATTTTGCCTGAATCTGTGGTAAGTGGTTACATTCTCCCCTTTTATCTGCTACTTAAATGCAGATGAAATGAGCAGTGTTCCACTGTTGCCACGTTCATAGTGATTCCATCAGGCTTTCTGACTCCATGGAGTTGTTTATGATTTCCTGGAGTTGTTTATCTAGGAAGCATTTGCATGTTTTGTTAGGATGTGGTAAGAGTGTGGTGTATCAGTGTGTTTGTATTGATGGTCTGAAACCTCTCATCCTCAGCTGAGACCCCCCCAGCCTGCCGTTTATCTCTTCGTGCTGGATGTATCCCACAACGCCGTGGAAACGGGATACCTAGATGTCGTCTGTCAGTCACTGCTGGAGAACATCAACGCGTATGTGTACACCAGTTACAGACTGAGGATGCTTCCCAAATGGCATCCGGAAGCCATTGGGATGCAGATTAAATACACTCCTGGGATAATGTCCACAGCCCTGATATGATGGTTCATTACGTATTGTCCTATTAAGCTATGTAATAACATATTCTGTACTGATCAATACTAGGAGGCTTAAAGACTTCAGTTTAGCATCAGATAGCCCTAAAACAATGTTTATTTGAGTTTTTAATGTGCCTATATACACATTTTTGTCATTAAGATTAATAACAAAAAGTGATTCAGACACAGAAATAAAATAACTTACAGAAGTATTGAGCAAGAAGAAGAAAGTCAATATTAACTGAACCGGACCACACATCACTATGACCTGTGAGTAGCCGCTGACTGACCATGTGTGTTCCAGGCTCCCTGGAGACTCCAGGACAAAGATTGGCTTCATCTCCTTTGACAGCACCATCCACTTCTACAACCTCCAGGAAGGCCTGGCCCAACCACAGATGCTCATCGTCTCGGACATTGAAGGTGAGAGACCAGAAAGTGCTTACAAGCTTTGTCATTAGAATAATTCACTGTCTAGAAATGCTTAGGAAAATGAGGAAGGTCCACACACTATTTACAGTGAAAGAAAGGAAAATGTATTTGTTATTTTGTGACACATGCTTCACCCAATCGGGCTTCATCAATGTATAAGTTGTGACAACATGGAAAAACACCCTATAGATAGGGCTGCAATATAAATGATGCTGTACTTTTAAAGTCTTTATTTCAGGAGGTTGCAGTGGTCTAAAGGTCTTCTACACTGTCTTTTCCTTTCTTCCAGATATATTTTTACCAACACCAGACAGCCTTTTAGTGAACCTCAATGAATGCAAGGAGGTAAGGAGCTCTTAAAACTATTCCTGTGTAGATTCCTTAGACAAGCTCTCAACAAAATGTTAAACGAAAATGTTACAAGTCCAATCTGTAAAGCTATTCACAGCAACATCGTGAAAATGCATCAAGACACACTCACATTGGGTAACTTTGTTTTGCCTGAACCTCTTTCACACTGTTTTGCATTTCAAAACTTTATTGAAAAGTGTGTTTTTATTCATACAGCTGGTTCAGGATCTGCTGAAGAGCTTGCCCCAGATGTTTGGCAAGACCATGGAGACCCAGTCTGCTCTGGGCCCGGCCCTGCAGGCAGCCTTCAAGCTGCTGTCGCCCACCGGGGGGCGCATGTCCGTCTTCCAGACCCAGCTGCCCAAACTGGGCGTGGGGGCCCTCAAGTCCAGAGAGGACCCCAACCAGAGAGCTTCAGCCAAGGTCGGGACTAGCGAGAGCCTGGGTCTCACTGGTTTATGTATTTTGTATCCAAAATGGCACCCTATTACCTATATAGTGAACTACTTTTTAGGTCCCATGTGTAGGAAATGGGGTACCATTTGCTGTACATTTCTTTTTAATTACTTGGTAAAGAGAGGAATGCAGTGTGCACATCTGTTCTGCAGTGGCGGTAGAAACGTCATCTTTCTCAATACTCAAGATATAGTTTCAGACATTTCTTATGCCTAACATTCTCATTTAGAAATGTTTTGTTGTGCTCATTGTGTGGTGGTGATTCCCCAGGAAATCCCGAACCTGTCTCCTGCCACAGACTTCTATAAGAAGCTGGCCCTGGACTGTTCAGGGCAGCAGGTGGCTGTGGACCTATTCCTACTAAGCTCCCAGTACTGTGACCTGGCCTCTTTAGGTGAGTGGTGCCTTCTGACTGATACATCTGAGCGTCAGTGTGTTATTATTAACAAAGTCACCTTATTTCAGCAGCCAGCAGTGCTCTTTAACTGTCTGTGTTGCTGTATACAGTACCAGTCAAAAGTTTGGACATACCTACTTAAGGGTTTTTCTTTATTTTTACTATTTTCTACATAGTAGAATAATGATTAAGACATGATTCCATATGTTGTTTTGTTGTCTGATCAAAATTCTAAACGCAACATTTTACGGTGTCGATCCCATGTTTTATGAACTGAAATAAAAGATCCCAGAAATGTTCCATACGTACAAAAAGCTTTTCTCTCAAATTCTGTGCACAGATTTGTTGATATCCCTGTTGGTTAGCATTTCTCCTTTGCCAAGATAATCCATCCACCTGACAGGTGTGGTATATCAAGAAGCCAATTAAACCGCATGATCATTACAAAGGTGCACCTTGTGCTGGGGACAATAAAAGGCCACTCTAAATGTGCAGTTTTGTCACAACACAATGCACAGATGTTTCAAGTTGAGGGAGTGTGCAATTGGCATGCTCACTGCAGGAATATCTACCAGCGCTGTTGCCAGAGAATTGCATGTTAATTTCTCTACCATAAGCCGCCTACAATGTCGTTTTGGAGAATATGGCAGTACAAACCACGTGTAACCATGCCAGTCCAGGGCCTCCACATCCGGCTTCTTCACCTGCGCAATTGTCTGAGACCAGCCACTCAGATAGCTGATGAAACTGGGTTTGCACAACCAAAGCATTTCTGCAGTGAAACTCATCAGTGTTCTCGACGTCTTCACCAGGGTCCTTGACCTGACTGCGGTTTGGCGTCATAACCGACTTCAGTGGGCAAATGCTCACCTTTGATGGCCACTGGCATGTTGGAGAAGTTTGCTCTTCACTGATGAATCCCGGTTTCAACTCTACCAGGCATATGGTGTTGTGTGTCTGTGTGTGCAAGCGGTTTGCTGATGTCAACATTGTGAACCGAGAGCCCTGTGTTGCCTGTAGGGTTATGTTATAGGCAGGCATAAGCTATGGAAAAAGAACACACTTTGCATTTTATCAATCAAAATTTGAATGCAAAGAGATACCATGACAAGATTTGAGGCCTATTGTTGTGCCATTCATCTGCCACCCTCACCTCATGGAAGCTGAAAATGTCCCAGTTATTCCATGGCCATACTCACCAAACATGTCACCCATTTAGTTTAGCACAATTGGGATGCTCTGCATCAACGTGTTCCAGTTCCTGCCATTATCCAGCAACTTCGCACAGCCATTGAAAAGGAGTGTGACAACATTCAACAACCTGATCAACTCTATGCGAATGAGATTAGTTGCGCTGCATGAGGTAAATGGTGGTCACACCAGATACTGACTGGTTTTTCTTAAGGGATCTGTGACCAACAGGTGTATTCCCGGTGCCATGTGAAATCCATAGATTAGGACCTAATTTATTTCAATTGACAGATTTTCTTTTATGAAGTATCACTCTGTAAAACCTTTGAAATTGTTAGATGTTGCGTTTTTTAATTTGTATTTATTCAAATGCCACAAGACCCTTTGTATAGAACATTGTACTCTGGTTGGACTCATGTGTAATCTCTGCTTCATCTTCTCTCTCTCGTTTTCTCAGCTTGCATATCCAGGTACTCAGCAGGAAGTGTGTACTACTACCCCTCATACCAGCAGCAGCACAACCCAGCCGGGGTTGAGTGCTTCCAGAAGGATCTCAAGAGGTACCTCACCAGGAAGATTGGCTTGGAGGCTGTAATGAGGATCCGCTGCACTAAAGGTAACAAGTCATCACTCAATATTTTCTAACTATGTTGATTGCCTTGCATTATGTTATTTCACATGGAAGCAGCAGCACTTTAAATGTCAGACATTATATTCTATAACGTCCTTGTGGAAAGTGTTCGCTGAAGGAAATGTCAATGACAATTGATGAAGGATACTGTGAACCCTGTAAACTTATGGTTGTGAGTCTGTCTGTGCTCCAGTTGATTTCAGTATCTGGTAGTAAAAACTGTCAGATTAAATGTATTTAATTCAAATCTCTCGGACCCACTTCTATATCTAAACTTAGCAAAGAAAGAAACGTCCTCTCACTGTCAACTGCGTTTATTTTCAGCTAACGTAACATGTTTAATTATTTGTATGAACATAAGATTCAACAACTGAGACATAAACTGAACAAGTTCCACAGACATGTGAGTAACAGAAATTGAATAAGGTGTCCCTGAAAAAGGGGGGTGTCAAAATCAAAAGTAACAGTCAGTATCTGGTGTGGCCACCAGCTGCATTAAGTACTGCAGTGCATCTCCTCCTCATGGACTGCACCAGATTTGGCAGTACTTGCTGTGAGATGTTACCCCACTCTTCCACCAAGGCACCTGCAAGTTCCTGGACATTTATGGGGGGAATGGCCCTAGCCCTCACTCTCCGATCCAACCGGTCCCAGACGTGCTCAATGGGATTGAGATCCAGGCTCTTTGCTGACCATGGCAGAACACTTGCAGTAAATCATGCACAGAACGAGCAGTATGGCTGGTGGCATTGTCATGCTGGAGGGTCATGTCAGGATGAGGCTGCAGGAACGGTACCACATGAGGGAGGAGGATGTCTTCCCTGTAACGCACAGCTTTGAGATTGCCTGCAATGACAACAAATTCAGTCCGATGATGCTGTGACATATTGCCCAAAACATATTGCCCAAAACCATGATTGACCTTCCACCTCCACCTCGATCCTGTTCCAGAGTACAGGCCTCGGTATAACGCTCATTCCTTTGGAGATAAACGCAAATTCAACCATCACCCCTGGTGAGACAAAACCGCGACTCGTCAGTGAAGAGCACTTTTTGCCAGTCCTAGCCTTACAACAGGCCTACAAGCCCTCAGTCCAGCCTTTCTCAGCCTATTGCGGACAGTAAGAGCACTGATGGAGAGAGTGTGCGTTCCTGGTGTAAATCGGGCAGTTGTTGTTGCCATCCTGTACCTGTCCCGCTGATGTGATGTTTGGATGTACCGATCCTGTGCAGGTGTCGTTACACGTGGTCTGCCACTGCGAGGACGATCAGCGTTCCGTCCTGTCTCCCTGTAGCGCTGTCTGTGGCGTCTCACAGTACGGACATTGCAATTTATTGCCCTGGCCACATCTGCCTCATGCCACCTTGCAGCATGCCTAAAGCACGTTCACGCAGGTGGTCAGGGACCCTCGGCATCTTTCTTTTGGTGTTTTTCTGGGTCAGTAGAAAAACCTCCGTAGTATCCTTAGTTTTCATGACTGTGACCTTAATTGCCTACCGTCTATAAGCTGTTAGTGTCTTAACGACCGTTCCACAGGTGCATGTTCATTCATTGTTTCCCATGCTTGTTCAATGAACCATAAAGTGTTTAAACCCTTTACAGTGAAGTTATTTGGATTTTTGCGAATTATCTTTGAAAGACCAGGTCCTGAAAAGGGATTATTTATTTTGTATGTTGATTATTGTGAAAAGAAAATCTAAAACTCTGACCCCTCAACTTCCATGCAGGTTTGTCCATCCACACGTTCCATGGGAACTTCTTTGTGCGCTCTACGGATCTGCTGTCCCTGCCCAATGTGAACCCAGACGCGGGCTTTGCTGTGCAGATGTCCATTGAGGAGAACCTGGTGGACATGCAGTCCGTCTCCTTCCAGGCTGCGCTGCTCTACACATCCAGCAAAGGTACACTGTCTGGAGCTGCTGTGATGGGGGTGTAGGGAGCTTTACCATAAAAAGATTAGATGTGTTCGAATACTCACACTAACCATACTATTGGTGACGTACTTTGAGTATGTAGTGTGCTTATAGCTCATACTATGAATATAGTTAGTATGCCAGAAGTTCCTGGATGTTGTACTACATTCACCAAAATTTAAAAGTATACAAGAAGTGGGACACTATTTCTGTGTTTTTAGGGCCCATAATGCAATTCTTCAGAATGGACGTGGCTTCACATTTTCAGATTTGAAGAAAATGGGGGTGGGAATATGCTGCCGAAGTCCGAGAGCGGATACAAATTCATCCATTTAACTAATTATGACAAATGTTTAAATGTTGCTCAATGTAATAAAGTAATGACTTTTCAAATAAGGTACATTACATGTTATGTTGTCTGACACTTTGTTAGCTATGCTGTCCTTATGAACCACATAGCATATCATTACAGCAGTTGCTTGTATGTTGGCTAGCTACCTAACTTTTGTTTGCTACTAATACATTGAACTTGCCAGTATATTAACTATATACTATCTAACTTCTTTTGACTTAATTATTCACGTCATACATAGCTTAGTTACGTGGTATAGTTGTTGTGCTTTCTCAATGGACATTGTTAATGAAGTCCGTAAGATGTCTAGCTAATATTTGTTTGCTAGCAAGAAGTTGAATAGCAACAGCATCGACTTCCAGTAGACAGGCGAAGCGCAAGTACACTCAACTGAAAGGATTCCGTTGGAATACAGTAAACTAAAATGAACTAATAGTATGTAGTGTATATTCTCATTAAGTATACAGTATGTTAGTATGGCTATTCGAACACAGCTTTTGTCATTATTTTTCTGTGGGATTTACTTGGTTTAGATTCACTGTGTGCGTCCCAAATCGCACCCTATTCCATACATGGTGTACTACTTTTTTACCAGGACTCAAAAGGCTCTTGTCAAAAAAAAGTGCACTATATAGAGAATGGGGTGCCATTTGGGACTCAACCTCACTGTTTGTAAACATGAACAAGTGAGATGGAACACTTTTTGTAATGGATACTGAAATTTAAAGATGTTATTTCTTTCTGAAGTTCAATTTAGCTATGTTTGTTTCCTTTCTTGACAAATCTATTTCCGATTGCATACCAATTGTAATGCTGAAATAATAACTTGTTGCTTGGTGTTTCTACAGGAGAGAGAAGAATTCGAGTCCACACCATGTGTTTGCCTGTTGTCAACTCCCTGTCGGACGTCTTTGCTGGGGCTGATGTCCAGGCCATCACTGGTCTGCTGGCTAGCATGGGTAGGTAGTTCCAGGGACGCAGTGTTGGTGTAGTTATTAAAGGCATGTTTATTTCCATCAGTACCAGGTGAAGTCCTTAGACTGTCCCATCATCCTGTGGTCTTTAATGTCTCATAGTGAGAACACGCTTGTCATCCACACAGTGCCATCCATAGCTGCCTCATTTGCATGGACAGATGGTGATGTCAGATGGTTGCCTGGTTACTGTGACCTTTGTGGAATCCAAATGGCTATATCAAACTGACTGAAGACTAATCTTCTTATAATGTATTGGAGGTTTTATAAGTATCAGTCACTGATAAAATATCATTATTCTACATGTTATTCAGTCACATTATTTGGATGGTCTGGAAAGTCCATCTGTAGAAGCTCTACAGATAAGCAACTGCTTACTACGGTTAAAGTTAAGTTTTTAGAATAAGGGTAAGGGCTAAGTTTAGGGTTAGAATGGGGGTTAGTAGATGGTGTGTAGAGCATCTACAGATGGGCTATCCAAATGGTGTTACCTGTTTTAAAGAGAAACTACTGTAATATAAGGTACTATTATTGCTGGTTTACCCTGATATGTGTATGTATGTGTGTGTGTATATGAGAGAGAGGAGAAATGGTTGAACCCAATGGTTGCTTCTGTAATGAAGGCCATGACTGCAAACTTGTACTGTACAATCATGTAACTTGTGAATCCCAATCCCTGAGGTAAAAATGTAGCTGAGAGTTTTGAATTCAATGCCCTGTTCCTGATGTGTCCTCCCCCTCTAGCTGTGGATCGCTCGGTGACGTCCAGTTTGAGTGACGCCCGGGACGCGATGACCAACGCTTCCATTGACTCTCTGACATCCTACCGCACCTCTGTGCTCACTATCCAGCAGCCTGGCCTCCTGGCCCCCGCCTGCCTCAGGCTGTTTCCCCTCTACATCCTGGCCCTGCTCAAACAGGTACACTACCCACCCACTCTCTCGCTGGCTAGTACCCTGGCAGTCTACAGCTTCTTCCTATATGGTACCCTGTTCCCTGCACTACTTTTGACCAGGGCCCATTGGGCTCTGGTAAAAAGTAGTGTGGGATGAAGCCTACTTCCCATTGGGATTTCAACTTTCACCAAAGAGAGGCTATTCCTGTAGTTATAATTACAACTCAGTATAGCATAAAAACCAGCTTTAAAATACCATAAGAAATCCAGTCAGTCAGAAACTGACCAAGCTACCTTTATTGGCTTACGGATCTCCTTTGTGCTGCTTTGCTCATATGTTGTTTTTATTCTCTGTGGTCCACAGAAAGCCTTCCGAACCGGAACAAGCACCAGGCTGGACGACCGTGTGTTTGCCATGTGTCAGCTGAAGTACCAGCCCCTGGCCTACGTCATGCTGATGATCCACCCAGCGCTGTACCGCGTGGACGACCTGACTGACGAGGTGAGGGCTAAGGGAACAGAGCATAGATAATGAGAAGAGCAATATTTTTCTCTACTTTTATAGTTTATCACCTCTTATACGCTCAGATAATTTAAAGAACGAACACGGATATTCAGGTCTATGCTTCGACCTGTGGATATATTGTACTTTTCCTCTTTTATTAACCAAACTTCTCTTTTTGTTCCCCTCCTTCCACCCCCTCCACAGGGAGCCCTGAACATCAGTGAGCGTGCCATCCCCCAGCCCAGAGTCCAGCAGCTGTCTGTAGAGAAGCTGAGCAGAGAGGGGGCCTTCCTCATGGATGCTGGCTCGGTTAGTAGCATGATGATGATGTACACCATATATGCAAAAGTATGTCGACACCCCTTTCAAATTAGTGGATTAATCTATTTCAGCCTCACCCGTTTCTGACAGGTGTATAAAATAGAGCACTCAGCCAATACAATATCCATAGACAAACATTGGTCATAGAATGGCCTTACTGAAGAGCTCAGTGACTTTCAATGTGGCACAGTCATAGGATGCCACCTTTCCAACAAGTCAGTTCGTCAAATTCCTGCCCTGCTAGAGCTGCCCCGGTCAACTGTAAGTGCTATTATTGTGAAGTGGAAACGTCTAGGAGCAACAACTGCTCAGCCGCGTAGTGGTAGGCCGCTCAAAGAACAGGACCGCCGGGTGCTGTAGCACATAAGGTGTAAAAATCATCTGTCCTCAGTTGCAACACTCACTACCGAGTTTCAAACTGCCTCTGGAAGCAATGTCAGCACAAGAACTGTGCGTTGGGAGCTTCATGAAATGGGTTTTCATGACCGAGTAGACGCACACAAGCCTAAGATCATGCAATGCCAAGCTTCGACTGGGGTGATATAAAGCTTGCAACCTTTGCACTCTGGAGCCGTGGAAACGTGTTCTCTGGAGTGATGAATCACGCTTCACCATCTGGCAGTCCGACAGACGAATCTGGGTTTGGGAGATGCCAGAAGAATGCTACATGGCCCAATGCACAGTGCCAACTGTAACGTTTGGAGGAGGAATAGTTGTCTGGGCTGTTTTCATGGTTTGGACTAGCCTCCCTTCGTTCCAGTGAAGGGAAATCTTAATGCTACAACATACAATGACATTCTAGTCGATTCTGTGTTTCCAACTTTGTGGCGACAGTTTGGGGAAGGCCCTTTTCTGTTTTCAGCATGACAATGCCCCCATGCGCAAAGCGAGGTCCATACAGAAATAGTTTGATCGTTGTGGAAGAACTTGTCAGGGCTCTGTGCAGGCCAGTCCTCAACCCCATCGAACACCTTTGCGAGCCAGGTCTAATCACCCAACATCAGTGCCCTACCTCACTAATGCTCTTGTGGCTGAATGGAAGCAAGTCCCTTACGCAATGTTACATGTGAAAAGCCTTCCCAGAAGAGTGCAGGCTGTTATAGTAGCAAAGGGGGGACCAACTCCATATTGATGCCCATGATTTTGGAATGAGATGTTGGATGAGTAGGTGTCCACATACATTTGGTCATGTGGTGTTTAATTTATTAGGGACAGCTACAATGACAGCATTGACACATTGCATCATCAACAGTCGGATGCATTTCAACATCATGCTTTAGCTTGAGCTAATTTGCATGATTATTGAGGAATTCTTCTGTCATTTGGCGCACAAAATAGATACTTACAACACACCTACAGTGGATTCTTCTCAACAAACACACAGATGCATAACACGAACACAATGTGACTGACTTCTCCATTCTCCAACAGGTGATCTATCTCTGGATCGGAAGAAACTGCAACCCCGAATTCCTCACGCAAGTCCTGGGGGTCCCAGACTACGCTGCTGTGCCTCAGAACATGGTAAGGAACCTAAGCACCTGCTCCCCCTTTAACTGTTTAACTTAGCCCAGCTCCCCTGCTCCTGACAAGGTTCTGTATCGCTCACCAAGACCTCTGTTTATAACAGTATAATACACAGTGGTTCGAGCCCTGAATGCCAATTGGCTTAAAGCCATGGTATGTCAGACCATATACAATGGGTATGACACCATTTATTTTTATTAAATTGTTAACCAGTTTATGTAATAGCAATAAGGCACCTTGAGTTTGCTGTAAAAGGCCTATATTCCACGGCTAAGGGCTGTATCCAGGTACTCTGCGGTGCGTCGTGTTTAAGAACAGCCCTTAGCCCTGGTGTATTGGCCATACAACCAACACATGTGAATTAAGTGGTATATCTTTTGTTTGTAACTTATATTGTACTGTGTGTGTATATATTGCACTATAATGCTGTTTAAAATGCGATGCACAACACATTTCCTGAAAGGGAGACCATAAAGATATTCTTATAATGTGTTGTATCTCCCAGAACCTTCTCCCAGAGTTGGACACTGCAGAGTCCCAGAGAACCAGAGCGTTTGTTGGCTGGCTGAGGGAACAGAGGCCCTTTTTCCCCATCCTGCATGTCATTAGGTAGGCAGTAGTAACTAGATGAGATCACTGGGGGAGTTCAGAGGCAATGTCTGCATTCCAAATGGCCCCCTATTCCCTTAATAGTTCATTACTTTTTACCAGGGCCCGTAGAGCTCTGGTACAAAAGTAGTGCACTGTTTAGGGAATAGGGGGCCATTTGGTTGAGTTTGAAGCCCAAAATTAAATGAGAAGTATTTAAGATCAGGTTGAACTCATTGACAGCGGGTTTTGCTGACCTGTCAAACGACTGAGTTCAATTCTGCAAGAGACTATGTAAATGTTGTGGATCCAACCTTCCCTTTTCTGTTCCTTTCCAGGGATGAGAGCCCACTGAAAGCCAGCTTTATGCAGAACATGATTGAGGATCGGACAGAGTCGGCCCTGTCTTACTATGAGTTTTTACTCCACGTCCAACAGCAAGTCTCCAAGTAAACGCAGCGTATGGAGTCAGCCCTGGGAACACTGACAAGATGTGCATCCGTGTGTGAACGAACGTTGGGAAGATTGAACCTGTCAGGAACGGCTTCCTCTCACAGCATCTTCAGTTATGGCGCACTATTCTTGTGTCTAGAATTGCCTTTCTTAAAGATTGCCCCCCCCTCCATCCGCAGACTTTCTTTCTTTCAAACAGATCAAACTTTATGTGATGAGCAGGACATGGACAGAGGCAACTTGGCTAATTCTGATTTGGCTCTTTTTGTTTTCAGCTGGAACATGTTGTCAAGGCCAGGGAATCCATGACACGATATTATGTACATCAGTGATTTGAGCAAATCAGTGTTTATTCTCGTAGAACTATGCTTTCTAAGAGATCTTTTCAGATACAGTTCTGGCTATGGATGTGAAGTCTTGTTCAAAAAGCTCCGTTGTATTTGTTAATAAAGTAATATATGTATCATGCTGAAGGCCATGTTGAAGGAGTATCGTCTAACCTCAGACTGTTTATTATTGGATGTCCTTATGCATAAGAATACAGTATATTTCAGCTATGATGATGACAGTCATCTACCAATTAGTGGTAAAGGACAGAAGGTTGGTTATTGTGTCGAACAAATCTCTAGACTTAATGTAAAGTCCGAAATGTAGATGTTTTTAAAGGTGAACAGAGCTCGTTATAATTTCCTGCCTTGAATGTTGTTGACTAAGGGGAATTCCACGGTAACAGTGACACTGAGACTCAAATATTTCACTTTAAAATGTATTTCAAACAAAAACCAGTGATTGCAAAGTTAAACAAACCATATAACTCTATGCATGATGTCTGTTACTGTGGAATTGGAATTGCCCCTAAGCAATGGAATGCCGTCTCATCTCTTGGGTCAGGTCTTTCCTTCAAAGACTCACTCACCCATTCTCCTATCCTCATGGACATTCAAAACAACTAGCTTTTTTTTGTTTTTAGTTTAATTTATGAGATTCCCGATCTGATTAAATACTGTTATTGCCTTGTAGGGGAACTCACTTTCTATTATTGAAACTGTTTAAATACAGACTATATATTACATATTTTAATATAATAGGATATGGGAAATTCTTTAACACGGACATATAACAAAGCCATTGTGATCTTTTAATCATGCTTATTGATACTTGTATATTGAAAATACTCCATTATAATGGTAAAGAATTGTTAATTTTAGTATGAAGATGAAATGACGCTAATAAATTGTTTGGGACTTTTTAAACGTAGTTGTGATTTGTCATGGATGGGCAGAGTACTTTTTAGGTTTCCTGACTATTGAAATTAGAACGTTTGAAAAATGTGTGAGATGAAAATGGGCAAACCAAAGGGTGTGCGACAGAAGGGTAATCAGTGGCCAAAATGGACAAACCAAAGGGTGTGCGACAGAAGGGTAATCAGTGGCCAAAATGGGCAAACCAAAGGGTGTGCGACAAGGGTAATCAGTGGCCATTCTGAACCTTGTTTGAGTCCAGTAGGTCACATGACCAAGGAGCTATTGAAATTTTACATTACATTTTCCAAAATGTATGTAAAAACGTGCGGGATCAAAATGGACAAACCAAAGGGTGTGCAATTTGTAGTCCTGCTGAGTGTACATAGGTGGAAATTCACAAGAAAACATCTTTCACTTGTCTTCAAGACAGTAAGATTCCTATTGTCAAGGTAATCATTCACAAAGTCCTTTAAAAGTGACCAGCTCTTCCACACTGGTATCAGTCCCACATAACTAAAACTGATGTTCTGACAGTCTCCCGGGACTGAGGAATTCTTCCGTTCCACTGGTTGATAAGGACTTCTCTCATGAACACTTCACCGGTGGTCTTGTATTGTTTCAAGTACAGTCATGGATATTGCTGCAGCCTCAGATTATAGATTCTCTTAACCTGTAACAAAGGAAACAAAAAAGTGAAAGTAACATGTCCTGGTTTCAAGAGAAATTGATATTACACATACATTTCCATTAGTAAGCTTGTCCCAATTTTCTGGAAAAGAATTGACATTTCACCTATAGATATCGCTAATACGACAACTTCGGTGTACAACATAGAAGCTTATCAGGTTCTGATCATCTTACTATGCTTCTTCACCTGAGATTGGCCCTCCGATTGCTAATCAATCAGTTCTTAATTCTCCAGGCTCCACTTTGTCATCAACATGGACAAACTTGCAATGAATATGGACAACCTTGCAGGTAATGACATGTATCCATCCTGATTTACCCTGAACTTTTACTGCTGACCTCATGAGCAAAACTTAATAAGGACCTTCCCATTTTGGCCCTAATGTGTCTGTCACATTTTTTTACCATCACCCACTGTCCTGGCACTACATCATGTCCCCCTTGGGGAGTTATTCCCCATTAGAGAGTTGTATGCAATAGTTAAACAATGTGTCACTCAAAGTGAACGTTTGCTTTTCTCAAATCTAACGTGCCTGTGTTATCACGTTGTCCATTGTAGTAACTACCCATGTCCAGCCTGCCTGTGTAGCCTGCCATCTGTGTATAAGTTAAACTCAAGGTTTTCCAACGAATAACTCTATAAACCCATCAGAGAGCTGATCCAAAACAACTCATAACAGTCGTGTTCAAGTAATGTGGTATCTGGAGGATACATCAGAGTAGCTCGATTACATGGTGTCTTTTCAACTATACCCATGTCCCATAGATCTTTAATCAATACTTTAGTAGCGTCCACAGCTTCCTTGCTGATGGGATATTGTTTTGTGCAAGTTGGGGCAACACCTGTCAAGCTCACTGATTCCATATCTAAAGTTCCATACAAATTTTTCTTCATAGTCCAAATAGCATGGTGCTGAACTGTAGATTCCTGCATCAATCTTTATTGGACCAATAGAAATTGATAATGGTTTGGTTTGTTTCATATCTGTGACCCCCCCCCCCCACACACACACACACACACACACACACACACTTTTCCCTTAGACAGACCCTGCTTCTCGTGGCCACTTCTCAGAAAATCCTGTTTAATTTTATGACATTCTCGTTGCCGGTGACCAGAAATCCCGCAATAAGGACATACACCAGGTTTCTTTTTAACTGAATGGATAATGTTGTTGGTTTCACTCGGAACCTGCATAACTCTTATAACCACGCCTCGTGGATGCTTAAAAGTTTTTAAACATTCATCCAACTGTTTTGGAGATGCTGATTTATGTGTGATCACTGTCACTAGAAGTTTGTCTTTACTTCCTTTTACAGCCTGTGTTCTGGTTGGCCTAAGACATCGTTCGTCACTGTTGTCAGAGTCTCTTGACTCAAAGCCAAGTAGTGCTGACCAGTTGCTTGAAACCTGATCTGCCTTACACAACTCAATGTGAGAATAGAAGATTGAAGAACAGAGGCCACAGGTGGGGGTCACGTCTGACTTTTTCACCCGTGTCTCCTCCTCAACTTTGAAATGGCTTTTTATATCACTAGACAGTGAATATAAAATCTCTTTAATGCTCACATCCGAAAGAGCTGTTCCGCCCTTTTCCAGAGTGGTTTTCTCACTTAGCTTTGACATTACATTAATTTAAAAAGTTGTATAATATATATCTCTATGTTTATATATTTATTTACCCCCAAAATACTGAATATACATACAGCTAAAGTCAGAAGTTTACATAAACAAGTTTTACTGACTCCAACATAAGTGTTTCAACCACTCCACAAATTTCTTGTTAACAAACTATAGTTTTGGCAAGTTGGTTAGGATATCTACTTTGTACATGACACAAGTCATTTTTCCAACAATTGATTACAGACAGATTATTTTGCTTATAATTCACTGTATCACAATCCCAGTGGGTCAGAAGTTTACATACACTAAGTTGACTGTGCCTTTAAACAGCTTAGTAAATTCCTGAAAATGACGTCATGGCTTTAGAAGCTTCTGATAGGCTAATTGACATCATTTGAGTCAATTGGAGATGTACCCGTGGAGGTATTTCAAGGCCTTCCTTCAAACTCAGTGCCTCTTTGCTTGACATCATGGGAAAATCAAAAGAAATCAGCCAACAAATTATAGACCTTCACAAGTCTGGTTCATCATTGGGAGCAATTTCCAAACACCTGAAGGTACCACGTTCATCTGTACAAACAATAGTACACAATTAAAAACACCAAGAGACCACGCAGTCATCATACTGCTCAGGAAGGAGACGTGTTCTGTCTCCTAGAGATGAACGTACTTTGGTGCAAAAAGTGCAAATCAATCCCAGAACAACAGGAGGACCTTGTGAAGATGCTGGAGGAAACAGGTATCTATATCCACAGTAAAACGAGTCCTATATCGACATAACCTGAAAGGCCGCTCAGCAAGAAAGAATCCACTGCTCCAAAACCGCCATAAAGCCATACTACGGTTTGCAACTGCACATGGGGACAAAGATCGTACTTTTTGGAGAAATGTCATCTGGTCTGATGAAACAAAAATAGAACTGTTTGGCCATAATATTATGTTTGGAAGAAAAAGGGGGAGGCTTGCAAGCCGAAGAACACCATCCCAACCGTGAAGCACGGGGGTGGCAGCATCATGTTGTGGGGGTGTTTTGCTGCAGGAGCGACTGGTGCACTTCATAAAAATAGATGGCATCATCAGGGAGGGAAAATTATGTGGATTTATTGAAACAACATCTCAAGACATCAGTCAGGAAGTTAAAGCTTGGTCGCAAATGGGTCTTCCAAATGGACAATGACCCCCAAGCATACTTCCAAAATTGTGGCAAAATGGCTTAAGGACAACAAAGTCAAGGTATTGGTGTGGCCATCACAAAGCCCTGACCTCAATCCAATAGAAAATTTGAGGGCAAAACTGAAAAAGCGTGTGCGAGCAAGGAGGCCTACAAACCCTACTCAGTTACACCAGCTCTGTCAGGAGGAATGGGCCAAAATTCACCCAACTTATTTTGGGGAGCTTGTGGAAGGTTACCCGAAACATTTGACCAAAGTTAAACAATTTAAAGGCAATGCTACCAAATACTAATTGAGTGCATGTAAATTTCTGACCCACTGGGAATGTGATGAAAGAAATAAAAGCTGAAATAAATCATTCTTTCTACTATTATTCTGACATTTCACATTCTTAAAATAAAGTGGTGATCCTAACTAATTTTTACTTGGATTAAATGTCAGGAATTGTGAAGAACTGAGTTTAAATGTAATTGTCTAAGGTGTATGTAAACGTCCGACTTCAACTGTATAATATATATATATATAACACCCCTTTTCAGGACTCAAACCTCTTCTAGAACACAAATTGTCTCTGTAGGGCCTGACTACCCATAAAACATATGTTCACCTCAAAAAGCTTGTTGAAGGCTTACATTAACCCCACGTGTAAAAATTGCTACTCAACTAACCACTCACTTCTATGCAACAAGGTTTCATCCCAAAGAAGTTGCTACTCAACTAACAACTCACTTCTATACAACAAGAAGGTTTCACAAAAACAGAGGCCTCAAACTTTTTAACAGAGTAAGGACTCCAACATTTTAATAGAGTAACAAAGGACTAAACTCTGTAATGAAACAAAGGATTTGAACGCTGATACATCACAGATGCATATCACTCATTGCATGCACAATTTTTTTATGATATTGGTCTAGACTCACCCAGCAATTCTGCCATCAATCAGGAGATAAAGAGTTGACTCTCCAAAGTGGCTTGTGCGCAGCCTCTCTTTCCTCTGTTTTCTTGTTATTGTTCAGACCAATTAATCCGGAACACGGCACCACGTGTTGGCAATTGATGTTATTCTTCAATAACTCAAACTCCAAAGCAAATCAGGGGGAGGAAAATAGGTTTATTTGAGAAGGATAAATCAAGATGTTTATGCTAGGAGGTCGATGTTCAGTCTCCCCTGTCCTCAGCTTTTCTCCACCGAACAAAGGAACAGGATGCCATTTATAACACCCCACCCTAACCTGGGGTTGACCAATCAGAAGTCCTTGCAGTACCACTGGCAAAAGTATCCTGCTCCCGACTCAATGTACAAAACGTAGCACACGTAAGGTCGCAGGTCGCTCTGAGTTCAGGAGTGACATTCCACAGATTCTAAACAGCTGTTGAACTGAAATCCAACTCCTATTGACAATTCCTTATTGACCATTGGGGGCTCTGTTTTCAGTACTCTCGTCCTCTCATCCTCTCAAACTCTCAAACTCTGCATTGTGTATTTATCTTCAAAATATTCTCATACTTGTTTGAAGTCTGTGGGTGACATGACCAAGGAGCTATTGAAATCTAACATTTTGAAAAATGTATGTAAAATTGTGTGAGATAAAAATGGACAAACTAAAGGGTGTGCAATATAGAAGGAAAGACAGTGGAGATTCTGAACCTTATTTGAGTCAAGTAGGTCACATGACCAAGGAACTAATGAAATTCTAATGTAAAAAAGTTTGGACTTTGTTTATGCTCCTTAACTAATTCTACTGGGAAAACAAAATTCTGCTCACATTTCCACGTTTGGAAACACTTTGTGGAAACACTTTGTTGCTTTTATGAATTTTGCCTTGCTGCTTTTTGTTCTATGTTGCTCTGTCTGTATGCTACGTCTTGCTTGTCCTATGTTGCTCTGTCTGTATGCTACATCTTGCTTGTCCTATGTTGCTCTGCATGTGCTCACTGCTCAATGATTGTCTATATTGTAATTGTTTTTAATAACCTGCCCAGGGACTGCGGTTGAAAATTAGCCGGCTGGCTAAAACCGGCGCTTTTACTGAAATGTTGATTGATGTGCACTGTCCCTGTAAAAATAAAATAAACTCAAACTCAAACAATCACTGATAAGGGTTACGGACCTTACCGTGAATGATGCCTTGCATCAGCCAATCATTGAGACCATATATTTAAAAAAATCCATGCCCTATAACCTATAGGTGGGACTTACCTCTTATCTATAAAAAGAGAGGTCAAGTTCGCTTCATCCTTTTTTTCCATTCTGTTTGTTTATTTATTTATTTAAAAAAAAAATATATATATATATATATATATTTTTTTTTTATCTGTCGGCCACAGCCACAAACTCAGGCTCTGTGTGCACCCCACCATACCCCTGTCTGCACATTATGCCCTGAATCTATTCTACCACGCCCAGAAATCTGCTCCTTTCACTCTTTGTCCACAACGCTCCAGGCGACCAGTTTTGAGAGCCTTTAGCCATAGCCTCATCCTACTACTCCTCTGTTAAAGCTAGCCGGATAATGTTAGCTCGTCAGCTAGCTTGCTAAATAGCGATTTTCGTAAATTAACAAATAAACAATGACAAATAAATATGCATAATCATTTGTCTCTACATTAACTAACATATTCCTCTCAACTGTACCATTTTTGCATGATTCGTTATGACATTATAATTACTTAAATTTGCTTCCATCCAAGTATTTTTGTCAGCCATCTTTGCTGAAGAAAGTCTCCAGCCTTGGTGTAACCGATGTGAAATGGCTAGCTAGTTTGCGGTGGGGCGCGCAAATAGCGTTTCAATCGGTGACGTCACTGGCTCTGAGACCTTGAAGTACTGGTGGCTTTTGTGGAGCGATATATTTTTGCCGAGGGTTCCTTACATTGGGTCGCAGAGAGTCCAAATCGTCATGGGAACCACTCCATATGATTGGTCATCGCCCGCTGGTCGCTGCTAGTGATTTGCATAAAGTTGGGGAATTTAGAACTTTTTCACCACTTCCTATGCCACGTTCCAATGGTCCCTGCTCTCTCCGCTTCTCACCGCTTTCCTTCCATTGAAAATGAATGGGAAGCGGTGTTTCACTGCGCGGTACCGCATGCTAGTGTACACGGGGCATTATGGTCTGTCGCCTAGCCATTCAACGTCAAACATTTATTGGTCACTGTTAGCCCTTTACATGTATTGAAAGAGAACCCAATTAATTTAAGATGATAGTCACGGAGAGAAGAAAGTGAGCTATGAACCCATACCGTATTTTACTAACTTCTTTAAAAAAAAACTAATAATTCTTAGCATCAACAGTTTGTGTGTGTTATTTTGTGGGTTAGAGCAAGAATAATGCTGTGTGACTTTTAAAAATATAAACGAAATGCATTATCCTAAAACTGTCTTGAGGAATCGACTACATAATAACAGCCATATTAAGTGGAGAAATCACCTAAGGTAATTGCAGATATTGGCCACTAGGTGTCCGCCAAAGTGAATATATTGTTTGTAATGACAAATTGGTTTTGAAACGTTATTCAGGGTTGCATACAATTAATGTGTATGTAAATAACACCTTGGTTTAAATTGTATTGTTTTTTTTTTCAAATACATAGGTGGACTTGATTTACAGATGTGAATGTTTTATAGTTCCTGTGTAGGAAACAGTATTTGTTTTAAATGTAGGTGGTCACTGTTAACAGTTTAGTCTAGTCAGTTGGCTGCATGGGAGTGAAAAGAAAGGCTCATCTGAATTATTTTGTTTAAGAGTTGATATAGCCTATGTGCAGTCAGTGATTCTAAATGATAAAGCTAAAAGCTAAAGCTTCAGTCTCTCGATGTGCAAAACTGATAGAGACATCCCCAAACAACTTACAGCTGTAATCGCAGCAAAAGGTGGCGCTACAAAGTATTAACTTAAGGGGGCTGAATAATTTTGCACGCCCAATTTTTCAGTTTTTGATTTGTTAAAAAAGTTTGAAATATCCAATAAATGTCGTTCCACTTCATGATTGTGTCCCACTTGTTGTTGATTCTTCACAAAAAAATACAGTTTTATATCTTTATGTTTGAAGCCTGACATGTGGCAAAAGGTCGCAAAGTTCAAGGGGGCCGAATACTTTTGCAAGGCACTGTATACACGGCACAGCCAAAAGAGGACTGGCCACCCCTCATTGCCTGGTTCCTCTCTTGGTTTCTTCCTAGGCTCTGGTATTTCTATGGATTTTTTTCCTAGCCACCGTGCTTCTACACCTGCATTGTTGCTGTTTGGGGTTTTAGGCTGGGTTTCTGTACAGCACTTTGATATATCAGCTGATGTAAGAAGGGCTTTATAAATAAATTTGATTTTATGTCTGTTCCTCAGTTTGTTCCACGTGTCAGCATTGGTGTCGTAATGTCATTTTCTTCCCCCTGTCCAGATGCTGTTCTTGTTTTGTTTTATGTCTGTTATTCCATTAAATCTTTACTCCATGTACTTGCGTCTCGTCTCCCAGCATCTGTCCTAAGAGATACTGTAAAAAAAAAAATCTATTCTAAATTTGTCAGCAATTAATTTTATTAAGGTTGCAAAATTCTTGTTAATGTGGCAATATTCCATTAATTTTCAGAAACCATGGTAGTTAATTTTTGGGTGGCAGGTAGCCTAGTGTTTAGAGTGTTGGCTCAGTAACCAAAAGGTTGCTGGATCAAATCCCTGAGCTGACAAGGTAAAAATCTGTTGTTCTGCTCCTGAACGAGGCAGTTAACCCACTGTTCCCCGGTAGGCTGTCATTGTAAATAAGAATTTGTTCTTAACTAACTTTCCTAGTTAAATAAAAACATCTATGAAAACTTTATGAATTTATACTTGCACTTTAGAAAAAATAGAAAAGTATGTAATTCTGATTCATTATGTCTGTGTTCATGTTGTCCATGAGTTTGTAATGGATATCTCTGTTTCCATATCTCTGTCTCACCATGGACAACTTTAGCATTTTAGCTAATTAGCAACTTTTCAACTACTTACTACTTTTTAGCTACTTTGCAATTGCTTAGCATATTAGCGAACCCTTCCCCCAACCTTAACCCCTTTAGCTAAACTTTCCCTAACCCTAACCCTGTAACCTAAACTTCACCCTAGCCTAGCTAACATTGACCAGCTAGCTAACGTTAGCCACCTAGCCACCAAGCTAAAATTCATAACATATAAGTTTAGCAAATTTGTAACATACAAAACAAATTGTTATTCGGAACCTATCATACAAAATGAGTAATGGGCATCCATAAATTCAGATATACCATACGAAGCCTAACATATTATACTAAATGGACTGTCCCAAACGTAGCATGTTATCTTCAACATGCACACTTTCTATAATTACATAAGAACGCCTTAACTTTAGGCTATTTACTGTATTAAAAAAGTAATATTTAATTTTGTGGTAGACAACGCAACCAAATATCAACATTTAAAGTATATTCAATGCTTGGATAGTTTCATTTTCTTTATTATTAAGTGTTAAACAAATCAAAATATATTTGATATATGAGATTCTTCAAAGAAGCCACCCTTTGCCTTGATGACAGCTTTGCACACTCTTGGCATTCTCTCAACCAGCTTCATGAGGTAGTCACCTGGAATGCATTGCTTTGTTAAAAGTTAAAAGTTTATTTGTGGAATTTCTTTCCTTCTTATTGCATTTGAGCCAATCAGTTGTGTTGTGACAAGGTATGGGTGGTATACAGAAGATAGTCCTATTTGGTAAAAAACCAAGTCCTTATTATGGCAAGAACAACTCATATAAGTAAAGAGAAATGACAGTCCATCATTACTTTAAGACATGATGGTCAGTCAATCCAGAAAATGTCAAGAACTTTGAAAGTGTCGTCAAGTGCAGTCGTGAAATGAGGACCGCCAAAGGAAAGGAAGACCCAGAGTTACCTCTGCTGCAGAGGACAAGTTCATTAGTTAAAAGCTTCGGAAATTTCAGCCCAAATAGAGTTCACAGAGTTCAAGTAACAGACACAGCTCAACATCAACTGTTCAGAGGAGACTGCGTGAATCAGGCCTTCATGGTTGAATTGCTGCAAAGAAACCACTACTAAAGGACATCAGTAATACGAAGAGACATGCTTGGGCCAAGAAACGCAAGCAATGGACATTAGACTGGTGGAAATCTGTCCTTTGGTCTGATGAGTCCAAATTTGAGATTTTTGGTTCCAACCGCCGTGTCTTTGTGAAACGCAGAGTAGGTGAACGGATGATCTCTGCATGTGTGGTTCCCACCATGAAGCATGTAGGAGGAGGTGTGATGGTTTGGGGGTGCTTTGCTGGTGACACTGTCTGTGATTTATTTAGAATTCAAGGTACACTTAACCAACATGGCTACCACAGTATTCTGCAGCGATACACCATCCCATCTGGTTGGCACTTAGTGGGACTATCATTTGTTTTTCAACAGGACAATGACCCATCACACATCCAGGCTGTGAAGGGCTATTTTACCAAGGAGAGTGATGGAGTGTTATATTAGATGGCCTGGCCTCCACAATCACCTGACCTCAACCCAGTTCAGAATGTTTGGGATGAGTTGGACCACAGAGTGAAGGAAAAACAGCCAACAAGTGCTCAGCATATGTGGGAACTCCTTCGAGACTGTTGGAAAAGCATTCCAGCTGAAACTGGTTGAGAGAATGCCAAGAGTGTACAAAGCTGTCATCAAGGCAAAGGGTGGCTCCTTTGAAGAATCTCAAATATAAAATGTGTTTTGATTTATTTAACAGTTTTTTGGTTACCACATGATTCCATGTGTCATTTCATAGTTTTGATGTCTTCACTACTATGCTACAATGTAGAAAATAGTAAAAAATAAAGAAAAACCCTTGAATGAGTAGGTGTGTCCAAACTTTTGAATGTTACTGTACTTTCATAAGGCTGGATTTTCAGTTAATAAGCTATTTACTGTATCGCAAAAATGACATTGAATTGGTTTCGGTTGTCAATGCAACCAAATTTCAACATTTGAAGGATATGTATCTTGTGTGCCAATGACTTGGTCTGCCTTTAATTCCAGTTAGTCTACAAGTTAATAATTGTTATGTTGGATACACGTCTCCAACAAAGAATCAAAGTTAAAGAATGGTCCTATTCTTTCACTTATATTTTAGGTTGAGATGGAGACGTGAATCCAACATATCAATTATTATTTTCTTGAAACTCTACGCCTATACGTATTGTGTATTTTTAATTTAGCCCTGGGTTGAATTGAAACAATAGCTGTTGATGACTTTGCAAATGCAAAATAGGCCTAAATAGTATCATTGATGATATGACTTATAAAGTATGGTTACATTTAATTTGCTCTGTTAAACCAACTCTTTGGAATGAGTTTGATAGGAACAGTGAATATATTTAGTTATTAAGAGATCTATCAAAAATCATTCTCATGATAGCACATTGGTAATAGTCAGTGTCAAATATTAAAGCTAAGCAAAGCAGGGCTTGGTTAAAATCCTGGATGGGACACCAAATTAATAGCTGTAGATCGCATATGTCAAAGTCATTCCATGGAAGGCCAAGTGTCTGCAGGTTTTTGCACCTCCCTTGTATTTGATTGATTTATTAAGTTAACTAATTAGTAAGGAACTCCCCTCATCTGGTTGTCTAGGTCTTAATTGAAAGGAAAAAGCTACAGACACTAGGGCCTCCGTGGTGTGAGTTTGACACCCCAGCTGTAGATAGATCAACTCTTCAGTGGGAGGTGCTACCAAGTTCCAAATTCAAGGTTTGTTTATGTTGAAAATGGGTTTCAATGACTACATAATCCTGTGATTGAAATCCAATGTATTTTCCACATAAATTCCAAGTCACAAAACGTTGACAAATTTCCTTGAAACAACGTTGATTCAACCAGTTTGTATCCAGGCTATATTGAAAAGAAGTGGTGGACGCTCAACTAAAATGAGTCGAGGTGCAACCAAAAAATGTGATCAGAATTGAAAAAGGCGCAACACTGGCTTGCCATTAAAAACTCAATGTTTAATTTAAGCAATGTTAAAATATTATTTTTACTTTGCTTAAATTAAACATTGCGTTTCAGGTGAGCGAGAGTTCCGACTTTTCCTTTTCAACAACAAAGATAATGACATGTTAAAATAAAACTTTAAAAAATCTAAAAGATATTCAATGTGGAAACCATGGATATTAAAGGAGAATCAGGGGCAATGCCATGAGAAAATGGAAGGATTAGGGCGATATGAGGCATGACCATGTTGATTAACTATAGGCCTACATAAAGATTAATATAAAAAATATAAGAAAAAAGTTATTGCAAAAAACAGTGTCCCTGTGTGAAAAGAATGGAAAGCAAGTGGCAGGGAAATTATAATGGCTGCGAAACTGTCGCCTGCCCATCCATATTGGCTCAAGTAGATGACCGAAACAATCGATCAATTGAAGCTTAAGAGCCACAATGGTGGCCCTGCTGTAAACTCAGCAACACCCACATAAAATTTGGGAGGCTCCCATAGAGATAGATAGAAAACTCATCGTGGATATGATGTGTTTTAGAGTGGACATTGCTATTGAGGGATTCCATTAGTTTAAAGTAGTCAACTGGGTGGGGATTCCTAGAAGTCGGGCGCCAATTAGCCAATGAAGAAAAATAAGAAAATGTACTACTTTAAAATGGAGATAAAAGGAGCTGCCTAAAAGGAGCTGCCCATGCTGTCACAGGCATGTCAGTGGCACAGATACAAAGATAAGTCCTTATCTATCTCTATGGAGGAATGAGACCCGCCATTTTCCTGAAAACCTCCAGTCCATTTAAACCCAGCAGGGGGAGGCGAAGTAGAAAAGAGCATAGACTTCTTCAGTGAGAACGAAACGAGAGGGGGCGTCAGTGCGAACAAAGTAATTTTAGGGAGAGGAGTGAGATGACATTCGGAAATTGAACGGAAGTAAAACACTCTGGGTTTGTATCTTCGTGGTTTTCCGACGTAGACGATACACCCAAACTTCAATTACAGCCTCAAATCAAGTCGTGGATGTGGGGTGTATATTTCACCCTGGGATTTAGCTACACGAGAAACGTTCCTGCCGTCAAAATTTCTCTCCTCTCTTTATTTTGTGTCTGGTGGCTGAACTGTGGAAGCTACAGAGGACAATATCGATTCCACAGGATTTGAAACATTTGTTCTATACTTTATACAAAAGTACGAAGATGTCTGGACAAAGCATTACCGATAGGATAACTGCAGCTCAACACAGTGTAACCGGCTCCGCGGTGTCCAAAACTGTGTGCAAGGCGACCACACATGAAATTATGGGACCAAAAAAGAAACATTTAGATTGTAAGTATTAATATGTCGGCGAGTTGCTACATTGCTGCGTCTGTTCAAGTGTGTGTGTGTGTGTGTGTGTGTGTGTGTGTGTGTAGTCTTCCTTTGGTATTGAACTGGCTGAGGCCTACAAACCCACATGAAAAAATACTATAGTGCACACTATAGTATATAAATATAGTACTATGGTATAAATGTTGTAGTATTACAATATTTATACTACAGTGAATACAGGTGTATTTACTGCAGTCTTTTTGCAGACATGACTAGTATACTGTAGTGTTTTTGCTTTATTATCTTTGACATAAGTGTGGGCTTTTTCCAGTAGGAAACCTGAATAAATACTAAATGTATACCTTTTTCATAACCTGTACGTAGGTAGGACTGGAGTCTGAACAGATCGTTCAGAGTTTGCTCTTTTCTGTAACCTGTAGGGAACATAATATAATGATGTATATACTTGGCATGAAGGTTTCTCACCCATGGGTGGCACAAATTGGGGAATGGGTGGATTATGCAAATGTAATACTGTGGTATTACTATAATTAAAAAAACGAGTGTTTTTGTGGACAATACTGTAGTATTTACTATAGTATTTGTCACTATACTACAAAATTCTACGAGCACTACATGATCGAGGGGTATACTACAGTGTGGAGGTCAAGGGATACTACAGCTTATTACATAATTCTATAGTACACTGTATTATTATTTATTTTTTTACATGTGGGTAGGCTATAATCAGGCAAACATCAGAAAATAACTGCTTATCTCTGAAACAATGTGAGATTTCATAGCATGGTGTAGGGTAATTGTAGTAAAATGCTATCATCTTTACGATGGAAATTAGCGCTGTGCTTGGCATGCAAATCATGTGATTAACTGGATGATGATCAGGTTGTAGCTTAGACTTTGAACTTCAAGAAATGGTCTGACTTCAAATCAAATTGTATTGATCACATACACATATTTAGCAGATGTTATTGCGGGTGTAGCGAAATGCTTGTGTTCCTAGCTCCAACAGTGCAGCAGTATCTATTTGAATTTTTTTTTACTCTTCACAACAATGCACACATCTAAAAGTAAAAGAATGGAATTAAGAAATATATAAATATTAGATTGACTAAAATACAGTAGAATAGAATACAGTATATATTGTACCAGTCAAGTTTGGACACACCTACTCATTCCAGGGTTTCTTGATTTGTACTATTTTCTACATTGTATAATAATAGGGAAGACATCAAAACTATGAAATAACACATGGAATCATGTAGTAAACAAAAAAGTGTTTAACAAATCAAAACATATTTAAGATTCTTCAAAGTAGCCACCCTTTGCCTTGATGACACCTTGTAGTCTGTGATAGTCTGTAGATCCTGCTGCAAACGTCTCTTGTTTGAGCCATTGAATTGCGACTCCGCTTTGTCTCTGTGTACTGATGTTTTGCCTGTTTGACTGCAATACTGAGAGAATAACTATGTTTGTTTTTGGCCATATTCCCAGTCATCTTGCCATGGTTAAATGCGGTGGTTCGTGCTTTCAGTTTTGCGAGAATGTGGGTACAACATCTCCTATACACTTCCTGATAAACTCAGTCACCGTATCTGTCTATTCGTCAATGTTATTCTTAGAGGCTACCCAGAACATATCACTGTCGCAGTATATCAGTATATAGTATGTTACAATCCCTGATGTCTCTGGAAGGAGATCCTCGCCCTGAGCTCGTCTACTTTATTATCCTGAGACTGAACAGTAGCGAGTAATATACTTTGAAGCGGTGGATGGTGTGCACTCCTCCTGATACCTCTTCTCCGCCGGCGGTATTTTGGAGCACCATCTGGAATAAGTTCAATTGCTCTGGGGGGTACGAACAAGGATCCAATTTGGGAAAGTCTCATTCCTGGTCATAATGCCGGAGTTACCACCACTTTGATATCCAAAAGTTATTTCCGGCTGTATGTAATAAAACAAACCATTTTCTGGGCTAATAATGTAAGAAATAACACAAAAAAACAAAATACTGGAAAGTTGCTCAGGTGCTGGAAGCAGAGCTGCCTTATCTGTCGGTGCCATCTTAGACCTATGAATGATAACCATTATTCTACCAAGAATGATGGTTATTAAAGTGCTATTTATGCAATGATTTAATAAAATAAATCGCTTAACTGCTCCGTGATTTGTTTATGCAGTCTTCTATTGAGATGTCTACCTATTTGTCTTTCAATAGCGACTGTACATGCCTACAGGCAATTAACCGTCCAGTGAGTGTCCCTACATGATCTTATGCTAAGCATGCGTAGATGTTTTCTCCCCTCAGTGTTTTTGGCTGACTCAGTTCTTCACAGGCATTCAATGGGGAACTTCAAGAGAAACAACTTTTACTGTCGTTGTCCGCAAGATGGTCTGACTACGGATGTTAAAGACACCCTCTGCGCTTCCTGACATTTTACCATTGTTGATTCACAGTTTTCCTTCTCCATTCCTCCTCTGTGTTGGGTTACTCCCGTTCAATGGGTTTTATTTCTGCGCTGACCTCAGTGCCCTAGCATCAGTGCTGATGCAGTTCGACTGCAGGCATCACCACATCAAGCTGTTCACACCCCGCTGCTTATCCCCCCCCCCCCATACAATGTTTTGGTGGGGAGAGATGGTGAAACCAATTTCCTATTGGGCACTATTTTTAGCATTGGTTCCAGAATAAAAAATGCCATTTGTGATGTTTGTTGGAGGGTCTTGAAGGGCATGTATGAAACTCTGAGTGAGTGGAGAGGCCATACCTCACTGACTCCTGTGCATAGAAGGCTTCTTGATTGGCTTCTCCTTCATGAGAAGGCTGCAAGAGAGGACCTCTTAAGACCTCTTTTGTAGTCTGGGGCTTGCAGGAGCAGAGCAGGAATGTGACAAAGGTCATAGGTATTTCAGGAGGGCTGGTAGCACTTGTGTTGGAGTTTCCTCTCAGACTGAAATAGTAGTGTCGTGTCTAGCTCCCCTCCTGTCTGATTTGTACCCAAGATATGGCTCCCTCTTAGCTCCTTTGATTTAGGTTGGGTTTCCGGCCAGTGTGCACATTCTTTAGCACAGGCCTGTTAAAGAAACTCCAACAAATAATTTGTTACCAGAGAGAAAGAAAATAGGGAAAGGTCAAACAATTGTCTTTTTCCCAGCTATGAGCCTGCTTTGAACGCTGGTCTGCTTTGGAGAGAAATGAGCTCCGAGACGACTGCTCCTGACATTTTAAAAATATAGACAAGCTAACACTTTAGTTTGTTGTAATCGGTGTAACTTATCCACTCAATATTGATGTATAGAGAGAGGAAAAAGACTGCACTTTTATTGCATGTTAGACCATAAATTGCTTTTATGTAAACCCATTTGTCAGTCCCAAAGTGCAAGGTTCAATCGCAAGTGTAGCCTATTTGATGATTTAGGTACTTTTCAGCCACTGTAAATGGGAAGTTTATTTTATTTTTTTACCTTTATTTTACTAGGCAAGTCAGTTAAGAACAAATTCTTATTTTCAATGACGGCCTAGGAACAGTGGGTTAACTTCCTGTTCAGGGGCAGAACGACAGATTTTGTACCTTGTCAGCTCGGGGATTTGAACTTGCAACCTTTCGGTTACTAGTCCAATGCTCTAACCACTCGGCTACACTGCTGTGTCATTTGACTTGACTTGTTTGGCATCACAAAACAGGATGTGTGATCATAATGAGGTAATGAAACTATGGTTCCCAACTTCCCACATCACCTGACACCTGGTGACATTTTGGTGAACAATAAAGTAAAACAATTACCTGTGTATTTTTGTATTTATGTCAAGTTCTTTATCATTTGGCAAACACGATGAAAGTTAAACTTTGTTTATTTCCAGAAGGAATTTACTTTGAGATGCAGTATTCTGAAATATTGATTTATTATTTGACCTCAAGCATAAAACTTGAGACCATACTCCACACGCTCTAAACCAAAATGAACTGGAGGAAGTAGATCCCGCGGTGATGGTAATCAACTCATAGTACCTCAGTGGTCCTAATGATCTGGACACACAGCTAGAATCAGTTAACTACTTTTGGGGAGGAAACCTCAACACTGGCGTTCCTATAGTTTCCTTTTATGACAATGCCAATACAGGTCTCAGTTATATTGTTGCTACCGTACTGAAACAAGGTTGTCAGAATACTGGGTGTATTAGTCAGACTGAAACTAGGAAGTGTTAGTTTACCTGATAGTCTTACTTTGATATGTAGGCCTACAATATCTGTATTGTTTTGTACAAGCCTTACTTGTTTTGATTCCTGAACCTATTTTGACAATATGTTTGTTATGAGTGGTTTCAGTTGAATTCAACCACCTCCTACACAAGGCCCAGAGTGGTTTCAATGCCCCTTTAAAAAGAGAAGGCATTAAGGGCAGAGAGAATCCTTGGTTACTAAGGAACTTACAAACATAAGGGAGCAAAATGCTATGTAGGCTAAAGCAAGAGGGACTGGTTTGGCAGATGATTGAATGGCTTTTAAACGTCTTTGAAATATGGGTGTGGCTATGATCCGCAAATTGAAAGCGGACCACTACCTGAAATCTACTTCACATAATTTAAATAATCCATCTACATTTTGGCAAGTAGTGAAGGGTTTGGAGTGCAAAAAAAGATACACAGCTCCCCCCCCCCCAAAAAAAAAAAAAACATTTGGTAGACAGACAGATTGTAACTGAGAGAACCTCCATTCTGAAAGCCTTGAATCAGCATCTTTTAGATGCAGGCAGTTTATTTGAAAAGGTCAAAAGTATATTTCAGCCCCCTATGAATTTACCTGACACCCCTGTGCAGTCCTTTACCAGGTTCTCCTTTTCATCCTTCTCTGTTTCAGAAGTGTGTGTAAAGCCCTGAAAGAAATTGATGGAAAACAATCCCCTGGCCCTGCTGAACTAGACCATCGCTTTCTACACCTAGCTGCAGACATCATTGCTCCCCCTTAACATGTATTTTTTTACCTTACACTTGATGTAAAGGAAATCCCTAAGTTATTGAAATCTGCTTTTGTACTGCCTCTCCTGAAAGGTGGAGATCCTTCGCTACTTGACAACTATCGACCTATATCAAAATTGTCTGTACTGTCAAAGGTACTGGAGTCCTTTGTTAGTAGGCAGCTAAAGGCCTACTTCCAAGAAAACAACATCTTAAATGGAATGCAATCAGGTTTTAGGTCTGGCCACAGCATTGTTTCAGCAATATTGAAGGTTTTAAATGGCATCCACTGTGCTGTTGATAAGAAGTTACATTGTGTGTCTGTCTATTGATTTGTCAAAGGTTTTTTACACCGTGGACAATGCTGTGTCAGTGCAAAGGTTAAAATGTTGTGGAATTACTGGTCATGCTTTAGATAGGTCAATTGTACACAATGTGTAATGGCGGATGGTTGCAAATGAGTCCATAGAGGTGTGCTCAGGTGTTCTGCAAGGTTCTGTTTTGGGCCCACTGTTGTTCATTTTGTATATCAACAACATTGGGGATCTTATTGAAACAGCGGATGTTCATTTTTATGCAGATGATACTGTTCTTTATTCAAGTGGTAGTAGTTTATCTTTAGCGTTTGAAAATGCCCGAAGAGCATTTAACGTCATACAACAGAATCTGTATGATTTAAAGCTGGTTCTAAATTCCGGTAAAACAAAATGCATGGTATTTTCAAATGCCAGGCATGTTAATAATCATGTCATTGCTACATTGACTGGACATACTATAGGGCAAGTTAAAGTGTACAAATATTTGGGTGTGTGGGTTGATGATAAGCTGAGCTTCACTGAGCATGTAGGGAACTTGAGAAGGAAGCTCAAGCTGAAAATAGGTTTTTATTACCGGCATAAGGCTTGTTTTTCTTTTGAGGCCAGGAAGGAGCTTGTACGATGTACATTAACTGGCGGTTTTATATTTTATTTATATATATGCCTCAACCACTACCCGGAGAACACTTGATTCAGTATATCATGCAGCCCTCCGGATCATTACAAATCAAAAACGTCTAACACATCATTGTGATCTCTACAGCGCTGTTGGCTGGTTGCCATTGACCTTGCATAGGCCTAAACACTGGTATACACTGATTTATAAGGCCATATTGGGTAAAATGCCATTTTATTTCTGTTCTTTTTTTTGTTGTCAGGTCGGTAAATAAATATCAATTACGGTCCCATTCTCATTTGCTTCTAACAGTACAAAAAATTTGAACAGGTCATGGTAGTAATAGTTTTAGTTACTTAGCTCCGTGGTCCTGGAATTTTAAAATTCGATCTAGTTTTGTTTGGAGTTTAAACACTTGATCGATGTATATATCATAGAAGAGTGTAATTGTTTTTAGGCCAGTGTTTTTAATGTAAAATGTTTTAGTTGTACTGTATGTGTGTTTTTATAGTTGTGTTAGTGTATGTAAGTTTTGTCTGAAACGTTGTTCCCCCTGCTGCTATTGGACCAGGTCTCTCTTGGAAAAGAGATGTTATGTCAATGAGAAAAACCTGTATAAATAAAGGTAAAATAAAATAAATGTGATTATTAACAAAATAGGCAAAAGATAATTTTTAGTACAATGTTAAGTTGTGAGGACTTCTCCTCTCTGTGCATGTGGTAATACTGAGCAAACATGTTCTATTGGATCCAAGCTTGTTCTGGAAGCTCAACTCATGAGTCAACACTTCAACATGATGCGCCCTACAATCAGCAGAGAGTAAAGGGCATGATTCACGCAGGTTTCAAACCACTGCAGTGTTTGGAGAGGAACCTTCTAAATCTCTTTAGTTTTCCAGAGCTCTTTTCTTGTTTGCCATCAGGATTTGAAATGGAGACAACCATATTCAATCAAACTGGTGACCATGTTTCTGTGATAATAAAGTGAGAAATAATATTCTCCTTGCTGAGCAGGTTTGAATTATGTGCATTTGAGTTTTATCATTTGCATGTTGAGCAAGCCTCCATGAAACCAAAAGGTGATTGATAAAAGTGATCCACAAGGATAATTGTTACAGCTGGGATTGGTTGAATTGGGCCCTCTCTTTTTAGCTGTGGTAATGATAAGTGTAAACGTCCACGTTCATGTGCCATGAAGACGCCATTTAGTGTTTTTCATAGATAGTGTGTATGAATTCAACTCTGAACCACTAAATGTTAAACCTGCTCTTCTTTGCTTGTTTTTTCTCTTTCTTATCATTTGTGTATTGCACAATGTGGCACGTTAGTGGGCCTTGTTTTTAGATCCCATTAGGTTGCCTACAGCTTGAATGATTTCAAAGTAAAATAATGAAACGATACTGCTGTTTCTCTGAGGCTTATATTCAGTAGGTTGTATGCCAATCTATAAACTAACCTGTATAGCCTACATGAAGTTATGAAATAAGGCCTCAGCCACTCACACCCAAGGCCTGCAAGCTCATTGACATGTAATGATACACCTGTGAATGTTCTTTCTCATCATCACCTGTGGTTTTGTGTTTAACCTGGTTCACTCATAAATAGGAACTAGCAAAAAAATGACTTTGGGTTAAAAGATTTTTCTGGATGTGTTAGTTATGGTAATTTTAATCAATTCTAGTTCTAATATCCACATTTGAGAACAGTTTCAGCAGTGTGCACAATCTTCCTTGGTGCAATTTAGCTAATTAGTGACTGAAGTTGATCATTGAAGTAAACAAGGGTGCATGACAAGCTGAGAGTCTCTCCCTGGTGTAGCTAAAATGTAGAGCACATGGGTCCACTGTAACCACTGAGGCAGCAGTATGTTGGTGGGTCATGCGAGTCAGGCCAGAGGACACACTAACACATGTCTGCAGTCTTTGTGCATGAGAGGCTCTGCCCACAGGTTCACCCTGATTTCCCCCCCCCCCCATGGAACGCATGTGACCGCAGTGGCATCGAATGACTGTCCATCAAAGAGTGCTGACACACCACTGAACTGAATAGAGCCCACTGTAACTCTCAAAAAGCCTTTCAGAATCAATATCACGATTCAAAGGCTGCAAACCGGGCACTACCATCAAACCATTATTCTCGAGCCTCAAAAAGCTCCAGTGCCACTATTCAGAGCTAGAATTGACCTTTCATAGATAAACATCAGCAGCCACTCGTCTGCAATGAGGTGAAGTGGGCAGTCTGTCTAAAGTTGTGTTCTTTTCACTCTGCCATTTTTTGGGTCATTCTTGTGGAGTCACTACAATGTTGTTGATCCAGCCTCTGTTTTCTCCCATCACAGCCATTGAACTCTGTAGCTGTTTTAAAATCACCAATGGCCTCATGGTGACATCACTGAGCAGTTTCATTCCTGTCCCGCAGCTCAGTTCAGAAGGACAACTATCTTTGACTGGGTGGTTTAATACATAATCCACAGCATAATTATTAACTTGACCATGCTTGGACTTTTTCCGCTTCCTACAAGTAAGACATTATATTCTGAAGAGCACCACCTTAATTGGTAACCCTGATGTGTCTGTCATTGAAAAAATGCTTTTTTTCCCTCAAAGGAAAATGTCTGTAAGTCTGTTTTATGATACTTTAAGGTCCTTTTCTTCTGTCAACACACAGAGGGTGAAACAAGTGTGGGAGAAAGAATTGTCTGTTACTATTGACGAAGAGACGTGGGAGGACATTTGGAGATATGCAAAAACAATATCTATATGTAACCGTACTAGAGCAATCCAATTAAGAATAATACACAGATTGCATACATCTCCAAATCGCAGACATGCTTTTAGCCCCACTTCCTCTTCCCCTCAGTGTCTTAAATGCAAAACTGATACAGGCACCCTAACACATTGTTTATGGTCATGTACCAAAATACAAAGATACTGGTCTGGTGTTCTGCAAGAAATTGAAAAGATCCTAGGGGTTGATCTAGAACTAGACCCAGTTTCTTTATTGTTAGGTCTCCCTAGTAGGCTTTACAACATCCTTACCTTTGCAGCGAGGAAAAACATCCTTTTACAGTGGATTAGTGATAAGGTTCCTTCTATTAAAGATTGGCATAAGATACTATTTGAATGGGTGCCTCTGGAATATCTGACATGTACATTGCATTCTAAAACAGACCAGTTCTACAAAGTATGGGAACCTTATCTAAATTACCTAGAACCTGATGTATCAGCTATTATGCTGCAAGGATTCACTTAGAATGGCGGGGATCTATGTATTTCAGAACTACACTGTACGTTCCATGTGTGGAACCTAACCTCTTGGTTTAAACTGATCTTTTTTGTTTAATTTCTGTTTGAAAGTTATTTTAAAATGTATGTATTGAGAGAGGCAATGATGGGGATGGGGTGAGAGAAGCACCGAGCGGGAAGAGAAATGATGTACGTATGTATGGGTGTGTGTGTGTGCGTGCGCGTATGTATGTGTATATATGTGTAAGTGGGTGCTGTTTTTCTTTTTGTTATGTGTGCCTTGTCTCTGTATTTGTGAAATTTCAATAAAAATACTGTTACAAAAAAAAAACTTGACCATGCTTAAAGATATATTCAATGTCTAGATTTGTTATTGTTACCCATCTACCAACCACTGCCCTTCTTTATGCAGCTTTAGAGATGTTCTATGGGGGACAGAGGAAGGGTTATTCATTAAAAAATGTCAATCCCTACTACTTCACACAGAGGGATTTGTTAAGCCAAATGTTACTCCTGAACTAAACCATGGGGCTGAATACTTATGTGACTATTTTTGTTAAGAATTCTATTTTTATTTTATTTTTAATTTCCACTTTGACAGAGTATTTTGTGTAGATTGACAAGAAATGACATTTACACTTGCTTCCTCATCTGTCCACTGCTAGATCAAATAATGAACTAAACTAAGTGTATTCACCTGGAACAGTTCCCTTTAGAATTTAAAAAATTAATTTAAATAAATTCTAAAATGGGAAAAATCCTCTCTGAAAATAAATGAACTGAATTGACTCCAACCGTTACTGGTGTTACTGTTCTGCTTTATCTAGATTTGCTGGAGGAGGCAGAGCCTTCATTCAAAGCTGTACGCTACAGTGCCTTCAAAGTATTCATACCCCTTGACTTATTCCACATTTTATTGTTACAGCCTGAATTCAAAATGTATTAAATGTTTGTTTTTTCTCACCCATCTACACACAATACCCCATAATGACAGTGAAAACTTTTTTTTGCAAATTTATTGATAATGAAATACAGAAAGATCTAATTTACATAAGTATTCACACCCGTGAGTCAATACATGTTAGAATTACATTTGGCAGCAATTACAGCTGTGTCTTTCTGTGTAAGCTTTGCACACCTGGATTGTCCCATTTTTTTAATATATTAAAAAAAATGTATTCTTCAATCTCTGTCAAGTTGGCTGTTGCTATAGACAACCATTTAAGTCTTTCCATAGATTTTCAAGCAGATTTAAATCAAAACTGTAACGAGGCCACTCAGGAACATTGAATGTCGTCTTGGTAAGCAACTAAAGTGTATATTTGGCCTAGTGTTTTAGGCTATTGTCCTGCTGAAAGGTGAGTTCTTCTCCCAGTGTCTGTTGGAATGTAGACTGAACCAGGATTTCCTCTAGGATCTTGCCTGTGCTTAGCTCCTTTCCATTTATTTTTATCCTGAAAAATTCCCTTGTCCTTGCCATTGACACGCATACCCATAACATGCAGCCACCACCATGCTTGAAAATATGAAAGATTGGTAATACATGAGTATTCAATATTCCCAGGTAAGAAGTTTTAGGTTGTAGTTATTATAGGAATTATAGGACTATTTCTCTCTAAACCATTTGTATTTCATATACCTTGGCCTAGTGGATGTTCTTCTAGGCACTTTAGTATTGCCAGTGTAACAGTATAGCTTCCGTCACTCAACTTGCCCCTACCTGGGCTCGAACAAGGAACACATCGACAACAGCCACCCTCGAAGCAGCGTTACCCATGCAGAGCAAGGGGAACAACCACTCCAAGTCTCAGAGCGAGTGATGTTTGAAACGTTATTAGCGCGCACCCCACTAACTAGCTAGCCATTTCACATCGGTTACACCATCCTAATCTCGGGAGTTGATGGGCTTGAAGTCATAAACTGCACAATGCTTGAAGCACAGCAAAGAGCTGCTGGCAAAATGCACGAAAGTGCTGTTTGAATGAATGCTTACGAGCCTGCTGCTGCCTACCACCGCTGTCAGACTGCTCTATCAAATCATAGACTTAGTTATAACATAATAACACACAGAAATACGAGCCTTCGGTCATTAATATGGTCGAATCCGGAAACTATCGTCTCGAAAACAAGCCGTTTATTCTTTCAGTGAAATACGGAACCGTTCCGTATTTTATCTAACTGGTGGCATCCATAAGTCTAAATATTCCTGTTACATTGCACAACCTTCAATGTCATGTCATAATTACGTAAAATTCTGGCAAATTAGGGGGCCCAAACTGTTGCATATACCCTGACTCTGCGTGCAATGAACGAAAGAGAAGTGACAGAGTTAGCTACACATTGGAGCAAGGACAGTACTTTTTCGGGAATACGCACCGCATCCATTATATGCAATGCAGGACACGCTAGATAAACTAGTAATATCATCAACCATATGTAGTTTAACTAGTGATTATGATTGATTGTTTTATAAGGGAAGTTTAATGCTAGCTAGCAACTTACCTTGGCTTACTGCATTCGCGTAACAGGCAGGCTCCTCGGAGTGCAATGAGAGGCAGGTGGTTAGAGCGTTGGACTAGTTAACTGTAAGGTTGCAAGATTGATTCCCGAGCTGACAAGGTAAAAATCTGTTGTTCTGCCCCTGAACAAGGCAGTTAACCCACCGTTTCTAGGCCGTCATTGAAAATAAGAATGTGTTCTTAACTGACTTGCCTAGTTAAATAAAGGTGTAAAAAAAAAACATTTGGCCAAATTCCAATTGTTATGAAAACTTGAAATCGGCCCTAATTAATCTGCCATTACGATTTAATCGGTCGACCTCTATACTGGGCCATACACACTACCCTCTTTAGCGTTTAGCAGTTGGATGCCAAGCAGTTGCCATACCAGGCGGTGATGCAACCAGTTAGGATGCTCTTGATGGTGCAGCTTTAGAACTTTTTGAGGATCTGAGGACCCATGCCAAATCTTTTGAGCCTCCTCCTGAGGGAGAAGTTGTTGTCCTGACACCACACTACCAGGTCTCTGACCTCCCGTCTCATCATTGTTGGTGATCAGGCCTTCCACTGTTGTGTCATCAGCAAACTTAATGATGGTGTTGGAGTCGTGCTTGGCCACGCAGTCGTGGGTGAACAGGAAGTACAAGAGGGGACTGAGCACGCACCCCTGAGGGGCCCCCGTGTTGATGTGTTGTTGCCCACCCTTAAGCCGCCCCATGGTGGTGTCAGAAGTCCAGGATCCAGTTGCAGAGGGTCTGTGTTTAGTCCCAGGGTCTTTAGCTTAGTGATGAGTTTTGAGGGCACTATGGTGTTGAACGCTGAGCTGTAGTCGTTGAACAGCATTCTCATGTCGGTGTTCTTTTTGGAATTGTTTTGATTAATTCATGCTACCCATATATTTCCAAACTTGAATTATTATAATCTTTTAAACCGTTTTGTTATGCTGAACCTATTGGAACTGTTTGCCAAAGCCATCAATGTGTTCCTTGCATGTTTTGGGCCTTGAAATCTGGTGTGTTTATTAAGAAGGAACTCTCAAAGGAATGCGAGCTACGGAAATGCTTCAACCATTGCATTCCGATCGTTGCTCCAGAGTTCATGTTTAGTTAATTTGAATGCTTTTAGTTCATGTCAGCTGCACTGGCCATGTCATCACTAGTAGCCTGTAATGGCTATTAAATGCCCTAATGTACGTTAAGGGAACGTTAGCATTGGTCCACAAAACACAGGAAAATCAAGTGAATACCACACCACCCAACATTTTTAGTCATTTAGCAGATGCTCTTATCCAGAATGACTTGCCCACAACTCTGGTGTTGCAAGTGCAAACTGAGCCACCCAATATGACCTATGTACAAGCCCTTGGCCTTGACCCTTACAATTGGAATAAATGTGCGTAGACTTGATGACAGACGGTTGAGAAAATGATGGTGGGAAAAAAGTTTTCAACAGGAAGTCCAGGTCAACTACTGCATGAGCATTACATAGCACTTAGTGTCATCAAACTAAATCTGGACTCATGACTTACATGTATTAATGGTAAAGTGTATTATAATTATTAATAAATGGATTACAAATAAATTCTACACAGTAGCTTATGAATGTGACCTAGCTTTTATTTTATAGGAAGGTTTAGTTTTTTTTTTACTTTCTTTCCCATGTGTGATTATGACTTGCCATGTGGTTACAGTTGCTGATGCAAGCTTTTCTTTTGCGGACATCTCCCCGAAATAACTTGGTTGTTCATCACTGGAATCCTTTGTCATGGTTTTCATTTTTTTACTTTCCACACAACCCTCCCAAACCACAAAGTATTCAAAATCCAGCTTTGTCTGATTCCCACCAGTTTGCTCTTAGCGCTCACTTCCTTTTCATGCTTTGGATTCGAGTCCTTTACAATTTCAGCTGACATCAGACAGATTGTTTAACCTTGGTTGGGTAACTAAAATAAAGGACAGATGACCAACCATATTATTTTGGGTAGAGAGACTGCTCTCACAAGGAGACCCTATATCTCTGTTGCATAAGATTTGTGATGTATGTAGGCCTACATGATTGCAGTGCTTAATGTACACATAGACATGCTTACTGTACACATCTCTGAATTCAGCGTGACAACTTGTGAGTTTAACAGAATCTGACTTGTTACTGGGAATACATGGGTCAGATGAAAGAACATGCAAATTGGGCTTGGTTTTCTTAATAGAGTGAAACTAAGGTAATGTTCTGGACTTGGCTCTGTCTGGCTCTCCTTTTGAGCCAAGATGTCAGGCACTCTGCCTAATTCAATTTCTGTCAAGCTAGTTTTCGTCCACTTCCCCTGCTGCACTTACAGCAACTTTGTATCCAGATGCCAGTAAGCAGAGCAACGAGAGATGATGGTGTGCCATTATTCAATACTCCGTTTCCGTCAGCTGTATCCGTCTACCACAAGGTGCTATGCTTAGGTTGACAAATGTCTTATGGATTTTGAAGGCATTCAATACTCCCTGTGAGTAGATCAGTTTCCTCTCTACTACCCTTGGGGATGTGCCAGTCCGATATAGAAGGATTTTCTGAAGGTTTACCCTGGTGAAGTGTTTTTATTGCATTATCTAGGGATAAAGTATTCTTATATGAAGAGGCGTGATATACATTCAACCATGTTCAGTATCCCTTTCATTTTCGATGGCACCTCGAGGTCTAGGTGTTTGAGCACAAACCTCTTCTCTTTAGGCTTCTATGGAGGCATCTATATGACTGCTTTTTGCCTGTATAAGGTGCTTGTGGAGCTGGGATTCATTTCAATTCCGTATCCTCTCATGAAGTTAAAATCATCCTGCTGCTGAGACTTTTTTGCTTTCAAACTGAAATTAAAGAACAAAGGTGAGTAGAATTACATTTACAATCCCGCCCTTTTCACAAGCCACAGCGAGCAGGTAATGTTGTTTAATTCTCAGAAATTTGCTTAGACTTACATATAAATATATAGGTCAACAAACATGGCAGCACTTTAGGTAACAGTGAAATACAGGCTAGTTATTACTCACTACTTTGTGATGAATAAATTCCACGTGTAGTTTGATCTGTTGAAAATAATTAAAGAATTGTACTCATAATTAAAGAATTTTACTCATTTATTGCAGTCATTTGCCAAGTAACGATTTGGCAAGTGATTGTTTTAAATATTGTATTGCATGAACAGCTCCCTACAGTTATTTGAAGTCACATTGGTTGCTTGATTACAGTGTATCTATATGAGGGTCTCGAAATGGGTTTTACACATGAAGAAGGATGGTACTTGTATAATAAGTATTTTGCACATTCAATGCACCTAGATTGTGTGTGTGAGGGGGACGAGGTCAAATCTTGACATCGTTGGTCTTCAGGTTTGAAAGTCGAAGCTCTAGACAGAGGCCCGAGTTCCCGACTTGGAATTCCGAGTTGGATGACCGTTTAAAAAAATGTTTTTCCCAGTCTGAGCTCTTTTCAGTTAGTTGTCTTGAATGCACGGAAGTCTGAGATTTCCGAGTTCCCAGTTTTGAACGTGGTGTGTGTCAATGTCCAATGCCCTGTTAAAGGGAGAAGACTCCAAACAGGTTATAACACCATTTGGTTCTTATGCATCACTTTGATGGGACTTGTTGATGCATGTGTCCCTTCCTGCATCACCACCAGTCATTTCTGTCAGACCTGAAAGGCCTTTTGTTATCACATGGGCATCCTTTTGTGGATGTCAGAATAGCTTCTGCAGTCAGTAAAGGTGCTCTGTAGACCACCCAGGTTGCACTAACAGGCAATGGCAACAGTCAGCGCTTCAGAGGAACAAGTAGAACAGTTGAATCATCATAGGATGGCAATGCTAAAGTGCCTATAAGAATATCCAATAGTCAAAGGTTTATGAAATTCAAATGGTATAGAGAGAAATAGTCGCTGCGTCATAATAACTACAACCTAAAACTTCTTAACTGGGAATATTGAAGAACTGGGAATATTAAACTACCAGATTTCATATGTTCTGAGCAAGGAACTTAAATGTTAGCTTTTTTTACATGGCACATTGCACTTTTACTTTCTTCAACACTGTATTATTGCATTATTTAAACCAAATTGAACATGCTTCATTAATTATTTGAGACTAAATATATTTGATTATGTGTAAGTTAAAATGGTTCATTGTTAATTTCAGTGTTATTGTCATTATTGTTATTATTATTGTCGATACCTGCTTTTTTTTGCCCTCCAATAAATCGGTATCGGAGTTGAAAAATCTATTCCTAATATTGAGCCCCCCCCCCCCCCTCCGAAAGCATTCCACAGGGATGCTGACCTCTGCTTCCCACAGTTGTGTCAAGTTGGCTGGCTGGATGTCCTTTGGGTGGTGGACCATTCTTGATACACTCTGGAAACTGAGTGTGAAAAACCCAGTGTCAAGAACCCTGCAGTTCTTGACACAAGCTTGTGTGCCTGGCACCAACTACCATTCCCTGTTCAAAGGCACTTAAATCTTTTGTCTTGCCCATTCACCCTCTGATTGTGTATGTGTGCCATTCATTGTCTCCAGGCTTATCCTTCTTTAACCTGTCTCCTCCCCTTCATCTACACTGATTGAAATGGATTTAACAAGTGACATGAATAAGGTGGTCATAGCTTTCACCTGGTCAGTTTGTCATGGAAAGAGCAGGTGTTCTTAATGTTTTGTATACTCGGTGTATATTAGATTCCGGACTCTGCCATTGCTCGTTATGATATTTATTTCTTTGTACTTTTTGGATTATGTGTGTATTGCTAGGTATTATTACTGCACTATTGGAGCTAGAAACAAGAATTTCGCTGCATCTGCAAATCTGTACACTTTGATTTGATCTCCTTTTGAGCTGTGTGTGTGTGTGGCCGACCTTGTGAGATCTGGCATGAGAGCACATTCTCATGGCACTGATGGAAAGGTGCCAGAAGGCATCGGCTTTCACTACAGGCCAGATGGCATGGGGGCCCTGCCAAAGTCCAAAATAATGCCCAGAATGCATGTGCTATCCTCAGACAGACCATAGCTGCAAAATATATACCCTGGGTGCAACCTATCCTATCCTGGGCTGTGCTAAGGGCTTTGTGCTCTCTCGAACCCGGTCGGTCAATATGATGAAAGCCTGTACCAGGAAGTTGTCATTTTCTCACATCAACAGCTTGATTCTGTGGAACTGGTTGTTCAAAACATCTGCCTATGCTCACACAGTCACACTTCCTCTTGCTCTAAGGCAGACTGTCTGTGTCTCAATCACTTAAAATAATATGCTATAGGACCCTACATTAACCACCATTTCCCCCACTCTCTCCCCCAGACTTGATCCACTGCACCAATGAGATGAACGTGAACATCCCCCAGCTGGCAGACACCTTGTTTGAAAGGACTGCCAGCACCAGCTGGGTGGTGGTCTTCAAGTCTCTCACCGCCACACACCACCTCATGGTCTACGGCAACGAGGTGAGCAAAACCTGTCTGCAACTCCACGGAGTAGGGTGAAGCTGCTTCTTGACGCTGACCTTGGGCCAGTTTTGCATTTTCCCCACTCATGTTGAAGGTTAGTTTTGGGAGAGGAAGCTGATTCCTCTAGATCTGTACATGGGGAAACTTCACCCTGGAGCTCTGCAACTCCACACTCCCAGCTGAGCTACATATTATATAATGAATCTGACTCCCAGGTGATCAGAGAGGCATGCCATCCAAGACACGGACTCCGAACTCCAAATCAACCTCCATTCCTCCCTTCATACTGTAATGGTACCAATGGCAGCCCAATTCTGATTTGTTGGCACTTGTAGTCCCAGTGGTGGGGTAAACAACCTGTGGTTACCTCGGTTTTCCCATTGGCTCACAGCAAAAACTTGACCTTTTTCAAACATGGTTTTCTTGTTGTGTGCTTGTTTTTGTAAATTACAGAATTGCATGTAAGAAAAGTACATGTCTACAAATGTATTTTTAACATTGCCAGCTCCCGAACCTTCCCACTACTTAGAAAAACATTGTATTGATATGATAGCTTCTTCCTTTGAACAACAGTGAATGAAAAAATAGCCTGTGTCCACATAATTATTTTTTTTTTTAAATCAGACCTGAGCTTAACTAGAAATTATTTTTCAAAGAGATATAGATGTCTACATTGTCTGAGGAGATGGTAGACCTCTTTGAAGTCACTATGTCCCCTGCCGTGGAGATCACCCTCTCTCTAGGTACTGAAGTGCCAGACACAGCCAGGTAGCGTCTTGCCATCATGGCAATGTGAGGGTATTTACACTCGTTGCATTTCCACCATGCCAGTGGATCACCATTCACTGGAATGCTGCTTGTTGCCTTGTAGGATGCCACCTCCTCTTTGATGGTGTTGGCAAACGTCTTGCCTGTTCTTGCTCGCAAAGGTCTCCCCGAAAAGCTCCTTCTTGGCCAAATTATTTTGTGGAGGAGATGCCTCTGAGTCTGCTCCTGTCGTCTCTGTGGCTTGACCCTGCAGAAAAAATTACTTGATCTATTAAACTAACTAATTATTTATTTTCATATTTCATAGAACTATAATTGTTGCAATAACATTTAATAAAATCCATTCTTATTCTAAATCAAAAATATATTCTAATAGCAATAGCATAGACTAAGATTAGACTGCACTATATTTATTATTTAAGTAATTCATTTTTTTTTACCTCTTCAGTGGCCACAGTCTCAGTGGTGACATCACTGTATGTCCTCCGGTGTAGGGCAGGGTCTAGGTGAGACAGGGACTTGAACCTTGGATCAAGTGCAGGTGCTCTATGAGGGTAGTCCTGTTCATTAGGGGGGTATCTGGGGTTCAGGTCCTCTCTAATGGCAGCCTTGACATCTCTAGTGATGGTGCTGTCTTCCTCACTTGGGGCCCTGGATTGTAGAATCCTTGTTTTCAGAGGTAGGATCATGGACACAGACGGTGCAGATTCTGTGCTCAATAAGGTTGTAACCGTTTTGAGGGGTTTGAGCACCTGGAGAATCTCCTCTGCCAGTTTCACGTCATCATCAGATAAGGTGACTGATGTCTTTATATTTTTTCAGGGTCTTGTCTGTCAGTGCAGAGTATACAGCTGCTTGCCGTTCAAGATGGCGCTCCAACATGTCATAAGTGGAGATCCACCTTGTTGTAACATCGTGTATGAGCTTGTGGGTCGGTAGCTGTAACATTTCTTGCTTGATCTTAAGCACATGAGCGTCTGTTGTGCTTCGGTGGAAAAAGGAAACCACCTTCCTGATCCTCCCAAGGAGGCAGGCTGGTTCACTGAGATTTGGTATTTTTTTATTAGGCTCCCCATTAGCTGTTGTAAAAGCAGCAGCTACTCTTCCTGGGGTCCACATGAAACATAATACAGAACATCATTAGACAAGAACAGACCAACATACATTCCCCTTTGGGATGCTAAATTGATCACATGTGCAAAGCTAGCTATCTGTGGCCCCAGTCCAGCTTCTATCACTGCATTTACTTAGTTTTTGGCATTATCTGTGGTGATTGGGATATTGCTTTTGGGCCTCTCTAGCTTCCACTCTGCTACTGCTCCTAGCAGTACCTGCATCCGATTTGTGCCTGTGTGACTCTCATAGGGACGTGTCTGTAGCACTGGACTTCGCATCCCCCACTCCTCTGTGGTGTAGTGAGCAGTCACAGTCACGTAGCTTTCTGTTACCCTGGAGGTCCACTCCTCTGTGGTGTAGTGAGCAGTCACAGTCACGTAGCTTTCTGTTACCCTGGAGATCCACTCCTCTGTGGTGTAGTCACAGTCACGTAGCTTTCTGTTACCCTGGAGGTCCACTCCTCTGTGGTGTAGTGAGCAGTCAGTCACGTAGCTTTCTGTTACCCTAGAGGTCCACTCCTCTGTGGTGTAGTGAACAGTCACAGTCACATAGCTTTCCGTTGCCCTGGAGGTCCACCCGTCTGGGCAACAGAGGATTCCTTGGATAAATTGTAGACAATTTTGATATTTTCCTGTTCATAAATATCTGACACGATCTTCATACTGAAGTGGGTGGCTCAAGCACTTTCACCATATTTTTAAACCCTTGTTTTCCACAACAGAGTATGGCCTCATGTCTGCAGCGATAAACATCCCAATAGATTTGGTGATGGCTTTAGTCCAGTCTGATTCTGCAGCAAAGGGCTGCTTAAATGTCGCGGTGAGAAGTTGTCTCTTGTCTGAGATGGCTCCTGTCACTGACACACCAAGGTGATGATGCTTTAAATGTGTGGCCATGCTCAATGATCATACAGCTTTCTTGTGGCACAATACCTACACACCGTAATGGTGTTGTCCACCACCTTTCTTCCTCCATCATATTTGACAGGGAAGCCAAAATGCTCCCAAACATGGGACTTAAATGAAGCTGGAGGCTTTTCCAGTTCTTCAGCTCCTCCCACTAGCCATGGCTGTCACTGCCTTTTTGTCAACGTGAGCATCCAGGATTGATTTGTTGGGATTTCACATGCCCTGTTCACGTGAACAGTACACACAGCTGCTTTAAAAAAAATCAAATCAACCTTCAGGCTTCAGAATAAAACACAGCACACATCTGTCTTGTCTATCTTTTCACTAAGATTTAGGGAATTATTACTTTAAAAAGTAACCATCGCCAGTAAAACTGTATTTCACACTATAATGGTTAAACTTTGCAATTGAAGAATATCAAATATAAGATACATTTTGAGTTGTTTAACACTCTTGGTTACTACATGATTCTATATGTTTTATTTCATAGTTTTGATGTATTCACTATGATTCTGCAATGTAGAAAATAGTAAAAAAAAATTAAATGCTGGAATTAAATAGTTGTAGACCTCCAAAAGTCTGGTTCATCCTTGGGAGCAATTTCCAAACGTCTGAAGATACCACGTTCATCTGTACAAACAGTAGTACGCAAGTATAAACACCATGGGACCACTCAGCCGCCATAACACTCAAGAAGTAGACGCATTCTGTCTCCTAGAGATGAATGTACTTTGGTGCGAAAAGTGCAAATCAATCCCAGAACAACAGCAAAGGACCTTGTGAAGATGCTGGAGGAAACAGGTACAAAAGTACCTATATCCACAGTAAAACGAGTCCTATATCGACCTGAAAGGCCGCTCAGCAAGAAAGAATCCACTGCTCCAAAACCGCCATAAAGCCAGACTACGGTTTTCAACTGCACATGGGGACAAAGATCGTACTTTTTGGAGAAATGTCCTCTGGTCTGATGAAACAAAAATAGAACTGTATGGTCATAATGACCATTGTTATGTTTGGAGGGAAAAGGGGGATTCTTGCAAGCCGAAGAACACCATCCCAACCATGAAGCACGGGGGTGGCAGCATCATGTTGTGGGGGTGCTTTGCTGCAGGAGGGACTGGTGCACTTCACAAAATAGAAGGCATCAAGAGGAAGGGAAAATTATGTAGATATATTGAAACAACATATCAAGACATCAGTCAGGAAGTAAAAGCTTGGTCGCAAATTGGTCTTCTAAATGGACAATGACCCCAAGCATACTTCCAAAGTTGTGGCAAAATGGCTTAAGGACAACAAAGTCAAGGTATTGGAGTGGCCATCACAAAGCCCTGACCTCAATCCCATAGAAAATTTGTGGGCAGAACTGAAAAAGCGTGTGCCGAGCAAGGAGGCCTACAAACCCTACTCCGTTACACCAGCTCTGTCAGGAGGAATGGGCCAAAATTCACCCAACTTATTGTGGGAAGCTTGTGGAAGGCTACTCAAAACGTTTGACCCAAGTTAAACCATTTTAAGGCAATGCTACCAAATACTAATTGAGTGTATGTAAATTTCTGACCCACTGGGAATGTGATGAAAGAAATAAAAGCTGGAATAAATCACACACTCCTATTATTATGACATTTTACATTCTTAAAATAAAGTGGTGATCCTAACTGACCTAAGACAGGGAATTTTACTAGGATTAAAGGTCAGGAATTGTGAAAAACTGAGTTTAAATGTATTTGGCTAAGGTGTATGTAAATCTTCCAACTTCAACTGTATGTAACATTGCTATGCATTTTCAATTGCTGTTGGTGAATGCAATTATTGGCAATCTAGGAGTTCCTTTTGTATTGCAGAGAGTTTTTACACATGTTTCTGTGTTGCAGAGATTTATACAGTACCTGGCTTCAAGGAATACACTTTTTAACCTCAGTAACTTTTTGGACAAAAGTGGCCTACAAGGTGAGTGAAGTCAGCTCTGCAGCACTCTGCATCACAGGTTTAGTATCACCTTCACTGGAGCATTTGAGCTCATACAGTATCCTAAGGTCTATTCTCTCAGGTCAATCAACAGGGCTGCGTTCAGCAGGGAACAATGTCATTGAACATTCAGATAGGAATGCTTCTTCTAGAAAATACATTTGAAATAGAATAAGGAATCACGTCAGCTCTATTCTAGAACTGCAACGTTCCGTAACTTTTGCCTACTACACGTGTATGTAATATTGAGACTAGCAAGACTGAGAGGAGAAATGTTCTTTTAGACGGTCCTGCCCTTTTCCCCTCCACTCTATTCCCAATGGAATGGTTAAGGTGTCATGGCAGACTCTCCGCTCACATCAAGCACAGCAGAATTGATTTACTCAATGTAAATATGTCCCATGGGGTGGCAGGTAGCCTAGTGGTTAGAGCGTAAAAATCTGCTCTTCTGCCCCTGAACAAGGCATTTAACCCACTGTTCCCCGGTAGGCCGACATTGTAAATAAGAGTTTGTTCTTAACTGACTTGCCTAGTTAAATAAAGTTTAAATAAAAATAAATGTTAACAAGATGCCTGGCAGCCCAGACCAGTGGGAGTATAATGGAAGAGTAAGCGTCCCTAATCATAATAACCCACATTCCTTTTGTCAGATTGTGTTACTGATAAATTATGGTAATAGGGAGCTGTCAGTTTGTTTAAGGATGATGACTTGGTTGGGGAGTATAGCACTCATGACAGAAATCTACAAGATGGTGAGCTGTCAAGGACAGCCTATTGGGCTGTCTTTGACAGTAGAAGAAAATACGGGACAGACCATATAAAAAAAAAAAGCAGTTTTACTTTCCTTTTTGCTACAATGGATGACAATGCCCCCATCCACAGGGCACGAGTGGTCACTGAATGGTTTGATGAGCATAAAAACGATAAACTATATGCCATGACCGTCTCAGTCACCGGATCTCAACCCAATTGAACATTGATGGGAGATTCTGGAGTGGCGCCTGAGACGGCGTTTTCCACCAACAAAACACCAAATGATGGAATTTCTCGTGAAGAATGGTATTGCATCCCTCCGGTAGAGTTCGACACTTATAGAACCTGTACCAAGGTGCATTGAAGCTGTTCTGGCGGCTCGTGGTGGCCCAATGTCCTATTAAGACACTTTGTTAGTATTTATTTTATTTTATCAGTTACCCGTATATCCACCAATAAATTCTGAAGTCGTCTTCATTTCCAAAATAAATGGAAAGAATTTGCCTCTGTATCGCTTCGTTCCCCAAATAAACAGTTAAGAGTATAGGCTAGTTGTTTGAAAAGGTTATTATGTGGCAGTTCGACAGTGAGATGTGTATCACCATCAAGATGCAGCTGATGCTAAAACATTTATTCCCCTATTGTCTTTTTCAGGCTATGACATGTCGACGTTCATAAGGAGGTATAGTCGCTACCTGAACGAGAAGGCTGTATCGTATCGACAGGTCGCTTTTGACTTCACCAAAGTAAAACGAGGGTAAGGACTTTAATTCTCTGTTCAAATGTTTTCTTATAGCATCCGGCCCAGATCTACCTAGTCTATATATTGTATATACAATGTACAGTCGACTCCTGGGAAGTGTGTTTTGGATATATTTTTGTGTATATTGCTTACTCCTGCATGAAGTGCATATGGTGTAGGGGTTGATTTGGGATTGGGCATCTGAGTAAGTGAAGTGTCGTTCACTAAGCCTAATTCAAATTCATTATTTTAGGTTGCATGCTTCATGACATTGATGACAGTCCAACATCAATAGTATTGGGCTCCTAATGATTGGAATATTTTCTTTCCCCAAGGGCGGATGGCGTTATGAGAACCATGAACACAGAGAAGTTACTGAAGACCCTACCCATTATCCAAAACCAGATGGATGCACTACTTGATTTCAATGTAAGTTCCTTGTAACTTGTTGTACTGCTATGGCCTGAATAAACGCTCCAGCTCTCGAATATAACAGTAACTGCCGGTGAATGAGTAGCTCTGTCGTGTGGTTAGGAGTTACCGCTGAGTCAGACCAATGAGAATGTTTGATGGGTCGTCTGTCAATTCAATTGGTCTGCTTTGGATCCCCCCCCTCTGTCTCCAGGTCAATGCAAATGAGCTCACCAACGGAGTGATAAACGCGGCCTTCATGCTTCTGTTCAAAGATGCCATTCGACTGTTTGCGGCCTACAACGAAGGCATTATTAACCTGTTGGGTAAGTACTTCTGCCTTCTGGCTCTCAAGAGGCTCTGGCCTGCCAGTCATTATTGCCATATCATCGTAACCATGGAGCAGCGCTGATGCAGAGACACCTTTGCACCCTGTCGTTCTGGGTTGATACTGTATCTCTGGCCTCAAATTATTTTACACAACTCACTATCAGCCTGCCCCATGTTATCAGGTTGACTTAACGAGGGCCAATAAACAACAGTGTTCTACTACTGCTCTGCTTTGTTTTAGTGAACTGGGTTTGCAAGATCACAAGGTCTGTGGGTTGGTTGAATTGCCTTTTGAAATTCCGACAATGTCTGAAACACTTTGGGGAAGAAATCTAGTTTCCAATTAATTCTAAATTAGTTTCCTGAAGGGACTGTGTTAAAATGAAATTGCGCCCCAATGCTGGTGGGGAGACTGGTCTTGCACACAGTCTATTCGACTACTCTGCATATCTGTGTGCACATGTAGTTCAGTGCACATGTAGTTCAGTGCACAAGTTGTAAATTAAAATTATGTCAATAACGTTGGAAATAGAAATTCCAGAACACTAACATTCTATTTCTCCAAAAAGTTGGACATTAGACTGGAGTTAGAGAATTGCACTTGGTTCCTAGACTATGATAAATTGCTGGTCATTACATACAGGTCAAGGCTGTATTCTCTGCTATGAGGATGGATGCCTCTCTCACTCAGTTGAGAGCCTTGTTCCTTTTTGGGGGACTGAGCAGGCCTGGGGGGGGGGGGGGGGCAAATTGGATATGTGCAAACATCAGTGGAACGTTTACCAGCTAGTGAGACATGTTTAGGATTCATGCACCCCTCTGGAGAGTTTGTATACTTCCTGCAGACATCTACATTTTAAGGGATGATTTTCTGATTGGAGAAAAGTGTAATATGAATATTCAACACCTCCCCCATTAATTTGCAAAGGCAGTTTGATTAATTTGATACAGTTTGATAGTTTATCCTTATTTGATGACATTTAAGTTCCAGTGCTTCATTGTCATGTTACTCTTTTCACTTCACAGAGAAGTACTTTGACATGAAGAAAACTCAATGCAAAGAGGGCCTTGACATCTACAAGAAGTTCCTCACTAGAATGACAAGAATCTCTGAATTCCTTAAAGTAGCGGCGGTAAGATCCAACCTTGCTAACTTCTGTGTGATCAGATGTTTTTACCCCTATATTCACTTTTACCTCTATGTTATCTTGACCCTCCTCCCCCCTTCCTTGCAGCAAGTAGGGATAGATCGAGGGGACATCCCAGACCTCTCCCAGGTAAGACCTGATGCTATCTATCGCTTTCGTATCTCTGTGGCCCGAAAGTGCAGCGGGTCTGAGATGGAGTCCTGCTGAACCCCTCAGCTTGACTTTATTTCAACGCTCCTCAGTGTGCTGGCTGCCGGCCTCTCTCACCACCCTGCCACCTCTTGCAGTTTCAGACCTTCCAAATGGTTACCTCTGCACAGCCCTAGCTATCATACATTGCTTTCTTGGGCGCACACTGCATGTGGCCCCTTACTAAAGGAAATGCCAGACTCAGGCCCTGCCCAAATACTTTCAAAATGCTTCTTTCCTTCAAGTAATCAAATCACAGATCTGATTTGGTTGGATTGATGGAAGCAGTAGGTTGATAACCTTGCCCTCATCTTTCCAATCACTTCTAGATCTGTGATCGAGGAAGGAAGGGTGCACTTTATTTGCATTCAAACAGGGACTCCCTCTCACCTGACCTTGTACGGCATACAGTACATAAAGGTGTTAACATTGTCAAGGCATATACAGAGTAGGCTAGACCCGAGATGAAAGGAATAAAAGGAAAAATATACTTCCACTTTGTATACATTGAAAATGGCAAATTATAAACACTGTATGCTATTATACTGTTCCATGTCACCTTTCAAGAAGGGCCACATGTTGTATGGGGTTAGCTACATCTCTCGCTTGCGTATCCAGTTTTAAAATAAAATGGTATTATGTTTTTACTTTTCTTATCACCATGTTCAGATGGTGCTTTAGCAAGACAAACGGTATTTTGCAAGGGCATTCATTTTGTGATTTGTATTTCATTAGGACTGTTTTGGATTTTAAATAATGCCTTTCGATAGTACCTTTCTCCCAAATCTTTATCATCGCTGATCTTTATCATCGCTGATAATTGCCACCTTTGTATTCTGTATTTTTCCTTAACATTCCATCTTCAGATTACAGTTTGTGTAAGTATCTGTATCCCACTCTTTTTAAGTGTTTTGCAAGGGTAGTTTGTTTTCTTTGTGTGCATTGTGAAATAACTAGGCATGCTTACTGTTTGTGTTCCGTCTGCTATTCCACCTTTGTGATTGCATTTTTCCCCCCAACCTTTGAACTCACTATTTATTTCCATTTTAATAGGCCCCCAGTAGCCTCTTGGATGCCTTAGAGCAGCATTTGGCTTCTTTAGAAGGGAAGAAGGTGAAAGATTCCACAGCAGCCAGCAGGTACTGTTATTTTCCCTTCCATTTACTCACTGCCTATTCAATACAGTCCAGTCAGACAAAGCCTGTTTTGCTCAGGTACCAAATTTAGCAAGTGGGTGTGAGCTGGAGCTGAAGTGTTTGTTGGTGGGCAGCAATCTCAAAAATATGTTTTTGTACTGCAGTCCGAAGTATTATTTTCTGTGTGTTTTGCCAGTTGTTTCTGAGAAAATATTGACGAATGCCACAGTTGCAGTGTTTATACCCTCAATTTATGAAAGTCCTATATTGTTAATAAAGACCTACTTGTCTGTGGCTAATGCCAGGCGCATTTGATTTAGTTTCCTTTTTGTGTCTTTCAATGTACTATAATAGTATGCACGTACCATCAGTGCTCATTCAGGTTCTCTGTTTAGTGGGAAAGGTGTGTTATAAACTATCCCTGTCAAGCAGAATCCTTTCTATTTTATTCCAACCTCCTATTACTATTGTAGCCTGTATCTATCAAAGTGCAGTTGTAAAAATATGTGCCACTTTCTTTCTCTGAGCTTGTAGAACACAGCATTTTTGACAATGATCAGTAAACAGTTTTACCATAGCCCCCACTAACTGACCACTGTCTCTCTCTTCCTATGTCTCTGTCTATCCAGGGCTAGCACTCTCTCCAACGCTGTCTCTTCTCTAGCCAACACGGGCATATCTTTCACCAAAGTGGACGAGAGGGAAAAGCAGGCAGCACTGGAGGAAGAGCAGGCTCGCCTAAAAGCGCTGAAGGTACATTTTCCTTCCATTGTGCTCCTCTCTCTATCTCTGATTGTCTGATCTCTCTCGCTCTCCCTCTTCAACTATCCTCTCGGCTTATTGCCCTACTGGGTTTAATCTGTGCTGACTGGTCAGCAGCATCTGTAGAACATTCAGTGATAATGAACAAAAATTAAACGATTTTGTGCCTTTGGGGGGGAAAGGCAATGTCGAGGGAGTTTCTTTATTTTGTTTTGGAGTGGATAAGCTGCCGTTAAGTTGGTCTAACATTTTATTGAGCAGTATTCACACCACAGCGATCAAGTCTTCAATGAGGTTTTTGTTCTCGTTTTAATCTAAATTAATGCTATGGTATCCAACCAAGCATCAAGCCTAAAGTCATCCAAAGAAGGGATCTTTTTTTAGCTAATAAGTTGCTCTCCTGAGGTCATCAGGCCACGGAGTCCCCACCACCTTGGTTAAAAATTAAGTCAAAATACATGCTCTCAGAAAATGTTATCTGGCCAGTGTACTGTAGGTAGGCCCGGGTGCTTGTTTTTGTTGACTTTTGACCGTTCCACCTAGGAGCAGCGTCTGAAGGAACTCCAGAACGGTCATTCTTCCTATGCCACCACGGCTGCCTCCCCTGTGTCCACTGACGGGCGGACCATCAACACAGCACCGGCCATCGACCTTTTCTCCACACCCAGCTCCACAAACTGGTTAGAGCACCCATTCTCTCCGAGGCCTTACCCTTATCACTCCCCCACTGACTTTGCCAAAATGCTAGGTTACATGTATAGTGCCCAGGCACGGTTCATAGCTCCTTGTTGAGTTTAGGGTTGTGCCCTTTATAGTGCACTACCTTGGACCAGAGCCCTATGAACCTTGGTGAAAAGTAGTGCACTAAATGGGGAATAGGGTGCCATTTGAGATGCAAACTATGTTTACATTTGCTTACCCATCCAGTTGTTTCAGATATTTGAGGGAGTATTAATAATAGCGTTGGGGTTGTTGAAGCCAGACGAGACCGTCAATGCCATGTATCCATAGAGCCAAAGACTCCATTGCTATTAATCAGCCTACCCATCTATTCTTACCCACTCTTCCCTATGCCTTTGCCCACCTGATGAATTTGATGCTGGTGGAACTATTCTGTAGTGCCCTAGCTGCACACATGTCAGTGTACTAAAGATGATCAATGGACACCGACCGTATCGATCACATCGCAGACATTATGCTGAAATTGTTCATTGCGATAAATAGCATAAAATAGAGAAATGTGAAGTTTGAAATGAAATAAGTTTGCTAATATGGGTGATTGTTAATGGGACAATTGATGGCTACAACCATAGTAGTAGTTTACAGGATAATAATAAAACAACAACTGGTGCACATTAATGTTATAGACTTTTTATTTATCATTATCGCATCAATTCACGACATTTATCGGGTATGATTTTCTGTCCATATCACCCAGCTGTAAGGGATTTCTTCCATTGACGGAGAGGCGGACCAAAGCGCAGCGTGGTTATTTTGATTCATGTTTTAATAATTCACTTAACATGAACAAACTTACAAAAACAAGAAATGTGAAAACCCCAAACAGTCCTATCTGGTACAGAGACAGGAACAATCACCCACAAACACACAGTCAAACCCAGGCTCCCTAAGTATGATTCTCAATCAGAGACAACTAATGACACCTGCCTCTGATTGAGAACCATACTAGGCCGAAACATAGAAATACCCAAAATATAGAACAAACAAACATAGACTGCCCACCCAACTCACGCCCTGACCATACTAAATAAAGACAAAACAAAAGAAATAAAGGTCAGAACGTGACACCAGCTCTACAATGTCCTTCTAAAAATAATATTGTACATAAATGTGAGCATTACAAAATAAGAAGAATAATGAATAAATCGTAGTGCTAATTTAAAGGTGGATGGCAAGGGTGCATTCCCCCGTTTGAAGGCATGAAGCTCAGGGGTAGCTGTTTACCTCCATGGCTGTACAGAGGGTATTGATTGCATGTGACTTTCAGAGACTCCACTGTTTCTCCCTCTTGGCTGCTTAATCAAGCCTGCCAAGTTTGCCTTCAGTGTGCATGAAGTGCTTTTGACTTATTTATTTTTTTGTAGGTAAAGGGTGGGAGTAAGGAGTAGGTAGAATGTTCCCCCCTTACCCTTTGCTAGGTGAAACTTCTACCTGGAGCGTTATGAAAACATTTTGAGTAGGCTATGGGAGAGTTGGGTTTTGCTTTTGGGAGACTTTAACTTCCCTTCCTCCTCCCCCCTCAAGCACTTCCAAGGCGGCGAGTGACCTTCTGGACTTGCAGCCTGCATTTCAGCAGCAGGCACTGCTACTCTCCACTGGCCTACCAACAGCCAACACATGGGGAGGTGAGAGCTCCCGTCACACCGCCGGTTGCCTGTTTTACACGCCTGATTCTCTCACACACACTCTTTTTCATTCAGATTCCTCTGGGTAAACTGGGATGGGCACAGGTCATAGTGGATACAACCCGTAGCATTCTCAAACAGCTTATTAACTCGATAAGCTTGCTGGTGGTGGATATACAGTACCTAGTGTATTTGACCTAACTCCTGAAAGCTATCGGTGAAATTGGATGTTAAGACCACTGATAAAATCAGGTAAAGTTGATCAACAATCAAATCACAGTTAGGTATTCATTAGGATCCCCATTAGCTGCTATACTTCCTGTGATTCAAAAAGGAATATAACAAAACAACAGCCTACATCATAAATAAAACAATACTTAATGTAAGACATAATTCCTATATAAAAAAAACATCAACATAAAATGTACAGTATTAAAATATTAGTGTGTGGGTATACGTGTCTCTTCACAGTCTGCGTTGTTCCGTGAGGTGTTTTATATGTTTTTTAAATATGATTTTACTGCGGGGCATGTTTGGCTGTGTTAGTTTTAACAGACCGTTTGGTGCTTTCAACATGTCAATACCTCTCACAAAGACTAGCAGTGATGCTATCAATCTCTCTACTTTGAGCCAGGAGAGATTGACATGCATGTTATTGATATTAGCTCTCTGTTTTCATTTAAGGACCAGTCGTACTGCTTTGTTCTGGGCCAACTGTAATTTGCCTATGTCCTTATTTGTGGCACTTGACCATGTGACTGGGCAGTAGTCCAGGTGTGATAAACTAGAGCCTGTAGGACTTGCTTTGTTAATTGTCATGTCAAGAAAGCAGAGCAATGCTTTATTATGGACAGACCTCTCCCCATATTAGCTACCGTCGCATCAATGTGTTTTGACCATGACTGTTTACATTCCTGGTTTACACCAATCAGTTTAGTCTTCTCAACTTGCTCAATTTCCACATTATTCATGGCGAGATTTAGTTTAGGTTTTGGGTTTAGTGAATGATTTGTCCCAAATACAATAGTTTTTTTTATATATTTAGGATGCCATTCTAAAACTGACTGCAGCTCTTAAAGTGTTGCAGTTATTACTTTCTGTGGTAGCTGACCTGACGTGTAATGTTGAGTCATCAGTGTACATAGACACACTGGCTTTACTCAAGGCTAATGGTAGGTCATTAGTAAAAATTGAAAAAAGTAAGGGGCCAAGATCTTGAGGTACGCCTTACTCTACCTGGTGTACGTTAGAGGATTCCATTAAAGAACAGCCTGTGTTTTGTTGGATAGGTAACACTCAATCCATGATATGTCAGAGGATGTAAAGCCATAACACAGGGTTTTTTCAGCAGCAGACTATGATCAATAATGTCATAAGCTTGCCTGATGACTCAACTGAATTATTCCACTAAATCATTTGCTTTTAGGGCTCCCGAGTGGCACAGCAGTCTAAGCCACTGCATCTCAGTGTGTGAAGCGTCACTACAGACCCTGGTTTAATTCCAGGCTGTATCATAACCGGCTGTAATTGGGAGTCCCATAGGGCAGTGCACAATTGGCCCAGCTTCGTTAGGGTTTGGCTGGGGTATGCCTTCATTGTAAATAAGAATTTGTTCTTAACTAACTTCCTAGTTACATTCTTTTAAAAAGACATACCTCAGTCTGAGACTGCCATCTTTGAAGTTGGTTGTGGTGATGTCAAAATGAGGGGTGTTGTATAAGACAAAGTAATCAGCGATTGGATCATCTCTAACCAATCAGCGTATCAAAGCCAATGACAAATTTTCAAAACGTTGTATTACCCACGTGTGTGCTGTCTGACTCAATCCATCGGTTTCTAGGACCAATCAGATGGTCTAGAACGTATTTCCATTCTAGAAATCGTATGGGAGGTACTCAGATCGAGACTCATTTCGGAGAAGAAACTAACATCAGTGGGTCTGGTGTAGTGTTTGTCTGGCAAGTCAAAAGCTGCACTGAAGTCTAATGAAACAGCTCCTGAAATCTTATTATCAGTTTAGTAGTTTGCCAGTTTGTCAGCAACTCTAAAATAACGATCTGTATCATGACTGTAACCTTATTTATTCATATCATTAAAGTTAGTAACTGACCTTTTCTGATTTGCTATGACACCTGTTGTTCACCATTCATGGCATTTGTATTTAAACCTCGTGATGCAGGTGCCAAATTAAGAGGCACCTTTATCTGGAGTGCCTTGTAATGTTGTGTGTGCTTTGGAATTCAGGGTCATGTGTCAATGGAAAGTAAATAATGATAAGGTTGAAATTATTAGATAAACCTACTGAACTGTGTTTTCCTTTTCACTTACAAATATACTGTTCGGGTTCTTGTAGTCACTGTATGAATTGTAGTCACTGTATGAATCCACTGTTACTTTTGTCAGTCCTGCAAAGTTTCAGGTTAATCAACTTGAAGCGAGAATTATTTATTTTTGTATTCTTGTTATTTATAATTGTACACAACTTTTGACTTGATAAAAGTATACTTTTCAAAAACGTTTTTAAAGCAAATGTGCTGCATTTGTTCCAATTGAATATTTCCAACAAGGACGGTAAAGTGTAGGGTACATGGATTAAGGCTGTCTTGGTTTGTGTCATGTCTAGAAGTGAACATTATCAAATGGTGTCCATGTTTCTTCTTCTTTTCCACTAGCATTGACTTTGCTGATAGCTATTTTATTGAGGACAAATGTACTTATTATGCCTGAGATGTGGTTTTCCCCATGGCTATTTTCAGATGAATTCCCTAACTAAGTCGCTGTTTTTCTGCTAAATTACTTAAATGTCATGTTAAAATTCAGTATGGCCTTTGGTATAACCACTAGATGCATGTGATGAAATAACCTGCTTTACGTAAAATATTGTTTGTTATAGCTTGGCAAAGATTATTGTAACTCTAGATGACAACATAAGGCTGCTTGTTTCCAAGTCTACTTCAATATTTGTTCCTTGCAATGCTACTTGGAGTATTTGTGATACTATCACAGTTTATGGAGAGTTTTGTCTGGGGCATGGGGTTTATGTTCAGCCACACCCGCTGTTGTGTTTCTGCATGCTTTCCCTTGACTCGCCGTCCTCTTCTAACTGCTTTTTGTTCTGTCCCCTTTGCCTGTGTAGATCCTTTCACTTATACAGAAGCTGTCGAAGACTCCATTCCAAACTTTAACCCTTTCCTTACACATCCTGTTGTCGATGTGGTTCATCTGCCTGTTGTGTCTTTCGATGGTGTTAGTTCTAGGACATCCACTCATGAAATGTTTGCTGGTAGACAACATTTACATTTTTTTAGTGTTAAGTTTTCTTTGTCTGTTATGGTGTTGTCAGAAATGTCTCCCATTGTCATATTCAGCCTGAATGCACCATTCCATAGACATAAAACCATTAGATGGTGATAGCTCTGACATCAGCCACGTACTCCTATGGAAAACTCCCGATGGCGCATGAAGCCGGAAACTATTTACATTTGAAGCGCGCCATATTACTGAATGGCACCAAAAAAAAAAGTTAAAATCATGGTGAAAGTGCCTGTAACTAGCAAAGGATCATGGTCGATGTAGTCGTTTTCATCGTGCCTGAGCGGGTTAACCTTAGTGTCTATGGCACATATGTCAGAGTCAAGGCCCGCGGGCCACATCCGGCCCATGAAAGGTTTTTTACGGCCCCTGGGATGATCTTGATTTATTATTAGAACCGGCCCGCAGACCGCAGCAAGCCGGCAGCCCGCAGATCTTTTACACGCACCAATACTACATTTCCCACAATGCAACGGTGACGCACCGAGCAGTGGCTGCTTCATTTCAATATTTATTGGCTGGTCGTCAGCATCACAGTAAAATTAACTTTCAGATACCCATCAAAAATGGCAAAACGGAAGGTGGACACTGAGAACCGGGGTTTCAAACAAGGTGGGAGTCGGAGTATATGTTCACGGAGGTAGCTGGAAAACCTGTGTGTCTTCTGTGTGGAGAAAGTGTGGCGGTACTGAAAGAGTATAATCTGAGACGACATTATGAAACGAAACACGCGGACAAAAACAAGAATATGGACATGGAACAAAGGCTACAAAAGGCAGAGGAATTAAAACGAGGCCTCAAATCTCGACAGGCTCTGTTCAAAAAAGCCAAATCACAAGGCCAGGCTGCTGTCAAGGCCAGTTTTATTTTGGCAGAAGAGATCGCTAAATCAGCCCGGCCATTTACGGAGGGGATTTCATCAAAAACTGCATGATTAAAGTTTGTGACGAAGTTTGCCCAGAAAAAAGGCAACTCTTTTTAAATGTGAGTCTGAGCAGAAACACCATTGCCGAGAGAGTAGACCAGTTGTCCATCAATCTAAAAGAGCAGCTTGTGAAAAAGGGAAAAGATTTCATTGCATATTCCTTGGCTGTGGATGAGAGCACCGACATTTCTGACATTGCCCAGTTGTCAATTTTCATCCGCGGAGTGGACTCCAGCCTAAGCGTGACAGAGGAGTTTTTGGCTTTACGTCCTATGCATGGCACAACTACGGGGCATGATTTGTATGAAGAGGTGTCAAGATGTGTAAATGAGATGGAGCTGCCTTGGGAAAAACTCGTGGGTTTGACAACCGACGGAGCACCTGCGATGTGTGGACACAGGAGCGGACTGGTGGCGAAGATACGGGAAAGATGCAAGAGGAAAGCTGCGCATCCAGGCTGCTCAAACGTTGTCTATGTTTGGCAGCACATACCTGTGTGAACAACTTTTTTCTTTGATGAACCTGAACAAAACATCACACAGAAGTCGACTTACTGCTGAACACCTCCACTCAATTCTGAGGATTTCCTCAGCTCAGAGCCTTACCCCGAACATTGATGAACTTGTGGAAAAGATGGGACACCACCAAGTATCACCCTCAACCTCAAACAAGTGAACATTACTGTGCAATCACATATTTAGAGTTTTTACTCAGTTCAAGTTTAAAAGTTAAAGTTTAATATTTGTTTTCACTGCATGTTACTTCTCCTTAAACAAAGTGTTGTTTTTGATTAATAGATTTTTGCACTTTATTTTATTGTATTTCAATCCAATTATATTTTAAAAATATTTCAGTTGAGTGGATGATATTGCTATTATTGTTTTTTTCTTTGAAGTAAATTTAGCCCAAAAATAGAAAATATAGGCTACTGATGGTGCCTTGAATACCGGTTTCTTTCATTTAATGTTCATGTTATGGGGATTTTTATATAAAGGAAATTTGTCTTTTGTGTCTGTTGAAAATTAAAGATTACTGACAGAGCCATAAGAAAATATTGCTTTATTTATCTGATCATATTGGAATATATTTGTTAGGTTTTCAGTAGGTTCAATTAGGTTCACTAGACTATATGCGTCATTTAAAAATTTTTCAATGAACATTCGAACAGTCCGGCCCTCGGCTTGTAGCTAAATTTTTTATTTGGCCCTCCGTCCATTTGACTTTGACACCCCTGGTCTATGGCATGAGGGCGCGAGCCTCCTCATAGCCTACCGGCCTGTGATTGGTCTGTTTCGGCACGTGGTCTGTGTGACAACAAACGCAGTGATCAGAATGGATCACTATTTAATTAAATATCTCCATTTGTAGCGAACTTATAAATCATTCACTGTGGGGATCGAACTTAATCATAATAAACAAATTCTATAGCCCAATACGTCCGTCAATTTTTGGGGCTTTCTAGTGCAGACCAGGGCTTTTGGCACTGCTAGTTTGAAGTTGCCAGCAGAACTCGTGAATTAATGCTCCAGACCGGACTTTGCACCATTACTTGTCGTGTGTGTGTGCGCCTCGAGAGTGATACTAAAGCGGCAATCAGCAATTGAAACAATAACACAAAAGCTTAATCCCCACCCCCTTTTTTTTCGTAAAAAGCTGAGAGATGTGGCTGGAGAAATTAAACCACTCTCAAATTAATAGACAGAGCTATGGATGCAAGGACTGACCATCCATGATATCAACATTATTGTTTTAACCATGTTTTGAGGCTATACAGTGGGTGTTTACATTTACTTTGTTTACAAACATTGGAGTAAATAAAACACGCTTATTTTGTGTTCTGATGCGGTATGAAATTAAACTAAGCTCATGAGGTATTTCTAAGGTATATTCTTCAAGACTCAGTGGGTACATATCATGTTTGAAGGCCAACAATGGATGTAGCACTGCAGATTGCCCCTTGAGTTGATGCAGAGTCAAAAGTGCTTGCTTCAGAACTCCAGTATTCTGAAGGGGAATATAGAATTCAACAGTGAATGTCTGGGGCTGTTCACATTGTGTGTGTGTGTGTGGGTACAATTTGTGTTTACATGCGGTATATGATGTGGTATTTAGATGTACTGATGCTACTAAAGGTTTTTCAGGAATCGGGTGCTTATCTTGGTCGTTGTAGATCCTTGGTATTAAAAAAAACAAGGAACGGTGATAGCATCTCCCATTAATGACCACAGCTACAAGGTTTTAAGTTTATGATGCTTTTCTTTTTAAGCTGACGCAAAACCTTGATGTTGCTGTATATTTGTTTTTGTTTGACTGTGTGCCGTGGCATGCCACTGACTGATTTAGGTTATTTATAGCATGGGCCTTAAAATATTTACATTCGCCACGTTTCCTTACCTATGTGTGTTCATCGCATGTCACTTCACAACTACTGTCTCCTTTTTTTTTTAAGTGTTAACAATCCACATTGTTGATTTGAATTTGAATTTTATTTTTCATTTTCCAGATCATTACAATCCCTTTATTGTTTCGAGCTCTTCCATTGCATCTGATCATGAGCACACAGTGCGGATAGAGCAGTTTATCTCAGGTACTATGACCGGGAACCTGACTGACCTGTTTTCTGAACAATCCTGGAAGCATAGGACCCTGAACTTACACCGGGTTCATGTTTGCTCTAGTCTAGTTGCTTCCCTGATTGCTGTTTGCCTTTAGTGCTAACATTTTAGTATTTTGCGTTTTGTTTGAGGTGGCTTTAAAAAATATATATTTCTCTTCCTTTTTCTCAAACTGCTGAGCTAGATATATATTATTTGACTTGATCTTCTTGCTTACTTTTCTGGAGCTATACTACATTTCATTTGTTGTGTTTTTCATTATTTCTAATCTTGTTTCTAAAATCCCATCTCTTTGTCTTTCTCCCCTCCTGCTTGCCACTGGTTGTGTCAGACTCTTTCTGTGGGCCAGCATCATACCCTACCACTCCTCTCTTCCAGTCTGAGCCCTCTGCTGTTGCTGGTCTATTTGGAGGTAGGTACCTGTGGCTTGCCATTCCTACTGCCCCCTGTCTACTCTCTGGCCTGAAAAAAACTTATTGGGTGTACAGAATATATTTAAATTGACAAGAAGGCTGTCTGCAAAGATGACGGCACCATCATACTTAAGTTAACAAGCGAAATAAAGGCTTCCGTTTTGCATCAGAAAGCTTTATAGCTCGATTAATGCCTCAGCTAATATCAACACTCTTGCTTCCTCTTAACCAGGATTCTCAGTGTCTTCCACCACGCAGCCCCAGACCGCCAGAGGCCTTAACGTCAACTTTGACTCTGTGTTTGGCAATAACTCAGCCTCCGCCAACAATGTTGACTCTGCTGGTAAGGATCATACATTCCCCGATCTCTCCCAATTCCCCATCCCTCTCTTCACATGCACAAGCGCCACATAGAAGTTACCCTTCGGCACAGATCTAGGATCAGCAATTAGATCACTTCCACACTGCTGCCCACTGGGCCCAACTCTCCTCGTGACTGGGGGCATCTCACCTCATGGGCCATTGCTGGGCTTGGATGTTTTGGAAAGGAATTCAAAATACTTGCAGTGAGTGCTTGATCAATGATTGAGAAAATGTACCTCCATGAGATATGGTCATGAATGATTTGCTTTGAAATGTTCCAAAAGTAGCATTCATGTTTATTTTTTTTGTTGCTATTTTGCATGGGAAAGTGCAGCCTTCCCTCAGGGATTCACATGCACTGTTTTCAATTACCTGTCTGTCATTCGACACATGGCGGGTTTCATAACTGGCAAGGTCTGCTCCGGTGCCTCCGAGCTCCTTTAGCCATACAGTTTGTCATGAACAGAACCCAAAGAGTCAGGGTAGTGCTGTCCTCATCTTCTCACTGCAATGTAACACTTCTCCATCACATTGTCTAATCTTGCATGAAATGGAAGAGCTTAGGAAATGAGTATTGGCACTATTTCAACTTCTCTCAACAAAGCCTTCTGCCCCTGAGTAGTTATGCCTACGAAGTCGTAAGTACATCACAGAAAGGTGCATTTGTCAGCAAAGTGCCTTTTGGTGCTCAATAAAGCGTATAGTGGAGAATGTACACATACACTACCGGTGAAAAGTTTTAGAACACCTACTCATTCAAAGGTTTTTCTTTATTTGTACTATTTTCTACATTGTAGAATAATAGTGAAGACATCAAAACTATGAAATACAACATATGGAATCATGTAGTAACCAAAAGTGTTAAATAAATCAAAGTATCTTATATTTGAGATTCTTCAAATGGCCACCATTTGCCTTGACAGCTTTGCAAACTCTTGACATTCTCTCAACCAGATTCACCTGGAATGCTTTTCCAACCGTCTTGAAGGAGTTCCCACATGCTGAGCACTTGTTGGCTGCTTTTCCTTCACTCTGCGGTCCAATCATCCCAAACCATCTCAATTGGGTTGAGGTTGGGGGATTGTGGAGGCCAGTTCATCTGATGCAGCACTCCATCACTCTCCTTCTTGGTAAAATAGTCCTTAAACAGCCTGGAGGTGTGTTGGGTCATTGTCCTGCTGAAAAACAAATGACAGGCGCACTAAGCCCAAACCAGATGGGATGGCTTATCGCTACAAATTCTAAAATATTATTTAGAATTTGAATTCTAAAATCAGACAGTGTCACCAGCAAAGCACCCCCACACAATAACACCTCCTCCTCCATGCTTTACGGTGGGAAATACACATGTGGAGATCATCCATTCACCCACACTGCGTCTCACAAAGACACACAGCAGTTGGAACTTTTAGTACTTTAGTAGTGGTTTCTTTGCAGAAATTTGACCATGAAGGCCTGATTCACACAGACTCCTCAGAACAGTTTATGTTGAGATGTGTCTGTTACTTGAACTCTGAAGTATTTATGTGGGCTGCCATTTCTGAGGCTGGAAACTCTAATGAACTTATCCCCTGCAGCAGAGGTAACTCTGGGTCTTCCATTCCTTTGGCGGTCCTCATGAGAGCCAGTTTCATCATAGCGCTTGATGGTTTTTGAGACTGCACTTGAAGAAGCTTTCAAAGTTCTTGAAATGTTTTGTATTGACTGACCTTTGTCTTTCACTTGTCACAACACAACTGATTGGCTCAAACGCATTATGAAGGAAAGAAATTCCACAAATGAACTTTTAACAAGGCACACCTGTTAATTGAAATGCATTCCAGGTGACTACCTCATGAAGCTGGTTGAGAGAATGCCAAGAATTTGCAAAGCTGCCATCAAGGCAAAGAGTGGCTATTTGAAGAATCTAAAATACATTTTAGATACACTTTTTTTTGGTTACTAAATGATTCCATGTGTGTTATTTCATTGTTTTGATGTCTTCACTATTACTCTATAAGGTAGAAAATAGTAAAAAATAAAGGAAAAAACGTTGAATGAGTAGGTGTTCTAAAACTTTTGACCAGTGGTGTACATGCATCTAATGTGTGGGTTTTGCAGTGCTTCACTCACAATCTCACCATTGTTTTGTTTCTCTCACTTGTCCATTGGGTGAACACACACTTTGGGCCTTGGCTGTTTCATGGCACATGACTGGGTGAGTTGATGACACACTCCTCAGCCGTGGACTGCGCCAGCAAACTTATTGTCATTTTCACGTGCGACATCTGCTTCCCACCACTCACATGAACCACATCATATTTCCTGTTTCGTCTGTGGATTTGTCTTTTACCCCCTCCCTCTCCCACCCTTCTTCCTTTTTTATGAATAATGTTTTAGGTGGTGTCCTCAAACCCACAGTGGCCTCCTCGCCCAGCCAGGGGCTAATCCCAAACGGGCAGCAGCTTGGGAAACTGGTGTCGGATGACCTGGACTCGTCCTTGGCCAACCTTGTGGGCAGTATGTATCATCAACATGCTCCTTAGGTCTTACACCCACCATACTGTAATGATCACATTTTATTTGTCACATGCACCAAATACAACAGGTTACACCTGTTTCACCTTACAGTGAAATACTTAAATAAATAAATAAATGAAATAAAGTATCAAATAATTAAAGAGCAGCAGTGAAATAGTGAGGCTATATACGGGGGTAACGGTACAGAGTCGATGTGCGGGGGCACCAGTCAGTTGAGGTAATTGAGGTAATATATACATGTGGGTAGAATTATTAAAGTGACTTATGCTTAGATAATAACAGAGAGTAGCAGCAGTGTAAAAGGGGGGCAATGCAAGTAGTCTGGGTAGCCATTTGATTAGATGTTCAGGAGTCTTATCTTGGGGGTAAAAGCTGTTTAGAAGCCTCTTTCACTTAGACTTGGCTCTAAGATGGTCAAGTCAGCGGCACTATTCGCTCAACTAACAATGTATTCTTTCTCCTTTTTAGATTTGGGAATTTGCAATGGTGTGGCAAAAAAGTAAGAATGCAATGATAACTGAACTGGAATGACTAATTATATTTTTTTACCATACTGATATATTGCGGTTGAATGAAAATAATTACCATTTCCATTTCCTATGTAGTGATATTCATTGGAGTCAGCCTGGTGAGAAAAAGTTGACAGGTGGATACAATTGGCAACCAAAGAGTGCTCCCTCTACCACATGGAACCCTGCCACCATGGTAAGTTTGCTTGGAATAAGTCTTTCTTTACTATAGTATCCAAAGTTCTGATCACAAAATTGTAATGCATGGATCAATATTAATCGTACTGCTACTTGTATGTATGTACTGACATGTACAGTGGGGCAAATGTATTTAGTCAGCCACCAATTGTGCAAGTTCTCCCACTTAAAAAGATGAGAGGCCTGTAATTTTCATCAAAAATCCAGAAAATCACATTGTAGGATTTTTAATGAATTTATTTGCAAATCATGGTGGAAAATAAGTATTTGGTCAATAACAAAAGTTATATACCCTTTGTTGGCAATGACAGAGGTCAAACATTTTCTGTAAGTCTTCACAAGGTTTTCACACACTGTTGCTGATATTTTGGCCCATTCCTCCATGCAGATCTCCTCTAGAGCAGTGATGTTTTGGGGCTGTTGCTGGGCAACACAGACTTTCAACTCCCTCCAAAGATTGTCTATGGGTTTGAGATCTGGAGACTGGCTAGGCCACTCCAGGACCTTGAAATGCTTCTTAACGAAACCACTCCTTCATTGCCCGGGCGGTGTGTTTGGGATCATTGTCATGCTGAAAGACCCAGCCATGTTTCATCTTCAATGCCCTTGCTGATGGAATGAGGTTTTCACTCAGAATCTCACAATACATGGCCCCATTCATTCTTTCCTTTACACGGATCAGTCGTCCTGGTCCCTTTGCAGAAAAACAGCCCCAAAGTACGTTTCCACACCCATGCTTCACAGTAGGTATGGTGTTCTTTGTATACAACTCAGCATTCTTTGTCCTCCAAACACGACGAGTTGAGTTTTTACCAAAAGATTATATTTTGGTTTCATCTGACCATATGACATTCTCCCAATATTCTTCTGGATCATCCAAATGCTCTCTAGCAAACTTCAGACGGGCCTGGACATGTGTCACCCTGCTTAAGCCAGTACGTCTGGCACTGCAGGATTTGAGTCCCTGGCGGCGTAGTGTGTTACTTTGGTCCCAGCTCTCTGCAGGTCATTCACTAGGTCCCCCCGTGTGGTTCTGGGATTTTTGCTCACCGTTCTTGTGATAATTTTGACCCCACGGGGTGAGATCTTGCGTGGATCCCCAGATCGAGGGAGATTATCAGTGGTCTTGTATGTCTTCCATTTCCTAATAATTGCTCCCACAGTTGATTTCTTCAAACCAAGCTGCTTACCTATTGCAGATTCAGTCTTCTCAGCCTGGTGCAGGTCTACAATTTTGTTTCTGGTGTCCTTTGACAGCTCTTTGGTCTTGGCCATAGTGGAGTTTGGAGTGTGACTGTTTGAGGTTGTGGACAGGTGTCTTTTATACTGATAACAAGTTCAAACAGGTGCCATTAATACAGGTAACGAGTGGAGGACAGAGAAGCCTCTTAAAGAAGAAGTTACAGGTCTGTGAGAGCCAGAAATCTTGCTTGTTTGTAGGTGACCAAATACTTATTTTCCACCAAAATTTTAAAATAAATTCATTAAAAATCCTAAAATGTGATTTTCTGGATTTTTTTTCTCTCATTTTGTCTGTCATCGTTGAAGTGTACCTATGATGAAAATTACAGGCCTCATCTTTTTAAGTGGGAGAATTTGCACAATTGGTGGCTGACTAAATACTTTTTTGCCCCACTGTATGTGTAACTGATAGATAGATGCACACTACATGTTTTTAAATATAGTGCATTCGAAAGTATTCAGACCCCTTGACTTTTTCTGCATTTTATTACGCTAAAGCCTTGTTCTAAAATGTATTAAATTAATATTTAATCAATCTGCACACAATACCCCAAAATGACAAAGCGAAGACTTGAGGTCGAAGGAATTGTCCGTAGATCTCTGAGACAGACAGGATTGTGTCGAGGCACAGATCTGGGGAAGGGTACCAAAACATTTCTGCAGCTTTAAAGGTCCCCAAGAACTCTGTGGCCTCCACTATTAAATGGAAGAAGTTTGGAACCACCAAGACTCGTCCCAGAGCTGGCCGCCCGGCCAAACTGAGCAATCAGGGGAGAAGGGCCTTAATCAGGGAGGTGACCAATAACCCAATGGTCACTATTACAGTGCTTCAGAGTTCCTCTGTGAAGATGGGAGGAACTTCCAGAAGGACAACCATTTCTGCAGCACTCCACCAATAAGGCCTTATGGTAGAGTGGCCAGGCGGAAACCACTCTTCAGTAAAAGGCACTCTCAGACCATGAGCAACAAGCTTCTCTTGACTGATGAAACCAAGATTGAACTCTTTGGCCTGAATTTCGAAGCGTCATGTCTGGATGAAACCTGGCACCATCCCTACGGTGAAGCATGGTGGCGGTAGCATCATGCTTTGGATGTTTTTCAACGGCTGGGACTGGGAGACTAGTCAGGATCGAGGGAAAGATTAATTGAACAAAGTACAGAGAGATCCTTGATGAAAACCTGCTCCAAATTTGCCAAAAATTCTAAACCTGTTTTTGCTTTGTCATAATGGGGTATTGTGTGGGTGGGTGGGTGGGGAGGGGGTGATAATGTAATCAATTTTAGAATATGGCTGTAATGTAACAATGTGGGAAAAGTATTTTCTAATCTGTGTCTCAAATGTCTTTTGCATTGTATAAATGTTCTCCTGGGGATAAAATGCAGAACGGCATTCATTTCCCACAATACGTAAGTCTCAATGGTTGTACTATTTCCTGCTCTTTGACCAAAGCTGGCATGCCTGGTATTAACCCCACACATTCACCCAGCCACGTGTTCTCTCTGACCGCTGTGGTCTGCACTATGGGCTTCTTCTGACCTGTTGACCTCAGTCTAGCACAGAACCCACAGCATGACCTGTCCTGGCTTTTCTCTCCTCCTTATTGCAGCCCTTTGTTCTCCAGAGGCTGGTTTATACTAGGTCTGACAACATGTCTGTAGACCATTAGAATGGTACAAGTGTCCATGGACAGTCTTAGACCTACTGTAGAAAAAAAACAATCCTTTGTCGTATTTAGTTATTGAATTTCTGGTCACACCTTGCTCAGTGCCTGCGTCACGAGGGTCACGTACTGTCTGTATAATAATTACATGACTGTTGTGACATCATGACAGTTATAACATGACATGTGAGCCGTGAGAAAATATTTAGGATATATCTGAATTTCTACAATAAGAACACATTTTTAGCCACTGTGTGCCCTTCTCCTATGTGTTGAGGGCAATGGTGTTAACCACTAGACCACCCCAACTCAGTTCGTTATTAAACTCAGTTTCTGTAAGCTGATCTCACCTGTTCACGACACTTTCAAACATCATTATTAAGACTTGGTCATCTAAGCCTAATGACTCAAGTGAAGGGTTTCCCCAAAAAATGATGTTTTGTGAGTGGTTAACATTCAAAAGAACGTTTCAGCTATTATCAAGTGAACACTTATGGAAATATACTGAAAGACCATGGTATATTTGTCTATTGATACGGACAAGTCTGGTTTGAAAAGAGAAACTGGGGTATGATCTTAGGTAACTGCATGGCTGATAACTCACACTTTTTTTTCCTTTCTTTTTTAAAACGTTTTCACCAGATATTACTTTGCCGTAAGGCTTTTCCTCATTCTCCCCTCGTGGTTGTTTCTTCTGAACAGGGTGCAAAACAGCATGGTGACTGGAAGCCTATCTACCACAATGTCAAAGCTGGCTAGCGAGACATACCCTATCCCGATTTGGTTATCACCCCCTGATTTGTATAAGGTTCTACCTTGCTTAACTCTGATAGCATCACCAACAGTCAATGTTCCGCACATCACCTCCTTTTGTTGAAAATGACTGCTTTCCATTTGATTGTTCTAAATAGTATCTGGTGATCCTCCCATATTTTACTATTCAAGCAAATTTCTGCAATGACCGAAATATTGCCTGCTGAGTATGCTTTTATGCAAAGCATTTGTGATCAAAGGGAGTAGTTGAAAAATGACTTTTGGGTGTTCGAAACAAGTGCCGACTGTAATTACCCCAACATTTATTCTTTGTACATCCATAATTCTGACCCTTTTCAATGGCTTGATTGCTGATTTAAATATTTCCTTCACAAGTGTGCCTTCTTCACGCAACTGAATGCCTGTGATGTTGAAACAAATCCGGGTTTGTTACTTACTACTGTGGGGGCTGTGTGATAGTCTTGCAGTTCCTCTATAAAAGCCCCCCTCTGTCTTTTTCAGCAGAGCAGCTCTGCACCTGCAAGTAACAGCTTCTTGCTTCAGGGCTCTCTCGCTCTCTCTGTGCTTAAGATTCCCACACAGCTCTTCTGGTTAGCCCTAACATACACTGTAAGGGTAAACGAGGGGAAATAAGGACAAGCATGCAACAAATGGTTCCCAGATGTTCCATTAGTCTTGCCAAAGTGGAAGCAGGCAGGCATTGAGTATGACGTGTTGCATGTGAATTGGACAATTGTAGCTTGTCAGAGAGCTGAACAAAGACAACATTGTTCAGGTGGGTTGTTTCTGGAGAGGACCAAATTTACTAAGTTTGCACCTGTTATTCTGTAAAAGTGATTCATGAACTAAACATGAATATGAAATGATTTATTTACGCTAAGTTACAGTGCCTGTAGAAAGTTGACACTCCGCCTGGATTTCTTCACATTTTGTGTTACAAAGTGAGATTAAAATGGATGTAATTGCCATGTTTTTGTCCACGATCTACACAACATACACAACTCTTAATATAAGAAGGTGAATGAAAAATAAATGACTAATATACCTTCATTAGGTGTTAGAAACACATTTGGCAGTGATTACAGCTGTAAATCTCCTAGGGTGAGTCTCATAAGAACTTTGCACACCAGTATTGTGCAATATTTGCCCATTATTCTTTTAAAAGATTTTTCAAGTCTTGACATAGATTTTCAAGCAGGAACATTTACTGTCTTGGTAAGCAGCTCCAGTGTAAATTTGGCTTTGTGTTGTAGGTTACTGTCCTGCTGAAAGGTGAAATCCTCTCCCTGTGATGCAGCCACCACCATGCTTGAAAATAAGGAGGCAGTTACTCTGATGTTGTGTTGGATTTGTCCCAAATATAAGGCTTTGCATTTAGGCTAAAAATGTTATTCCTTTGCTTTTGTTTTTTTTTCAGCATTACTTTGGTGCCTTGTTGCGAACGTATGCATATTTTGGAATATTTGTATTCTGTATATTTATTTATATTCGCTCTGTCATTTAGGTTGTTATTGTGGAGTTACTAAAGTGTTGTTGATCCAGCCTCTGTTTTCTTCCATCACAGCCATTGAACTCTGTAGCTGTTTTAAAATCACCAATGGCCTCATGGTGACATCACTGAGCAGTTTCATTCCTGTCCCGCAGCTCAGTTCAGAAGGACAACTGTATCTTTGTGACTGGGTGGTTTAATACATAATCCACAGCATAATTATTAACTTGACCATGCTTAAAGATATATTCCATGTCTGATTTGTTATTGTTACTCATCTACCAACCATTGCCCTTCTTTATGGTTTCAAAAAGGTTTTTGTCATTTATGCTTTCCCTGGTTTTTGTCATTTAATCTGTGCTTGAAATTCAATACTTGACTGAGGGACCATTCATGTGTGTGCACAGTGGCAAGAAAAAGTATGTGAACCCTTTGGAATTACCTGGATTTCTGCATAAATGTGTTAGCAAATTTGATCTGATCTTCATGTAAGTCACAACAATAGACAAACATAATAACACACAAATGATTGTATTTTTCTTGCCCGAATACATAATTTAAACATTCACAGTTTAGGTTGGAAAAAGTATGTGAACCCCTAAGCTAATGACTTCTCCAAAGCTAATTGGAGTCAGGAGTCAGCTAACCTGGATTCAAAATCAATGTGACGATATTGGAGATGTTGGTTAGAGCTGCCTTGCCCTATTAAAAAAAACAAAAAAAACTCACAAAATGTGAGTTTGCAATTCACAAGAGCATTGCCTGATGTGAACCATGCCTCAAACAAAAGAGATCTCAGAAGACCTAAGATTAAGAATTGTTGACATGCATAAAGCTGGAAAAGGTTACAAAAGTATCTCTAAAAGCCTTGATGTTCACCAGTCCACGGTAAGACAAATTGTCCATAAATGGAGAAAGTTCAGCACTGTTGCTACTCTCCCTAGGAGTGGCCATCCTGCAAAGATGACTGCAAGACCATAGCGCAGAATGCTCAATGAGGTTAAGAAGAATCCTAGAATGTCAGCTAAAGACTTACAGAAATCTCTGCAACATGCTAACATCTATTTTGACGAGTCTATGATACGTAGAACACTAAACAAGAATGGTATTAATGGGAAGACACCATGGAAGAAGCCACTGCTGTCCAAAAAAAGCCTTGCTGCACGTCTGAAGTTTGCAAAGGTTCCACAGCGCTACTGGCAAAAATATAATGTGGACAGTTGAAACTACAGTTGAGTTGTTTGAAAGGAACACACAACACTACGTGGAGAGAAAAAAGGCACAGTACACCAACAACCTCATCCCTACTGTAAAGTATGGTGGAGGGAGCATCATGGTTTGGGGCTGCTTTGCTGCCTCAGGGCCTGGACTGCTTGCTATCATCAACGGAAAAAATGAATTCTCAAGATTATCACATTTTGCAGGAGAATGTTAGGCGATCTGTCCGCCAATTGAAGCTCAACAGAAGTTGGGTGATGCAACAGGACAACGACCCAAAACACTGAAGTAAATCAACAACGGAATGGCTTCAACAGATGAAAATACGCCTTCTGGAGTGGCCCAGTCAGTTCTGACCTCAACCCGATTTGAGATGCTGTGGCATGACCTCGAGAGCAGTTCACACCAGACATCCCAAGAATATTGTTGAACTGAAACAGTTTTGTAAAGGGTAATGGTCCAAAATTCCTCCTGATTGTTGTGCAGGTCTGATCCGCAACTACAGAAAATGTTCTGTCTGTCTTAGTCATTCAAAAAGTCATGTCAACACCTATTATTACATACAGAGTGATTCCATATAATTTAACTTAACTTCGTTAAGCCAAATTAGACTTTGGAACTAATTTAGGCTTGCGTAAACCAAGGGGATAATCTTGTGCGACAACCATTTTAGTTAATACATTTTTATGGAGGGGGCCTAGACTTTATATAGGCACTGCCACTTAGGAGACGCTTTTATCCAAAGAGACTTAGCATATAAGATGACTAACTTTCTGTTAAAGTGTCCTGGTTCATTGAGTGATCATCTTTGCTTGTGTCATTTCAGGCACCATCTGTCATGGCCTTCCCTGCAACGACGCCGACGGGAATGATGGCATATGGAATGGTAAGTAGTTTGGGGGGGTTTATCTTTTCAATCTCATGAAGCCATGCCTCGGAACCCTTTTTATATATACAGTACCAGTCAAAAGTTTGGACACCTACTCATTCAAGGATTTAAAATTATTTATTTTTTTACTTTTGTCTGCATTGTAGAAGAATAGTGACAACATCAACACTATGAAATATCACATGAAATCATGCAGTAACCAAAAAAGTGTTCAACAAATCCAAATGTATTTTATATTTGAGATTCTTCAAAGTAGCCACCCATTGACTTGATGACAACTTTGCAAACCTTTGGCATTCTCTCAACCAGCTTCACCTGGAATGCTTTTCCAACAGTCTTGAAGGAGTTCCCACATATGCTGAGAACTTGTTGGCTGCTTTTCCTTCACTCTGCCTTCAACCCATCCCAAACCATCTCAATTGGGTTGAGGTCAGTTGATTGTGGAGGCCTGGTCATCTGATGCAGCACTCCTTCTTGGTCAAATAACCCTTACACAGCCTGGAGGTGAAAAACAAATGACAGTCCCACTACGCCATTCCATTTGGTTTGAGCTTATCGCTGCATAATGCTGTGGTAGCCATACTAGTTAAGTGTGCCTTGAATTCTAAATAAGTCAAGACAGTGTCACCAGAAAAGCACCATCACACATCCTCATCCATGCTTCATGATGGGAAACACACATGCGGAGATCATCCGTTCACCTACTCTGCGTCTCACAAAGACAGCGGTTGGAACCAAAAATCTCAAATTTGGACTCATTAGACCAAAGGACAGATTTCCACCGGTCTTATGTCCATTGCTCGTGTTTCTTGGCCCAAGCAAGTCTCTTCTTATTATTGATGTCCTTTAGAAGTGGTTTCTTTGCCGCAATTCGACCATGAAGGCCTGATTCACGCAGTCTCCTCTGAACAGTTGATGTTGAGCTGTGTCTGTTACTTGAACTCTGAAGCATATATTTGGGCTGCAATTTCTGAGTTACAGTTAACTCTAATGAACTTATCCTCTGCAGCAAATGTAACTCTGGGTCTTCCATTCCTGTGGCGGTCCTTATGAGAGGCAGTTTCATCATAGCGTTTGATGGTTTTTGAGACTGCACTTGAAGGAACTAAAAGTTCTTGAAATGTTCTGGATTGACTGACCTTCATGTCTTAAAGTAATGATAGACTGCTGTTTCTCTTTGCTTATTTGAGCTGTTCTTGCCATAATATGGACTTGGTGTTTTACCAAATAGGGATGTCTTCTGTATACATACCACCCCTAACTGATTGGCTCAAATGCATTAAGAAGGAAAGAAATTCCACAAAAAGGCACACCTGTTAATTGAAATGTATTCCAGGTGATTACCTTATGAAGCTGGTTAAGAGAATGCCAAGAGTGTGCAAAGCTGTCATCAAGGAAAAAGGTGGCTACTTTGAAGAATCTCAAATATGAAATATATTTTTATTTGTTTAACACTTTTTTTGGTTACTACATGATTCCACATGTGTTATTTCATAGTTTTGATGTCTTCACTATTATACAACAATGTAGAAAATAGTACAAATAAAGAAAACCCTGGAATGAGTAGGTGTATCAACTTTTGACTGGTACTATATATCTAACATTATTTTTTACACGTTCTGAGAATGTTGCACCATACCATTCAGTACATTAATTGATGTTGTTTACATCTCTAAGCCTTCTGTTTGTCAGAAAGAAATTATCATTCCCCTTTCTTTGAACCAATGACAATTGTTGTTTGCTAGGTTGACTTCTGCAAAAAAAAGAAATCCTTTAACACTGGTTCACTCCAGGTTCAGGGTTCATAAAGCGTATCATAGTAGGATCAGTTTAGCCTTTTTAGATTATAATGAATGGACCGAGGGGGCCTGAACCTGTATCAGCACTCCTTCTTATAGACACTTTATGAATACAGGCCTTTCCAATGCAAAGGTGACCATTCCTGTGCTTTTAAAGAAGCTGAAAGGCCAAGTCCTTACAATAATTAAAATGTACTATTTCACCAGCATAATACTGCAGTAGCACAGATTTAGTTGACTTCCAGTGTAGGGCTGGCACAATTAATATATAATCATGTAACCGACGATTATGGATGAAGACCATCATGAAAATAAAACTGTCAAAACGTTTTGTTTAAAAAATATATATTTTTGTGGAACAAACAACTGACAAAATTCCATGACCATCAGAGCCCTACTCTAGTGATGTGTTGATGAGTTGGTGGTGAGAGAGCTGGTGTTCTTGTCAGTGGCGGTGATGTTGTGGGTGGTGTCTGTTATGATTGATGTATTGTAACAGGCCCACAATGTGGTTACTACAGTCTGATTTGGATATACATTTGGCTGTTTACGCTGCAAAACATTTATAAGTTGTCCCTTTTTCGGGTTTAGAAGAAGTGACTGCTCAATGCTAACTCCCATTTGTATATGCTGGTGGCAAAGCTAGCACTTGGAAATTGGTGGTGGTAATCAACCAATTAACTGCATTACAGTTAAAAATGACTAAGATCACATGAGCATATATTGGGGTTGACATCCTTACAAGCATTATACTTAGATTTTTACCTCAACAGGTTATTTTTTATGTGTGTATTTTACACTAACTAAGCCAATTTTGCTGGGGGGGGCAACGAGGAGATTTGGGATCTTTCCCCCACCGTTTCCATTGCAGTTCCATTGTTTTGGTCGGGTTTGATTGACTTCTTCACCGCATGTATACCATAGAATAAATAGAACGGGCGTCCCCATTCAAGGCAATTCTGGAATAACGGCCGTAGGTGCAAATCAGGAAGTAAAACAGGAAGTGTACCCATCAAAATGTGTTGTGATTTGTTGATTCAACTCAACTGATATTGCAAAAAATATTCCATTGCATGAGCCACATCATTTGAATGAACATTCCTACATTACCATGGAAATAATTGCATTTCAATACCAGGTAGCCATTGTGAGTGTACCCATGATTTACCAGTCAAATTGCCAGGGATAGAGGTTCCTAAGCCATTTTTTTTTTCATTTTATTTCTATGGGGAATACCTTTTTATGTTTTTAATCGGTGTTTGTTTGGCTTTTGAAGCATGTAACACCCGGACCAATTTGTGGCAGTGTATTGCACAGTATAGTGTAAACTATGGTCTCGTTAATTTCTACATCCATAGATGAGCCAAAGGGTTCATGACGAATCAAATGGAAAAGTGACAGATGTCTTGTAATGATTGACAATGCCATGCATCACAAGATGGTCTGATTCAGCTGTAGTGGTTAACTTTTACTGCCCAATGCTTGTCTCATTAAGGAGCTACTGTATATTTGAACTACAGTTAATTAGTCACCAGAGTCAAATCAGCCGAGGAACTTAAGCAATGATTTTGTTCTGTTCAAATTCCACTGCACTTGAGACTGAGACATCGTACTACTACATAACCCGTCATGTCTCACTGGAATAACACAAGCAGTTATGTCAGAAGGATTTCCATTTCTTCAGCAGGATGTCGTTTTGATTTTCACAATTTTAATTTTGTTTGTTTGTTTCTCTTTCTTCAGCCTCCCCAGATGGGTTCCATGGCCATGATAAACCAACCCACCATGATGTACAGCCAACCGGTTGTGAGGCCGGCCAACCCCTTTGGCCCGGCCCCAGGAGCACAGGTACAGGTGCTCTCCATTCTACTCCCTTCCCCAGGAGCTTTCATCTGAACGGATGCCAAGGAGTAGGGTGAAGTGGCCCTCTAGACACTGATCTTGGTTCAGTTTAGAATTTACCCAACTAATGGCTATGGCTAGGAATGGGTGAGGGGAAGCTGATCATAGATCTGTACATAGGAGAAATTTCACCCTGGAGCAGATCCCAACTCTTCTTGCTTTCTGAGGAGAGGTGCCTGGCTAAATTGTCCACGTCCTTGAACTAGTATCTATCAGAATGGGGTCAATTCCATTTAAATTCGGCAAGTTTATTTAAATTCCAAAATTGGATTTGATCTCTGCTACCGTCATTGAAAATAAGAATTTGTTCTTAACTGACTTGCCTTGTAAAATAAAGGTTAAATAAATAAAATAAAATCTAAGTATGATTCTGTGGCCAAATTAACTCCCACTGAGGTGGTCTGCCTGTTGTATGTATGGACAAATCTGTCAGCAGGAAGCATCCAGCACCACAACCCATTCTCCATAAAAGTGGTATTGGAATACACACATAGGCATTCCATATATCACTGTTAAATGATGTAATGTGGCATAAAGAATTCTATTCCGGAGGGCAATTGGAATTCTGTGTTTTGGGACTTCTATTCAGAATGCGCTTCCACATTCACCCTCATGCCATTTCAGTGATGATGTGAAAATATATGCATGCACTCACTACTGTAAGTCTCTATGGATATGTACACCCTCATGCCTGTTTCATCCCGTCAGTAGGCTCTAAATCAGAATGGTAGCAACCTTAGGAGAATATATTTTGGGGAAGCAGGGTATCTTTTCTGACACGATACTCTGATCTGCTGTCCTCATGTCAAGAGTTGTAAGGTTTTACCTCCACACTGAACATGTTAGGCAACTACACTCTGGACCTGACCTTGTTCTCTCCATTCTACTCCCTTCATATCTGTAGCTAGGTTTTCCCCTCCTCCCGTTTCTTTTTCCCTCTTTAGCTGTTCCTCCATTCCCCTGACCCTGTCATTCTCTCTGAACTAGTCCTCGGCAGCTTCTAGTCCCTCCAGTCAGAGTCCTCTCAGAGCGCCAGGAAAGGACCCTTTTGCACAGCTCTCTCTCAAGGATTTCTTGTAGTACATCTTTAGGTACATGTCCTGTGTGCGTCTTGGCGTGTGTGCTGCATGCTCATATCGGCAAACTTTTGCTCCGCTTGCCGTGTACACAGTGAGTTTGTTGATTTATTTGTGCTTCAACAACTAACACTGGCTTAGTCATTCCCTTTATAGTCACTCAACCACCTGTAAGATGCCTTGCATGTCTGCACAGAAGTCTGACCGAGACTGCGAAACAACACTTTTCAAAAAGTACATTGGTCCATGTGATATTTTGACAGTGTAATGAAAGTAGTACTGTTATTAAACCATATCTATCACTTGACTAACCTTTGAGACATTTATTTTAAAACACAGCCCCATTTGGTTTGCATCAAATATCAAATCGACATTTGCATAAATTATGTTGTGGAAGTTGACTGTTAAATGCCACTGTTTTTTTTACATTTTTTTACACAGTTAAGTCAAATGTAGACTGCTAAATATGTTGATTATTTTCTCCAGAGTGGACTGGAGCCCTATATGTTTGTTTATCATGCTGCAATTTACATTTTTTGTTTGCATACATCACATTTGCATCAAATTAAATCTAAATGAGGCCGGAATTCAATAGATTGTTCTGCACTGCAATTTCAGGTGTGTTGGATTTGGCCAGCAGTATGTCCTGGATGGAGGGTGTTTTGGATTAAAGAATAGTCAATCCTGTTGTATGCCGGGGGATCGCTCAACAGGTCATGATACGGGACTGGGGATTCCTGAATCAGTGTCAATTCCCTCCATTATGGACACTGCTGTGCAAATCAAACACACAGCTGAGAACACCTGTGTAAAAAAACAACAAAAAAAAAACAATCAAATCATTTTTTTATTGTATTCTGGCCTATGTTTGTGAAAGTTTGATTTGTTATCAAGGAAAGCAAGGAGTATGAATGTTTGGCATAATCAATTTCTAAAACAAATGCTTTGAATGATAACGCGTCTTAGTGACTATTCAGCATGGCCTTTCTTTCTCTCTGCAGATGCAGTTCATGTAACCTGAAAGGGAGGCTTTTGTCCTCTGAAGGCAAACCAAGAAGCAGCTAAACTTTCACTTTCAAGTAAAATTCTGTTTTTACTCATCGTTGAGAATATCAGCCCAAATAAGAAAGGACTTGAAGGAATCAAGGGGAGGAAGCCATGTCCAAGACGTGTCAAGTATACGTAGGACAAGGATCCCATTTTGTAATTTGTCTTATGAGAAAAAGTGTGTGACCCCTCTACAGGGATCACTCATCCCATTTGTCTTCTGTAAAAGATAAACATGGGTGTGGAAAGGGAGATAATTTGACTTTGCTGTTATGTATAAAAAATAGTGGGTTATCACACACAGCTTGATGTTATTGGGGTGAGGATGTGGATTCAAGTGGGACGAGTGGAAAAATTGCTTGATCTGATCATCAATCGTGCATTATCTAATTTAACCATCACTGATTAGTAACGCTAACCTGTTTTATACCATGATTTCAATATTCTTTCTTTAAAAAAAGTTATATTACATTTGCAGTAGACATTCCTTGTGTATTGTTAGTATTTATTTATAATTACCCATGGAGGAAATGGGGTGGGTGGGTGGGGGGATGATAATAATGTCATTGAACTCTTCCTTGTGGGAGGTATTCAGGTTTATACATGGTTATGATTGATTGTATGATTGGAGTTTGAGAGTGACAGAGTAAAAAATAGTTAATATAAAGATGAAAAAAATGTAACTGACTGTCAACAGACAGTTTAGCTCTAATCACTGAACTGGCATAATGTCAAGCACAGTTCTTTGTGGCTCAAAGTTACAACCCTCCATGTGTAAGGGGTGATATGGACGTCAAACAAGGGTATTCATTCAATACAGTCAATTCTGTGAGCTAGGGTCTTTTTTCTTTTTTTGCAAGGGAACATTTTCACGCACTAGCAAAGCACTACATTTGTGATTCGGCGGCATTGCATTGAGGTGGATCCGCATTTATGCTTTACGCTTGGCATGTCGTTTATTTTACAAGGCTGCCTTTCCAACCTGAATGTGCAGTGTTTCCTTCAGGCTCGGGGCCATCTTTACATAGACCAGCACTGGGATAGGGGGAAAGAGGGAGGTGATCTTCACAGGAGGCAGGGGGAAAAGCTGTGATTGTGTCACTGGGAGGTCAGCTCTGTGTAAGTGGCAGACCTGGGTTCAACTACTATTGGACATCTTTTAAATACTTTGTTTGCTTTAGCCTGTCTAGAGTGCCAGATATGCTGTGTTAGCAGTTTTGGGATGATTCAATTGGTCCATTAAGCCAGACGAGCTCAATCAAGCACAGAAAGTGTGAAATTAGTATTTGATCCCATGTCTGGTAAGTGGGCAGAAGGGTCCAGTTAAGCAGGGAGAAATGGAACACTGTTGATCGGTGCTTTGTGTGTGTGTATATAGAAGGGAGCCTATCCCATGATGGAAAGGATATGTGCAGGATGGTCAGAACCTGAAGGTTATTCTATTCATCAAATATTTACTGCATTGTCCTTGCAGAGTATATTTTTGTTTATATTAAATATAAATAAATTGATGTATGCAGACTTTTGGTTGATTTTTCCAATAAAGTGCAGTTTCCAGTGGGTTTTATTTAAAAAAAATGTAAAACATCTTCACATAGTATTTTGCCCCAGTTTCTTGAGTTTGTGTGGGTGTATGTGAAAGGATGATGATAAATTAATTGTAATCCACTGTATTACATACAGGTCATGACACGAGTGGCCAAATGAGGAAGATTGGTTTTATATGAGGGAGACTAATACATTGCTCTAATTCCCCCCAGGTTATAACCAGGGCTGATTTAACCCGGGGAAGTATCATGTGGCATATTTGTTTAAGAAAACATTCCCGGATCCTTGCTTTGTAGTTTCATTGCATGTTTAATGGGAATACATGTCTCTGATGCCAACATGAGGCCAATGCTAGATTTACAAAAGTGTGTGTGTGTGTATCCATGCTTTGGCCTGGCTACTTGAACCTCTTGTGGATGATAGGTAGCTGGCAGGTAGCCGGTAGCGGAATGTAGCCTAGTGGTTAGAGCATTGGGCCAGTAACTGAAAGTTTGCTAGATTGAATCCCTGAGCTGACAAGGTCAAATCTGTTGTTCTGCCCCTGAACAAGGCATTTAACCCACTGTTCCTAGGCTGTCATTGTAAATAAGAATTTGTTCTTAACTGACTTGCCTAGTTAAAGGTTAATAAATAAATAAAATGATGTGGGCAGTTGGGGGCTAGTTCTCAGGAGCCTGGAGCATCCCTGGGGCTGAGAAGGAGCTTTCGGAGCCGGGGTCTTGGATGGGGAAGGGCCCACCACACACAGCTTCTGCTCCAGAGGTCCCAGGTGCATGTATCCCTGCTGGACAGCACCAAGTAGGGAGGGAGAAATATGGGACTACCTCTCCCCTTCTAAGAGATGCATCCTGTTTGGCCTGAGATTTCCCATCGCAACAAGGAAAGACTGTTACTCTCAGATTGCTACTCTTTCTCAATTGTGTCCACTGCCAAATGGAAGTGGCACAGAGGCAATCCCTAAGGCTCTCTCTCCACCCGTCCCTCCCTTCACTCTCCATAGCCTCTGTGCCTTGGACTTTTTATGGGGGAGGATTCAATAAAGAGCTGAATGTCTGATTCAATACCTTCTGAGTCTAAAATGAATGGCATATTTGTTAAAGGATAGCCAAGTTATATGTCACATTCATGACTTTGTTTTAGCACCGTACTGAAATCATGTTCTCGTCAATACTGTGGTAAAATGAAATTCCCAAATGAAGTGTTATCACAAGTGATTCAGGAGTGATTTTAACCTTTATTTAACTAGGCAAGTCAGTTAAGAACAAATTCTTATTTACAATGACGGCCTACCCTGACCAAACCCTCATGACACTAGGCCAATTGTGCGCCGCCCTATGGGACTCCCGATCACGGCCGGTTGTGATACAGCTTGGGATCAAACCCAGGTCTGTAGTGATGCCTCGAGCACCGCGATGCAGTGCCTTAGACCGCTGCTTCACTCGGTCCCCCAACCCAATTTAGCAGCACGCATAAGGAACACCCAACCCAAGCAACAAAGTAATATTCTCGCTTGTGCTGCCCCTCAGCTGAGGCTGACCTATATATCCATAGACAGATGACACTGGAGGCTGCCAGCACAGCTTTATATTTCTATTGGACTTTGCCTACTAAGAAAATGTAGGAAAAGCAAGTAGAGGAAACCATATGATTATTGAGATACGCCCATAGATGTCTAGACATCAATTATATTTTGACTCCAGTTGATTTGTTGAACACAAGAATGGCCCGAGGAGGACCTAATGGGGTCTTGCCTGCAGGTGGGTCTGGCTGCCGTAGAGTAGCACACTGAGGTCCTCTGTTGGCCTGTGGGCTGCCTCGCTACAGCTGCCGCTCCTTTCATCCCTCTCCAGCTCTTTGGCCTGCTTCTGAGCCTGCTATGCTTCCGTTGCTGGGTGGAAGGGAGGTACGGGGCTGTTGCTTACCCTGTCTTGTGGGAACCTTGAAAATCATTAGAAATGGGGAGGAGGGAGGGGGTTCAAATTACATTCATTATTGGCTGAAAAAAAAGCCCGTACAGTACCCAACATGGAGAACAAAATGTTTAGGGTTTCGGTGTCGAAAATAATTAGAGGCTCAGTAAATGAAAGCACAATTTTCCAAGAGAGGAATGTACTGGTGGTAGCCATTGTTGGTTTAAGTTTTTATCTTGAGTTTAGCTGAGAGGTCATGCTGTCTCCGAGGGAAATGAGTGTTGCCAAATAGTCTTGGGAAGGGTGGTGTGACTCAGTGGCTTCCCGTTCCCACACTGGTGCCCACTTATGGTCTGATTGGTTAGTAAAACAATCATAGGACAATTGTCATCATCATTTTTTTTTTCGTTTAATGTGGATCAAAAATGATCAGGTGTATTTCTGTTTGCCCATCCGCTATGCTTCCCATTTAAAATGTGAAATTGTGCATTGATCATTATCAATATTCGTATTATTTTTTTCAGACGATTGTGATAATTTAAATTTGTATCATCTGGGCACTACTCCACAGATGAAGTTGCAATATCAGATGATAAAGAAACTTGTAAGTGTATTTCAGAAAGGCTAACATATTTATATTTATGCTATATGCTTGTCAATACAGTGGCAGCAACTGTTGCACAGACAAACTCCAAAAGTCACAAGGAGTCACTACTCTGTCCCTCTTGTGCTCTTCCCTTCTTTGAGTCAAGGAGCAACACTACTGGCATCATTGGACAAATGTCATCACTTTTAACAACAACAACAAACTATTGTATAATTTCAATTGGAAAGTCATCCTAAATCTAGCCGAGAGTGATCATTGCAGTGCCATCCCAGCATTGGTTCGCCTGCTAAACAGTTAAAGATAGCTTTGTTTTGTATATTAACTGTGTTTTGTTAACTTGTAATAATTCATATTTAATTATTTCATTGTAACTGGTACTTTTAGTTCAGATTTTTGTTGCCATTTGTACAAGGATTTGTCAAATAATAATAAAATATAAAAAAAACATTGTCATCCCCTGATGGTGGACCAAGCAGAGCGTTCTTCATGATGGTCTCCTGTTCTGTGGAGTCAGAGGGTACCAGTCCTTCCGCTTGAGTCAGGAAGACATTTCTGTGGACTGGACAGCAGAGAGATGAGTGAGACCACAGGTGGAAAGCAAGGAGAGTGCTGTTTTTACCACAGGTGAGTGTATGAATAGTACAGCATTGCATAGAATTGATTGCCTGGTCCCAGATCTGTTTGGGCTATTTTGCCTAAAAATGGCACGACATTGACCATAGGAGTTGGCTATACAAAACAAACTGATCTGGGACCAGGCTATCCAGTTTCAGTCTAACATGAAATGTCATGTCACACAATGTGACAGACAGTGAAAAGATAGAGATAGTAGCCTATCCCTTAATGCTGCCAATACATCAGGACATATGGCCATCTATCTGAATGTGGGTGAATAGTTGTGTTGAGATTTGCAGGTCGTCCAGGCAATGCTCAAACAGTTGACTCGTGCTCAAGGTTCTCCTCCAGTTTCCATAATGGATACCTCTCTTGTGTAAATGGAAAGCTGTTGGCTGTTCCAGAAAACAGGATTATTATATTTGCCAGCTACATTTTATAAACAGCCACATGTACCTGATGATTTTCTGGTTCATTAAAAAAAATATTGTATATTTGTTGTTGATGTTAAGTTAATAATACCTTATTTTAAATCTATATTTAACAAAAACTCATTACAAAGTCAAGGTATTGGAGTGGCCATCACAAAGTCCTGACCTCAATCCTGTAGAAAATGTGTGGGCAGAACTGAAAAAGCGTGTGCGAGCAAGGAGGCCTACAAACCTGACGCAGTTACACCAGTTCTGTCAGGAGGAATGTGCCAAAATTCACCCATTTTATTGTGGGAAGTTTGTGGAAGGCTACCTGACACGTTTGACCCAAGTTAAACAATTTAAAGGCAATGCTACCAAATACTAGAGTGAATGTAAACTTCTTACCCACTGGGAACATGATGAAAGAAATAAAAGCTGAAATAAATCATTATCTCTACTATTATTCTGACATCTCACATTCTTAAAATAAAGTGGTGATCTTAACTGACCTAAAACAGGGAATTTTTACTCGGATTAAATGTCAGTAATTGTGAAAAACTGAGTTTAAATGTATTTGGCTAAGGTGTATGTAAACTTCCGACTTCAACTGTAGCTAATGGATCATAAAAAATAAGGCTTGACATGTAGGGATTTTCAATTCAGATCGCAGCTAGCCAGGGTTGGGGAGTAACCTTTATTTAACCAGGCAAGTCAGTTAAGAACAAATTCTTATTTTCAATGACGGCCTGGGAACAATGGGTTAACTGCCTGTTCAGGGGCAGAACGACAGATTTGTACCTTGTCAGCTTGGGAGTTTGAACTTGCAACCTTGCTGGTCCAACGCTCTAACCACTAGGCTACCCTGCCGCCCCAAATGTAAGGGGTAGCTGTAATCCGTTACATTACCAGCAAATAAATATAATCGCATTACAGATACTTTTGAAAAATGAGATGATTACTTAGAGTATTAATTTTAAATTCAGAAAGGATGTTTGCAAAAAAATAATATTTGCCACTTCTCTGTTTTCTCAATGATATTCAAATCAGCTTTGAAAAAGGCGCAAGTTTAAATTGATTCCACCTGAACGAGTCTGACCACAAATCAGGGACCATATGATGACACACAAAATGTGTTTGATGGATCGGGGGAAAGAGCAGGAATAGGCTTTTGTAGGCTACAATCCAAACTATGTCTTCCAATGGTGCGACTGCTGTCGGCATCCAAAGATTATCCAATTTGAATAAACGCTTGGAGGTAAGGATGACAGCAGTGGTGTAGTCTATGGCGATACGGATATCACTCATTATTGATATCTACATAGTGCATCGATGTGAATCACACTGCTGCTCTCTCATTTAGCTATTTGTGCCTCACTGATTGTGGTTGTTGTGGATGGCTGTTCACAAATCTAAGTGAGTATTTGAACCCAATAATAGTTTAATTCAAGAAGTTGAATCTACCTATCAGTCATAGTTTTTCTAACCAGTGGACAGCCAGTGAAAAATGCGCTCTTGCAACAGCTGCATAGTGCTGATCCCAGCCTATGGAATAAACGCCCCACTTTTATAACAGATTACATTTATAAAGTAATCTACCCAACCCTGCAGCTAGCTTTGTAAACGGACATAAGCATAGCATCGGGAAGTAGGGGTGCTGAAAAATCAGAATAAAAAAATATTGAACGAATATGTTTTCACTAAAGCGATACACTGGGTCTTTAGTAGTTCTGTATTAGCGGGCGATGTAGTGTCTGCATCGCCACCTCCTCCCCTCAGCCAAATGTTAAGTAAGAGAGTTAGATTTAGCTAGCCTTAAGGCAATCTTTCTATACAAATATGCTGATAAGGTCGCATCTTTTCTTATTCAACTAGTGAGGGATGTACTTGAACCAGGGTCGACCCTCCTTTACAGCCACTAACCTTCCACCCCAAAACCTTAGCCTACATTTGACTTGTTATGCCAATAGGTCCTGACCTGTTAATATATGCCCCTATCAATTCTAGGTTTCCCATCACACGAGTAAGAATATACTGGTTGAAGTACAATACCTGGCCAAGTACCGTAGCAGGCGCCAAGCTGTGTTTCCTGGAAAACCTTGTTCAAATCAAATAACATGTCATTAGTCACATGCGCCGAATACAACAGGTGTAGATTTTACAGTCAAATGCTTACTTACGAGCCCCTAACCAACAATGCAGTTAAAAAAATACGAATAATAATAATAAATAAAAGTAACAAGTAACTTTGTTGGTTACTGCATGATCCCATATGTGTTATTTCATAGTTCTGATGTTTTCACTAGTATTCTACAATGTAGAAAATAAATAAAAACCCTTTAATGAGTAGGTGTGTCCTGACTTTTCACTGGTACTGTACATGATTACCTTGCATGTTCAATTAATCAGTCATTATTATTCAACATTTGTCGGTTGGGATTTTAATTTGCAGCCTCTCTGATCACAGTACTCTGATCTACCTGCTTTGCCACCATGTCTGTGTAAAGTATCAGTTAATCTGACTTCTCTCATCATTGATGTGATTGACTTATTTCAACAATTTAAGGGCCTTCTGTATAATGTTTGTAGGGCATATTAACCTGTTTTAATGATTCTCCTGAATCATTATGATCAATAAAATATTTTCTGTCCTTTACTTTTAACAGAGCAGAGATTTACTTGTAAAGTGCATTCAGAACCATTGCTTACACCTATCAAGTTGTTTCAGACCTACACAAGTGTCTAGGGAGAAGGGTTTAGGGTTTCTTCTGGACAGGACTTAACTATACTGGCCCAATAAGCACATACCCTGGAAATATCCGTCATTGGGACAACGGTTAGGGTGCTTGTAGTTGGTGCTGGTGGCCTGGATTCAAGACCTGGTCGTCACTCTACTGTCACATTCATAGCAATGTACTCTATGTTAATGTCATTATTTGGCAACAGTTATAAAACCCTGATCTGATCTAATTCAAATTAATTTCTCATTGAAAGATGGAAATCTGTAGGATTACCCCTTTAGCACGAATTATGACCACATTTCCACTAACTCTGTTATCAGTATTGATTAATTCAATATAGCTGAGCATCTCTCGATTGTCTTCTTGAAATCCACACCACATACCATGTATATTATTAATTTAAAAAAATGGATGTAGCAACTGCAGATTAGAGATTTAACATATTGTGATTTCTGTGATTTGTCCTAAGTGATTCTGTTGCAATTTGTCTGTTTTTCCACATTAAAACTTGGAGATGGAACTCTGTGTTGTGTATTGTTTTGGTATACCTGGCATCATCATTGTTTAAATGGAAAATGTGAGAAAGTACAGACCTGGTACTGTAAATATACATATTTCTGGGACATGTTTCAGCAGCAAATTAGGAATGTTACAGACAGAAATGCAAGGTGGTTTTATTTTGCCCCCCAAGTTTTCTTTTGCTTTTTTATTGTTTAACATGAAATACTGAGCCTCCCGGGTAGCGCTCTACTGCAGCGCCAGCTGTGCCACCAGAAACTCTGGGTTTGCGCCCAGGCTGTCGTAACCGGCCGCGACCGGGAGATCCGTGGGGCGATGCACAATTGGCCTAGCGTCGTTAGGGAGGGTTTGGCCGGTAGGGATATCCTTGTCTCATCGCGCACCAGCGACTCCTGTGGCGGGCCGGGCGCAGTGCACGCTAACCAAGGTTGCCAGGTGTACGGTGTTACCCCCGACACATTGGTGCGGCTGGCTTCCGGGTTGGATGCGTGCTGTGTTAAGAAGCAGTGCGGCTTGGTGGGGTTGTGTATCGGAGGACGCATGACTTTCAACCTTCGTCTCTCCGGAGCCCGAGACAAGATAGTAGCTACTAACAATTGGATACAACGAAATTGGGGAGAAGAGAAGGGGTAAAATTACATTGAAAAAAAAAGAACATGAAATACTGTAAAAACACTCGGAAATCAGCTCAAGTCATTTTAATTTTGGAAATCTGTTCCCAATATTCCCACGCATAATTTAGAGACACGTGATTGTATACAAATGTAAGCAAAGTTTGACATTATTATGTTTTAGTAATATGTCTGTTTTGGCTTCTTGCGGCTAATTTACAAATTATTTGGAATTATGTTCCGGCTCCCAGATCATCCGCTCAAGAAAAGATTGGCTTGTGGCTGAATCTAATTTCTGATTCCTGCTCTAGGGAATGTGCTTATTGGGCCAGTATAGTTAGGCCATGTCCAGAAGAAACCCTACTGTAGGGAGTGTGTACTGGCAGCAGAGAAGTCAGGCGCAGGAGAGCAAAAACTGATTTACAACGGCTCAGTTTAATAAACAAAAACCACAGTAAACAGAACAATAAATCAATGGGTAAACAAAACCCGTTACACACCAGCATAACGTGCACAAGCACTACAATAAACAATTCCGGACAAGGACATGGGGGGGAACAGAGGGTTAAATACACAACATGTAATGATGGGATTGAAACCAGGTGTGTGGGAAGACAAGACAAAACAAATGGAAAATGAAAGGTGGATCGGCGATGGTTAGAAGACCGGTGACGACGACCACCGAACGCCGCCGATCAAGGAGAGGGACTGACTTCGGCAGAAGTCGTGACACCTACCCCCTCCACGGGTGTAGATCTGAAACAACTTGATATGGGGAATGCACTTTGAAGTAAATCTCAGCTCTGTTAAAAGTACACTGAATATTTTTTTTTTTCATTAATTATGGTGATTCATAAGTATCATTAAAACAGGTTAATATGCCCCACCAAGATTATACAACTATGCAGATAGCCCTTCAATTTTTGAAACAAGTCAATAAAATTGATGATGAGAGAATAGTCAAATGAACAGATAACTGACACAGACATGGTGGCATAGCAGGAATATCTAAATGCTGTGAACCAAGAGGTTGTGAGTTCATATTCTAGGTGAAGATATGTTGAATAATAATTGCTGTGAAAATAAACATGCACTGTGTGAGTATCACTAACCTTGCCAACTGACAAAAAGATCTGTGAGTGGCTCACCAATAAGGACCTTGATGGGCTTGGCAACAATAACAGGGTGTGATGTGTCTTTCTTTTTTGGAGAACTTTTCTTTGGGACCATCAGGTGACGTCCTGACAACTGATATACACAGAAATGTTCTCGCAACATTCCAATTAAATGTGTCTAGAACATGAATATCTTATATTCTTAGCAAGTGGCAACCATGTTGTGTGCATATTTGGTGGGAAGTTGATGGAATATTCTCCTAGAGCTGGACACATTGTTACTGCAACATCCCCTGTAACGTGTCTAGAACATGAATGTCTTATATTCTGAGAACATGGTAACCATGTTCTGTGAATATGTACACACAACATCCCATAATGACTGAGTGAAAACATGTTTTAGACATTTTAGCAAATGCATTGAAAATCAAATACATAAATATCTCATTTACATAATTTTTCACACCCCTGAGTCAATACTTTGTAGAATCACCTTTGGCAGCAATTACCGCTGTGAGTCTTTCTGGGTAAGTCTCTAAGAGCTTTCCACATCTGGATTGTGCAACGTTTGCCCATAATCTTTTTCAAAATTCTTCAAGCTGTCAAATTTCTTGTTGATAATTGCTACACAACCATTTTAAGGTCTTATCATAGATTTTCAAGCAGATTTAAGTCTAAACAGTAACTCAGCCACTCAGGAACATTCACTGTCTTGTTGGTAAGCAACTCCAGTGTAGATTTGGTCTTGTGTTATAGGTTATTGTCCTGCTGAAAGGTGAATTCATCTCCCAGTGTCTGATGGAAAGCAGACTGAAACAGGTTTCCTCTAGGATTTTGCCTGCGCTTAGCTCCATTCCGTTTCTTTTTTATCCTGAAGAACTCCCCAGTCCGTAAAGATTACAAGCATACCCATAACCTAAAATATGAAGAGTGGTACTCAGTAAAATGTTGCATTGGATTTGCCCCAAACATAACGCTTTGTATTCAGTACAAAAAGTTAATTGATTTGCCACATTTTTTTGCAGTATTGCAGCCTTGTTGCAAACAAGATGCATGTTTTGGAATTTTTGTATTCTGTACAGGCTTCCTTATTTTCACTCTGTCAATTAGGTTAGTATTGTGGAGTAACTACAATATATATATATATATTTTTTTTTAAATACAATTTGACATTATGAGGTATTGTATATAGGCCAGTGACAAAAATAAATAAATATATTGAATCAATGTTGAATTCAGGCTGTAACAGAACAAAATGTGGAAAAGGTAAAGGGGTGGGAATGCTTCCTGAATGTTCCACTAACTAACGGAAAACTGGACACTCAAACATTAGGGGAACATTACGGGTAACATTATAAACCCGTTCTCTTTCCCTATGATTGTTAGCTGGTAGAGCAGCACATTACATTTCGAATAAAGTAGAAAGGCAAGGTGCATGTATGTATGTACAGTGTGTATGTATGTATTCCGTTATTTCTCCCCCCAAAAAACTCTACATTCCCATGCACACACACACACTAACGCAATCCCCACCCAGACTTAATAAATTAGTTTAAACTAATTTAAACAGTCACAAAACCAATAGAAGAACGAAGTCAGCATTCATATTTCTTTATGACATGTTCATCATCAAAAGTCTTTCATTGAGTAGCGAGGCTCAACAGGAAATGTCAGCATCTAACGAAATCTTTCATGCTGTGAGTTTCGACTCATCGGCTGAGCCTCGTGCTTGGGTTTGGACATTATCCATCTCCTCGGGACCACTCAAGAAGTTGTTCTCACGGTGCAACGCAGTTGTCTTGTCCTGGGTAAGTTTTATCTGCCTTTTTCTGTTTATAAATTAAAACAATGTTTATTTTCCTCTATGTATTGCGTGCGATGATGACAGTCGTGTTTTAATAAGGCTTTTTCTGAATACTGTACCGAACGCAATATTTTTGCCATAAAACAATACATTGCGGGAAATGTTACATATTGTAAATCAACTGCCGCACTTTATTTATGTCGTGTAAATTTTGTTTCCTGGATTCAATAAAACTTGCAAACTGATCATTTTGCCATTTCCCCATTGTTACGTAAATTCAATTGAAGTTCCAACTCAACTGCATCTCTCCCAGTAGCCTCTGCTAAAATGAATCAGATCAGTGAAAAATAATGTGTATGCCCAAGCTCTAGAAAAAATATCAGATCACAACATTAAAATGATAGGAGGACATACATTTTGGGAAGCATCATTTTTCATGCATGTTCATGCTTTGTTGAAAGGCCAGTTAAAAGTTAATCCAAGGTCTTGGTAAATCCAAGGGCCATGGTGTGTGTGAATTTGACCCTAGACCCTGATCTGGGGTCAGTTTTGAATTCCCTCCACTAATGGTTAGTGTTGGGGGAGGAGAAGTTTATCCTAGATCTGTACCTAGAGCCCAGGTGGACAGGCCTCCTTTAAAATGTCAGCTTCCATTGGTCTCAATTGAAAATACTTGTGCCAGGAGTCTTGGATGCTGCATGCTCAAATCAACCTCTAAATTGGTGAGCTCTCGGAAGTGAGCAAGCACAGGGCAGATGTGCTTATGCAAGCTACACTCATTAGATGTTTCACCTACAACCATAAACCACCGTAAACAAATACCAAAAAATGGTACACTCCATTGACATTTGTGTTATGTTCTCTGCAAACCTGGGGCTTAACATTGATCTCATATATTTTCCTTCGACCACACAGTCCCAGATCATTCGTACTCTGTTGTAACATGCAAGCATTCCTTTTGGTGCTCTAAGGGGGGGGGGGGTAAAATCCCTATAAGCATACATCCTGCTTCTAGAATACAAATAATTTGTACAGTACATCGAGTTGCCATAGAATGATATGTGGTTGGTGAGATCTAAACGCCAGATTTTTAAATGTGTTCAACAGCGTATAACAAACCTAAACCAAGGGTAGCCTAGATTGTAAATGAAAATAGTTATGCATATTTTTATCTGAGCTCTTTCCTTAGCTGCCTATTCATAGACTGATCCGCCCCTACGGGCATTGGGAAAACATGTCAGGTTTAAAGGCCAGTGTAGAGAAAGGGGACACCTAGTCAGTTGCACAACTGAAAAACATTCAACCGAAATGTGTCTTCCGCGTTTAACCCAACCCCTCTGAGTCAAAGAAGAGCAGGGGGCTGCCTTAATCAACATCATCAGGGAGCAGTTGTGGGGTTAACTGCCTTGCTCAAGGGCAGAACGGGTGATTTTTCCACTTCGCCGGCTCAGGGATTACAAACAAGCAGCCTCTTGGTTACTGTCCCAACACTCTAACTGCTAGCCTACCTGCCACCCCAAGTGTACTGCCCTCTGATTGTGGAACTTAGTTAGTAGATTTATACATTAGTTGTCCGGTGACAAAGAACGAATAGAAGTATTTTACTGTAGCTCCATTAGCCATTTTGTCCTAACCTATTTTACGATACATTCGCTACAACATTGAAAGACACATGGACTACTACAAGCAATGTATGTGCCCATATTGCTTATCACTGGCATAGTTGTCTTGGTTCAAACTTCCATTCTCTGAAGGAAGTGCTACTGCTGCAAATAAGGAAATGCAGTCTAATCTGATTGTGTACATAGCAAAGCAACCAGTCCCCTTGGGGAAAACAGGATTTGTAGCATTCTTTAAAGTTAATGATGTGCTCTGTTTATGGGCGGTAGGGTAGCCAAGTGGTTAGAGCGTTGGACTAGCAAACGCAAGTTTGCAAAATCAAATCCTGAGCTGACAAGGTAAAAATCTGTTGTTCTGCCCCTGAACAAGGCAGTTAACCCACTGTTCCTAGACAGTCATTGAAAATAAGAATTTATTCTTAACTGACTTGCCTAGTTAAAAAAAATTAAGTGGTGAAGATGATTGGTAATCACCTAGTACCTCAAGCTTTGCCAGTCACATTGATTTGGTTTCCTTTGACCACAGTCATACAGTCCCAGATCATTGGTACTCTGATGTAACATGCAAGCATTCATTTTGGTGCTCTAATAGTTTCCTTCAAGACAACTCACCAGTTGTGTAAAGGAGATTGGCCCTTGATAGTTAATTTCCACCATGTTCGGTATGGAAATTTGCTGATAGCTGCTTTATTGAGGAAAAATGTACTTACTATGACTGTGATATGAGGTTGTCCCACCTATCTATCTTAAGATGAATGCAAGAACTCTAAGTCACTCTGGATAAGAGCATCTGCTAAATTATGGAAAATGGAAAATGGAAACTTGTATTTGATGAGGCTGTGGTATTTGATGGCCCCGTGGTGAAGTTGCCCCTGGGTACAGATCTAGGATCAGCTTCCCCTCCCCCAATTCTAATCTTAAGAATTAGGTAAGGAAAATGCTAAACTGACCCAAGATCATTGTCTAGGGGCAATTTCACCCTACTCCAGGTTGAGCAGATTCTCTCTGTGATGACAATTTATTAAATAATCTTGTGCGCAATAATTTCAGATTATTTTAACTATACTCTACATCTAAATTCATACATAACACAATTATACATTATGAATTGGTTTCCATTACATGGTCTTTATCAAAAGTATTATCTAAATGTATCTAAATTGCTCAAGAACACCACAGCTATTGGAGGGGTGGCCAATGAGGCTTTAGGGATGCAAAGTTGCACACTGTGTCTTTCTTGTCTTTATCAAAAGAGATCTACAAAATATAGAAATATTATTTGATTATTATTGATACAACAAGTTGGGTATGATTTGCTTGGGCCCTAAGTTGCATACCATTCCCTATAGGGCGGCAGGGTAGACTAGTGGTTAGAGCATTGGACTAGTAGCCGGAAGGTTGCAAGTTCAAACCCCCGAGCTGACAAGGTACAAATCTGTCATTCTGCCCCTGAACAGGCAGTTAACCCACTCTTCCTAGGCTGTCATTGAAAATAAGAATTTGTTCTTAACTGACTTGCCTGGTTAAATAAAGGTAAAAAAATAAAATTCAGGGCCTATAGGGCTCTGGTGACATGTAATACACTATACTTTATAGGGTGCCATTTGGGATGCTGCCCCTCCCTTATCTGTTCCCTTTTCACCTCACAATGAAGCACCACTTTATGGCTCACTTATGACTCAACCTCAGAGCCAGCAGAATTCAACAGTTCTGTGATTGAATAGAGAACTATTTCGCTTCCAAATATAGTCAAAGGCGTCTCTCACTGATGTTGCATAATATCCTGCTTTGTGCTAATTGGTGAGATTTTATCAGGTGTTTAGATCTCAACCGGGCCAGCCATGTATCATTCTATGGCAAATCAGTGTGCAGTAGTTCCAGTGAAGAGAAATCTTAATGCTACAGCATACAATGTCATTCTAGACTATTCTGTGCTTCTAACTTTGTGGTAACAGTTTGGGGAAGGCCCTTTCCTGTTTCAACATGACAATGCCCCCGTGCACAAAGCAAGGTCCCTACAGAAGTGGTTTGTAGAGATCGGTGTGGAAGAACGTGACTGGCCTGCACAGAACCCTAACCTCAACTCCATCGAACACCTTTGGTATGAATTGGAACGCCGACTGTGAGCCAGGCCTAATTACCCAACATCAGTGCCCGATCTCACGAATGGTCTTGGAAGCAAAACTGAATGGAAGCAAGTCCCCGCAGCAATGTTGCCTCATCTAGTGGAAAGCCATCCCAGAAGAGTGGAGGCTGTTGTAGCAGCAAAGGGGGGAACCAACTCCATATTAATGCCCATGATTTTGGAATGAGATGTTAGATGAGCAGGTGTCCACATACATTTGGTCATGTAGTGTATGACAAATTTACCTTGTGACGAGCCCACTGATTAACATCGAATGGAAATTAACTATCGAGCGCCAATCTCCTTCATACACCACGAGCTGTCTTGAAGGAAACTCTTAGAACACCAAAAGGAATTCTTGCATGTTACAACAGAGTACCAATGATCTGGGACTGTGTGGTCAAACGAACCCAATCAAATAAAATGTTATTAGTCACATGCTTCGTAGCCAACAGGTGTAGACTAACAGTGAAACTTCCCAACAATTGAGAGAGAAAGAAAATAGAAAATAATAGAAAAGTAAAACACGTAATAAATAAAGTAATAATAAATACACAATGAGTAATGGTAACTTGGCTAGATACACGGGGTACCAGTACCGAGTCGATGTGTAGGGGTACGAGGTAATTGAGTTATCTATGTACATATAACTAGGAATAAAGTGACTAGGCAACAGGATAGAAAATAAACAGTAGCATCAGCGTATGTGATTAGTTAAAAACAAGTTTGTGCAAAAAGGGTCTGGGCAACTATTTAACTAACTATTTAGCAGTTTTATGGCTTGACGGTAGAAGCTGTTCAGGGTCCTGTTGGTTGCAGACTTGGTGCATCGGTACCGCTTGCCGTGCGGATGCAGAGAGAACAGTCTATGACCTGGATGGGTGGAGTCTTTGACAATTTTTTTTGGGCCTGCCTCTGACACCGCCAGGTATAGAGGTCCTGGATGACAGGGAGCACGGCCCTAGTGATGTACTGGGCTGTACGCACTACCCTCTGTAGCGCCTTGCTGTCAAATGCCAAGCAGTTGCCATACCAAGCGGTGATGCAGCCAGTCAAGATGCTTTCAATGGTGTAGCTGTTGAACCTTTTGAGGATCTAAGAGCCCATACCATTTTTTTTCAGCCTCCTGAGGGGGGAGAGGCATTCTTCACGACTGTTTTGGTGTGTGTGGACCATGATAGATCCTTACAGCCCGGTCGATGTGAATGGGGGTGTGCTCGGTCCTATGTTTCCTGTAGTCCACGATCAGCTCTTTTGTCTTGCTGACTTTGAGGGAGAGGTTGTTGTCCTGGCGCCACACTGCCAGGAGTCTGACCTCCCTATAGGCTGACTTGTCGTCGTCGGTGATCAAGCCTACCACCTTTGTGTCGTCAACAAACTTAATGATGGTGTTGGAGTCGTACATGGCCACTCAGTCATGGGTGAACGGGGACTGCAGAAGGGGACTAAGCAGACATCCCTGAGGGGCCAAAATACCAAATCTCAATAACGATTGGAGTTAAACATCACCAGTACCACATACTTATGATATATACCGTGCCTTCGGAAACTATTCAGACCCCTAAACTTTTTCCACATTTTGTTACATTGCAGCCTTATTCTAAAATGGATTAAATAAAACATTTTCCTCAGCAATCTACACACAATACCCATAATATCAAAGTGAAAATAGGCTTTTGAAAATGTTTGCTAATGTCACGAATATTACCGAAGGTGGCTCCCCTTCTTGTTCGGGTGGCGCTCAGCGGTCGTCGTCGCTGGTCTACTAGCTGTCACCGATCCTTTGTTCCATGTTCGTTTGGTTTTGTCTAATTGGTTTCACCTGTTCATTGTTTGGTTGTTAGGGTGGGGTTATTTAAGTTCGTTTAGCACGCTTCTGTTTGTGCGGGCTTGTTCTTCTGTATTTGTGAGAGGTGTTAGTGTTTTGTTGGGTTTTCGTGCTGTCCTAGTATTTCACATAATTATAGTTACACCTGTGTTGGGTATACTATTTTGTTCCTGTGATTTTTTGGACATTAAAGCGTGTTTTTTCCCGCATCCTTTGCTCTCTGCGCCTGACTCCACACCCATTCACTCATTGAGCATTTCAGCTAATTTATAGAAATGTTAAATATCTTATTTACTTAAGTATTCAGACCCTTTGCTATGAGACTTGAAATTGAGCTCAAGTGCATCCTGTTTCCATCCTTGACATTGGTGATATCAGATGTTTCTACAACTTGATTGTAGTCCACCTGTGATAAATTCAATTGATTGGACATGATTTGGAAAGACACACACCTGTCTATATAACGTTCCACAGTTGACAGTGCGTGTCAGAGCAAAAACCAAGGAATCATCCGTAGAGCTCCAAGACAGGATTGTGTTGAGCCACAGATCTAGGGAAGGGTACCAAAAAATGTCTGCAGCATTGAAGGGGGAGAAGGGCCTTGGTCAGGGAGGTGACCAAGAACCCGATGGTCACTCTGACAGAGCTCTAGAGTTCCTCTGTGGAGATTTGAGAACCTCCCAGAAGGACAACCATCTCTGCAGCACTCCACCAATCAGGCCTTTCTGGTAGACTGGCCAGATGGCACACATGACAGCCCGTTTGGAGTTTGTCAAAAGGCACTTAAAGACTCTCAGACCATGAGAAACAAGAATGCCAACAAACCTGGCACCATCCCTACGTTTTTTTCAGCGGCATAGACTCGGAGACTAGTCAGGATCAATGCAAAGATGAATGGAGCAAAGTACAGAGAGATTCTTGATGAAAACCTGCTCCAGAGTCTCAGACTGGGGCGAAGGTTCATCTTCCAACAGGACAACGAACCTAAGCACACAGCCAAGACAACGCAGGAGTGGCTTTGGGACAAGTCTCTGAATGTCCTTGAGTGGCCCAGCCAGAGAGGATCTGCAGAGAGTAATGGGAGAAACTAACCAAATACAGGTGTGCCAAGCTTGTAGCATCATACCCAAGAAGACTCGATGCTGTAATCACTGCCAAAAGGTGCTTTAACAAAGTACTGAGTAAAGGGTCTGAATACTTATGTAAATGTGGTATTTATTATTTATTTTTTTCAACCTGGAATTAAAATAGATTTTTTGGTGGTTTGTATCATATGATTTACACAACATGCCTACCACTTTGAAGATGCAAAATATTTTTTATTGTGAAACAAACAAGAAATAAGGCAGAAAACTTGAGCGTGCATAACTATTCACCCCCCCCCCCCCCAAAGTCAATACTTTGTAGAGACACCTTTTGCAGCAATTACAGCTGCAAGTCTGTTGGCGTATGTCTCTATAAGCTTGGCACATCTAGCCAGTGGGATTTTTGCCCATTCTTCAAGGCAAAACTGCTCCAGCTCCTTCAAGTTCGCAAGTTCGATGGGTTCCACTGGTGTACAGCAGTCTTTAAGTCATACCACAAATTCTCAATTGGATTGAGGTCTGGGCTTTGACTAGGTCATTCCAAGACATTTAAATGTTTCCCCTTAAACCACTCGAGTGTCGCTTTAGCAGTATGCTTAGGGTCATTGTCCTGCTGGAAGGTGAACCTCTGTCCCAGTCTCAAATCTCTGGAAGACTGAAACAGGTTTCCCTCAAGAATTTCCCTGTATTTAGTGCCATCCATCATTCCTTCAATTCTGACCAGTTTCCCAGTCCCTGCCGATGAGTGGTGTGTGTTGGAGTGGTGAGAGGTGTTGGATTTGTGCCAGACATAGCGTTTTCCTTGATGTCCAAAAAGCTCAAATTTAGTCTCATCTGACCAGAGTACCTTCTTCCATATGTTTGGGGAGTCTCCCACATTCCTTTTGGCGAACACCAAACGTGTTTGCTTATTTTATGCTTTAAGCAATGGCTTTTTTCTGGCCACTCTTCTGTAAAGTCCAGCTCTGTGGAGTGTGTGGCTTAAAGTGGTCCTATGGACAGATACTCCAATCTCTGCTGTGGAGTTTTGCAGCTCCTTCAGGGTTATCTTTGGTCTCTTTGTTGCCTCTCTGATTAATTCCCGTGTTGCCCGGTCCGTGAGATTTGGTGGGTGGCCCGCTCTTGGCAGGTTTGTTGTGGTGCCATGTTCTTTCCATTTTTTAATAATGGATTTAATGGTGCTCCGTGGGATGTTTAAAGTTTCTGATATTTTTTATAACCCAACCCTGATCTGTACTTCTCCACAACTTTGTCCCTGACCTGTTTGGAGAGCTTCTTGGTCTTCATGGTGCCGCTTGCCTGGTGGTGCCCCTTGCTTAGTGGTGTTGCAGACTCTGGGGCCTTTCAGAATAGATGTATATATACTGAAATCATGTGACACGTAGATTGCACACAGGTGGACTTTATTTAACTAATTATGTGACTTCTGAAGGTAATTGGTTGCACCAGATCTTATTTAGGGGCTTCATAGCAAAGGGGGTGAGTACATATATTCATAGCAAAGGGCAAACTTTTCCGTTTATAAAAAATAAAATAAAAACTTTTTTTATTTTATTGCATTTCACCAATTTGGACTATTTTGTGTATGTCCATTACATGAAATACAAATAAAAATCCATTTAAATTACAGGTTGCTATGCAACAAAATAGGAAAAACGCCAAGGGGGATGAATACTTTTGCAAGGCACATTAATATGGAAAAGAACAAACAAAGCAAGATAAAAAAAATTGAAAACATTCAACAGTCCATTAATCAGTTGGTGTGTTGGTTGGTTGAAGCTACAAACCCATAGGCTTGGTTCTCTCATCCCTTCCAGGCTTTTGGGAGGGAGGGTGGACAATGAGCCTGTCGTAGCGGATGTAAGCAATGTCCCCACTCGCTCTGGCAGCTTGCATGGCTGGGATAAGTTATTTTCTCTTCTGGTGCACAGCTTCCAGATAGATGTCGTTTAGGAAGATGTACAGTACGTTCCTCTCAAGTTTTTGTCTCTTTCCAGAACAGCTACCTTGTACCTGAACCTCAGGAACTTGACCTCTATCTGTCTGTCACCTGGGCCGGGGGTGGGTTTTCCAGTCCTGAGGGCATGCTCTACCTCAATCTTCCCGTGGTCCATCTTCAGTTTCTCCAAGATCATTTCCCTCCCTTTGTCTTGAGACTGCGTCCAGGTCTCATGTGGACATTCTGCAATTCCGTCCCCAACAGTGTTGTTCTGCTTTGATTGTCCCTCGAGATAATCTGATTTCTCTGTTATTGTTATCATGGATTCACATACAGAACTGATGTCCTCTCTCAATGACTTACAGATCGCTGTCATCTTGCCGGTTTCCTGTTTAAACTCATCGAGCTGACCCTGAGAGAACTGCAAACTGTTCTTGAGGTCCTGGACCTCTCTGGTCTGGTCGTCCATTAGGGGGTCCCAAGGGGGATGAATACTTTTGGAAGGCACATTAATATGGAAAAGAACAAACAAAGCAAGATAAAAAAAAGGAAAACATTCAACAGTCCATGAATCAGTTGGTGTGTTGGTTGGTTGAAGCTACAAACCCATAGGCTTGGTTCTCTCATCCCTTCCAGGCTTTTGGGAGGGAGGGTGGACAATGAGCCTGTTGTAGCGGATGTAAGCAATGTCCCCCACTCGCTCTGGCAGCTTGCATGGCCGGGATAAGTTATTTTCTCTTCTGGTGCACAGTTTCCAGATAGACGTCGTTTAGGAAGATGTACAGTACGTTCCTCTCAAGTTTTTGTCTCTTTCCAGAACAGCTACCTTGTACCTGAACCTCAGGAACTTGACCTCTATCTGTCTGTCACCTGGGCCGGGGGTGGGTTTTCCAGTCCTGAGGGCATGCTCTACCTCAATCTTCCCGTGGTCCATCTTCAGTTTCTCCAAGATCATTTCCCTCCCTTTGTCTTGAGACTGCGTCCAGGTCTCATGTGGACATTCTGCAATTCTGTCCCCAACAGTGTTGTTCTGCTTTGATTGTCCCTCGAGATAATCTGATTTCTCTGTTATTGTTATCATGGATTCACATACAGAATTGATGTCCTCTCTCAATGACTTACAGATCGCTGTCATCTTGCCGATTTCCTGTTTAAACTCACCGACTTGACCCTGAGAGAACTGCAAACTGTTCTTGAGGTCCTGGACCTCTCTGGTCTGGTCGTCCATTATTTTATTAGTTGACTCCACCAGTGTAGGGCACAAAACTTGAAGCTCTTTTCTAGTTTTTGTAACAACTGCTGTTAGAAGTCTTTTTGTTTGTTTAAAAGATCCTTCACCCGTGATAGAGAGAAGAAACCACTTTCTTCAACAGTACTCCCACCGGCTTTGGTCTTTGTCATGGTAGCAACGTAGGCTCCACTGTTAGTCTTCGCAGTTTTGGACAGAGCAGGTCGCAGTGATAATGGAAATAGAATCAAACAGCATGGATCTAGACAGTCACAAGCCCAACACAATGCTCGGTTCCAGCCACAAGGTCTAACTGTATCATGGTATGTGTTCTAGCCCTCATGGAAACCTTGCTAACTTGATAGGCAGCTAACAGTGGCAGCTAGGCTAGCTGCTACACCAAGCAGCTCATCAGACCCTTGGTCGGCAGGATCCCTGGACAGATAGCAGCAGTCCCAGCAACGGATGCCAACCCCGTTGCGGGATCCAAATTAAAAAGTAGCTAGCTAGTAACAAAACCTTTTCAATAGATCACTTTTTCAGAGACTTACAAAACTTTCCAAAACAACAAACCAAGTTCTCCCTCGTTCCGCGTTCAAACAGAAGTGACGACGTTCAGTAATGTTATGCTCTCTCCTCCGCCCTCTCTCCTCCGTGACCCGGAAACCAATAAGTGGTCAAGGAGATGTCAATTTGTTAGTAGGCAAACAGAAGAGTGTCCTCACCGATATTCACCTTTCATTGAGGATTCTCCGTAAAACAGCAGCTATCCATTACAGCACCATTCCACTGTCTTACTGTCTCGTCATACATCAGCTCTAGTTCGAAGTTCACCTAAACAAGTTAATTCTTCGTCATTTGAACCGTTTACTCATACTATAACTTAAACCGTAACTGAAACAAAAACTGATTGTAGGAAAATAAAATGGCCTTTCCATATGGATACAAGTCCTAAACTGGTGCCTAATTTGAGTTAAGCTTAATTCAATTTTAGAACAACTAGGGCTTTCTCTAAGGGAATCCACTCAAAATGTTTTTAAGAGTGTTCAAACGCCACATTCTCTCAGTCAGCTGACAATACCATATCACATGTCTCCTATAATCACAACGCCTCACTCTGACTCGTGAGGTTGATATGGGAAAATGGCATCCTGCCTGTTACCCAATCATGGGAAATTATTACATTTGAATACTTGATGAAAAGGCTCTGGAATAAAAAGCTACTAAAGGGAAAAACGTTTTCAATAAAAGATCATGAAAGTGTTAAGAGAATATGTAAGAAGATGCAGGTCTGTATGTTTTAGTGTCAGTCTAAAAGAAGTATTATTATTATTGATTTTTTAAATTAGACTCTTATGTTGTGTTTTGCTGTGTTTTGCAGGTGCTAATGATGGATCACTGACAGACCACCACCACATATATACGAGCAGCTGCACCAAGTTAACCCTACCGCGTCCATACAAACCTGGCAATACATTCCCCTTCAGCAAGGAGAGTGCAAAAAGTGAATCAGTAATACTGAGATTGAGACAGAGGTCTGCCAAACACCTACCTGCTCCCCTCATCCAGCCATCTACCCACTGAATATGAGCCTTTGGAAACTCAACTGACGCCTGGACTTTAGCACGTAAACCACCTTCACTAACCCACACGTTGACTTCAAGGACCTCTGTACCAGGGGCTGCTGAAATTCCAATAACCCATATCCATAACTATACCTGGATTCTCCACCAAGCCACTGACCCAAACTAGGGAGAACCATCACCATCACAGACTCAGCCTGAACAGTGGCTTTGAGTGGAGTTGGCAACCATTTTGTTTTCTGAGAAGAGATAAGACCTGCAGAGTGGGCTTGGCACCATGATTGACCTGAGTTACCTGACGGAGGAGGAGCAGGAGATGATCTTGTCCGTATTAAAGAGGGACACAGATCTGAAGAGGGCAGAGGAACAGCGTGTGAAGTGAGTTCACAGGATGCCTTAGAGTTGAAATTGAGTTGTCTGTGGATCTGTCAGGGCTGTGTGCAAATTAGATTGGGTCCAGAGTGTCTGAGATGATAGAGTTGATGTGTGCCAGCCTTTCAAAGCACTTCATTATTACAGATGTGAGTGCTACAGGGCGGTAGTCATTGTGGCAAGATGCCTTAGAGTTTTTGGGAACAGGAATGATGGTAGTCAGCTTCAAAATGTGAGGATTACAGACTGGGACGAGGAGAGGTTGAAAATGTCTGTGAAGATGCTTGCCAGATGGTAAGCACATGTCCTGAGGACACGCCCTGGAAAACAGTGGCAGGGTTAAAGAAAAGTATTATAGCAGTGTGGGGAAACTCCAAGATATTAAAGAGATTCTCCGGTACCTTTGTATACTTTTTTAGCCAGTAGTTCTGTGGTTCTGAAAGTAGTCCCCAAAAGTGGTCCCCAAAAATTGCGTACTACCGCACATATGTGCAGATATGTGCACCACGTCATCGCTCTCTCTCTCTCTCTCTCTCTCTCTCTCTCTCTCTCTCTCTCTCTCTCTCTCTCTCTCTCTCACTCTACTGTGTGTATGTTTTGCTAGCTCAAATGGCGAGGGGCTGTAGCTCATTGGCTAGAACTCAAATTGCTAGGGGGCTGGCCCATGTAGGGGAAAATATAAGGGAAAATGGTGCAGAACAGCATGCAGAAAAACAGTTGCTTTTAGGGATAACGTGGCTAATTGAGGTAAGACAATAATTGTCCTCATAGATTATGAACGTTTGAGCTACACATTGATACATCCAGCTTAAAAAATACTTATTAGTCACCAAAGTTATTGAGCATGTATTTAACAGATATGTCTGTTTCCTTATTATTTTTATCCTAATTTGTTTAATAATAAAAATGTTGGTTTGGGTTGACTACAAAGGCATTTTAAAATAAAAAACATACTGCTGAGATATGTGAAGAGCTTCATAAACAATAAAAACACAAAGTTGTGACAGAATTCACACTGCTTTTGTATATAAAGACTTACTGGGTATACCTTCTACTGCTTTTGTATTTAAAAACTTAATGGCTGTACCTTCTACTGCTTTTGTATTTAAAAACTTAATGGGTGTACCTTCTACTGCTTTTGTATTTAAAAACTTAATGGGTGTACCTTCTACTGCTTTTGTATTTAAAAACTTAATGGCTGTACCTTCTACTGCTTTTGTATTTAAAAACTTAATGGCTGTACCTTCTACTGCTTTTGTATTTAAAAACTTAATGGGTGTACCTTCTACTGCTTTTGTATTTAAAAACTTACTGGGTATACCTTCTAATTGTATTTAAAAACTTAATTGCTGTACCTTCTACTGCTTTTGTATTTAAAATCTTACTGGGTGTACCTTCTACTGCTTTTGTATTTAAAAACTTACTGGGTATACCTTCTACTGCTTTTGTATTTAAAAACTTAATGGGTATACCTCCTACTGCTTTTTTCAAACATGTGCTTGATTGCACTGTGTTTTGTTCATAAGAAATGTTGACAAGGTATTGTTGCAATCATGTGAAACAACTGTAATACATGGGACTCATAACAATGATTACATCACAGATTCATAACCAACAGCATGCACCTTCATTAAAAAAACAAACACATATGCTTATGTTACTGTAAATGCCCCTGCTAGCAGGGAACTCAATAAGGTTTTCCAGGTTCGGACATAAGCTGGCATCAACTTATTGTATTGCCTCTGCCTGGTCTCCATTACTGGTTTTCCATTGTTAAGTGTCCATATTTTGAACGTTTACCCTCTCTCCACTTAGGAATCTACAAAAGCAAGAATGTGACAAGGACAAGCTGAAGTACCTGACTGGAGAGTGGTTCTATGAGACAAAGTCAAGGCGTCACAGAGACAGGATCCATGGTTCTGACATCATCAGAGCATCCATAAGTCGGAGGAAACCTGTGACCATATGTGAGTTATAACCATGTCAAGCTATGCAACTTTAGACAGTCGTTGACTCTTGCAAAGACCATTACGGATGTGTATGACTAAATGCTGCATTGCAGATGTACAGTAACTCTATTCCTAGGCATTTAATTTGTTGAAATACTGTTTGGTGGATATTACATTGGTGAACATCGATATGAACAATTGGCTCTGAAACAAGAACATAAAAGGATCATTAAATAATGCATTTTACTCTTCATTCCTATTTTCTATAGCTGGTTGACGTTCAGTAAACATAGAGGGTGTTGCACCTAAGTTTGTCCAATAGGAATGCTCATTCCATCCTTCACTTCATGAGAGGGATGGCTGTTAGATGTATTGTAACATATAGAGTGGAAGTGAGTTGGACTCACGCTCTTGGGATGAGGTAACCCTGCCTGCAACTTCAAAATCAATGTTACCCTTGGCCCAAAAGTTCATTTCCTTTTGGCTTAATGGTCGGTTTCCCGAGCAGTAGATTGGGGTTTAGATCCCACCTGTGACACAGACATACAGTATGTGTCTTCATCTGGTTTGTCAGTGGTTTTACTGAGGCCTGCATCCCATTTGTTCTGTGTTGTAGTGGAGCTTTCCCAGATGTGGGCAGAGAGGCCCAGTTTCGTGAACAGTGAGAACCAGGATGTGTATGTTCCTCCAGAACTCTCGGGCCTTTTAGAGGAGCCACTGGCACAGCACAAGAACTACTACAGGTGAGAGTTCCATGATATGGACCCATTGTGCAGTGGTGGAAAAATTGTCATACTTGAGTAAAAGATACCTTAATAGAAAATGACTCAAGTAAAAGTGAAAGTCACCCAATGAAAAACTACTTGAGTAAAAAACTAAAAGTATTTGGTTTTAAATATACTTAAGTGTCAAAAGTAAATGGAAAATAACTTCAAATTCCTTATATTAAGCTAACTAGACGGCAACATTTTCTTGTTTATAAAATGTAAGGATAGCCAAAGGCACGCTACAACACGCAGACATCATTTACAAATGATGCATGTGTTTAGTGAGTCCGCCAGATCAGAGGCAGTAGGGATGACCAGGGATGTTCTTTTGATAAGTGTGTGAATTAGAATATTTTCCTGTCCTGCTAAGCATTCAAAATGTAACAAGTACTTTTGGGTGTCAGGGAAAATGTATGAAGTAAAAAGTACATACTTTACTTTAGGAATGTAGTAAAGTTGTCAAAAATATAAATAGTAAAGTAAAGTACAGATACCCTCAAAAAATACTTAAGTAGTCATTTCAAGTATTTTTACTTAAGTACTTTACTCCCCTGCCCTTGTGTTCATGTTTTTAGAAACTATGGTTGTTTTTAGGGCTGCGTGTAACGCCCATTTTTATAGTTTACTCTGTTTGTCATCTCTGTCCCTTTCTCCTGCTGCGGCTGCTTCCTACACACAAAGCCTCGCCCCCTGTCACGCAAGCGGCGCAGTTCCTTCTCCTCGATGTTAGATCCAAAGTTAGATACACAGGTTTGCATGCTGTTCTGTTAGATCAAAAGCAGTCAACAAATTGTTTGAGACAAGAATGATGCTGCTTTCCACTTTCTTCTTACATTTTTTTTTTTTACAATCGCTAGGACCCATTTCTCAATAATTACATCACTTTTTCAAAGCTCTTCACACGGTTCTCCTAACCAACTTTCAGCTTGGCACAGTAGTTAATTTCACATCCAAAATGTAGTAAAACGACCAAAACACTTCATACATGTCTCAAATCAACTAATTCCATAACACCAGCAAAGGTTGTCACCCAACAAGCACACTTTGTCACTCATTTAACAATGACCTAAAAAATACTAACAATAGGTAGCATTACACAATGTTTTCTTTTGTAACATTTCTTTACAAAACAAGAATGACACCTCTCTACTGTTTAGAATTCACTGCAGTGTATGTTACAGGAATGAATCAGACATGATGCAATATGCTTAAATATGTTTTATGTCATTTTTTGGCCTTGAGTGACTGCAAAATACAATAATTTCTATATTCACCATCTACAGATACAGTAGCAATGCTAGTCAACCCTGTCTTCTGCATTTGGCCACAGGTTCTCATCCACATCACATCTTATGTCATCTTGGGAAATACACATAGGAAATCATATTTTGGCATGCCTGGTCCATCCCTGGCAATCTTCTGCAGATATGTCCAGGCATCCAGCATTCATTTAGTCCAGGAGGGACATTTGATTATGTGGATGGTGGTCATAAACCTTCCACCTCCACGAGGAAAATAATTCCTCAATGGGGTTGAGGAATTGTTACGCCCTGACCTTAGAGAGCCTTTTTATGTCTCTAGTTGGTTTGGTCAGGGTGTGAGGGCACTATAGCCCTTGTAAGCTTCACAGTCATTTTTGTTATTTCTTGTTTTGTTGGTGACATTTTACTAAATAAATGAAAATGTACGCTCACCACACTGCACCTTGGTCTTCCTTTAACGACCGTCGTGACAGAACTTCCCACCACCAAAGGACCAAGCAGCGTGGCCAGGAGGAGCATGGATCCTGGGCCCGGGAGAAGAGAGAGTGGAGGACATCTTGGACAGGTTATGGCAGGGGACAAGACCCTGCCATGGAAACAGGCGGAAGTAGCAAGGGAGGAATGACAACGATACCAGGAGTCACGGCAACGAAGCAGGCACGAGAGGCAGCCCCAAAAAAATGTTTTGGGGGGAGACACGAGGAGATTGGCTGAATCAGGTTGGAGACCTGAGCCAACTCCTCGTGCTTACTGTGGGTAGAATCGTGGTACTGGTCAGACACCGTGTTATGCGGAAGAGCGCACGGTGTCTCCAGTGCGCTACATCCCAGCTCCCCGCATCTGCCGGGTTAAGGTGAGCATCCAGCCAGGACGCATGATGCCGGCTCAGCGCGCCTGGTCTCCAGTGCGTCTCTTCGGCCCCGAATATCCTGCGCCGGCTCTGAGCACTGTTTCTCCGGTGCGTCTGCACAGACCAGTGCGTCCTGTACCAGCGCCCCGCATTTGCAGGGCGAAGATAACCATCTAGCCAGGACAGGTTGTGCAGACTCTACGCTCGAGAACTCCAGTGCGCCTCCACGGTCTAGTGTATCCAGTGCCTGCGCCAAGAACCAAGCCTCCTGTATGTCTCCCCAGCCTGGTGAGCCCTGTGGCAGCTCCACGTACCAGGCTGCCCATACGTCTCCTCACTCCAGTGATGATCCATGGCAAGAAGCATCCAGTGATGATCCATGGCACGAAGCCTCCAGTGATGATCCATGGCAAGAAGCCCCCAGTGATGATCCATGGCAAGAAGCCTCCAGTGATGATCCATGGCACGAAGCCTCCAGTGATGATCCATGGCAAGAAGCCTCCAGTGAGGAGTCATGGCATGAAGCCTCCAGTGATGATCCATGGCAAGAAGCCATCAGTGATGATCCATGGCAAGAAGCCTGCAGTGATGATCCATGACACGAAGCCTCCAGTGATGATCCATGGCAAGAAGCCTCCAGTGATGATCCATGGCAAGAAGCCTCCAGTGATGATCCATGGCAAGAAGCCTCCAGTGATGATCCATGGCACGAAGCCTCCAGTGATGATCCATGGCAAGAAGCCATCAGTGATGATCCATGGCAAGAAGCCTGCAGTGATGATCCATGACACGAAGCCTCCAGTGATGATCCATGGCAAGAAGCCTCCAGTGAGGAGTCATGGCACGAAGCCTCCAACGACGGCCTCCAGTCCGGAGCGTACAGCGACGGTCCCCAGTCCGGTGGACGGCAACGAGGGTCTCCAGCTACGAGGGTCTCGAGGGTCCCTGGCCGGAGTCCGCACCTTTGGGTACTGGGGGGGTACTGTCACGCCCTGACCTTAGAGAGCCTTTTTATGTCTCTAGTTGTTTTGGTCAGGGTGTGATTTGGGTGGGCATTCTATGTTCTGTTTTCTATGTTTTTGTATTTCTATGTTTTGGCCGGGTATCACATCAAATCAAATGTATTTATATAGCCCTTCTTACATCAGCTGAAATCTCAAAGTGCTGTACAGAAACCCAGCCTAAAACACCAAACAGCAAGCAATGCAGGTGTAGAAGCACGGTGGCTAGGAAAAACTCCCTGGAAAGGCCAAAACCTAGGAAGAAACCTAGAGAGGAACCAGGCTATGAGGGATGGCCAGTCCTCTTCTGGCTGTGCCGGGTGGAGATTATAACAGAACTTGGCCAAGATGTTCAAATGTTCATAAATGACCAGCATGGTCAAATAATAATAATCACAGTAGTTGTCGAGGGTGCAGCAAGTCAGCACCTCAGGAGTAAATGTCAGTTGGCTTTTCATAGCCAATCATTAGGAGTATCTCTACCACTCCTGCTGTCTCTAGAGAGTTGAAAGCAGCAGGTCTGGGACAGGTAGCACATCCGGTGAACAGGTCAGTGTTCCATAGCCGCAGGCAGAACAGTTGAAACTGGAGCAGCAGCACAGCCAGATGGACTGGGGACAGCAAGGATTCATCATGCCAGGTAGTCCTGAGGCATGGTCCTAGGGCTCAGGTCCTCTGAGAGAGAGAAAGAAAGAGAGAATTAGAGAGAGCATACTTAAATTCACACAGGACACAGGATAAGACAGGAGAAATACTCCAGATATAACAAACTGACCCTAGCCCCCCGACACGTAAAATACTGCAGCATAAATACTGGAGGCTGAGACAGGAGGGGTCAGGAGACACTGTGGCCCCATCCGATGATACCTCTGGACAGGGCCAAACAGCAAGGATATAACCCCACCCACTTTACCAAATACAGCCCCACACCACTGGAGGGATATCTTCAACCACCAACTTTACCATCCTGAGACAAGGCCGAGTATAGCCCACCAAGATCTCCGCCACGGCACAACCCAAGGGGCGCCAACCCAGACAGGAAGATCACGTCAGTGACTCAACCCACTCAAGTGACGCACCCCTCCTAGGGACGGCATGAAAAAGCATCAGTAAGCCAGTGACTCAGCCCCTGTAATACGGTTAGAGGCAGAGAATCCCAGTGGAGAGAGGGGAACCGGCCAGGCAGAGACAACAAGGGCGGTTTGTTGCTCCAGAGCCTTTCCGTTCACCTTCACACTCCTGGGCCAGACTACACTCAATCATATGACTCACTGAAGAGATGAGTCTTCAATAAAGACTTAAAGGTTGAGACCGAGTCTGCGTCTCTCACGTGGGTAGGCAGACCATTCCATAAGAATGGAGCTCTATAGGAGAAATCCCTGCCTCCAGCTTTTTGCTTAGACATTCTAGGGACAATTAGGAGGCCTGCGTCTTGTGACCGTGGCGTACGTGTAGGTATGTACGGCAGGACCAAATTGGAAAGATAGGTAGGAGCAAGCCCATGTAATGCTTTGTAGGTTAGCAGTACAACCTTGAAATCCGCCCTTGCCTTAACAGGAAGCCAGTGTCGGGAGGCTAGCACTGGAGTAATATGATTTAAAAAATGTGGTTCTAGTCAGGATTCTAGCAGCTGTATTTAGCACTAACTGAAGTATATTTAGTGCTTTATCCGTGTAGCCGGAAAGTAGAGCATTGCAGTAGTCTAACCTAGAAGTAACAAAAGCATGGATTAATTTTTCTGAATCATTTTTGGACAGAGATGTTCTGATTTTTGCAATGGAAGATGGAAAAAAGCTGTCCTTGAAACAGTCTTGATATGTTCGTCAAAAGAGAGATCAGGGTCCAGAGTAACGCCAAGGTCCTTCACAGTTGTATTTGAGACAACTGTACAACCATCAAGATTAATTGTCAGATTCAACAGAAGATCTCTTTGTTTCTTGGGACCTAGAACAAACATCTCTGTTTTGTCCGAGTTTAAAAGTAGAATGTTTGCAGTCATCCACTTCCTTATGTCTGAAACACAGGCATCTAGCGAGGGAAATTTTTGGGCTTCACCATGTTTCATTGAAATGTACAGCTGTGTGTCATCCGCATAGCAGTGAAAGTTAACATTATGTTTTCGAATTACATGCCCAAGAGGTCAAATATATAGTGAAAACAATAGTGGTCCTAAAACGGAACTTGAGGAACACCAAAATGTACAGTTGATTTGTCAGAGTTGATTTGTCAGAGGTATGGTTACCGTGGCGGCAGGGTAGCCTAGTGGTTAGAGCGTTGGACTCGTAACCGAAAGGTTGCAAGTTCAAATCCCCCAGCTGACAAGGTACAAATCTGTCGTTCTGCCCCTGAACAGGCAGTTAACCCACTGTTCCTAGGCCGTCATTGAAAATAAGATTTTTTTTCTTAACTGACTTGCCTAGTAAAATAAAAGTAAAAAAAAATAACAAATCAGGGACAGCTGTCTATCAGCTGTCTATCGTTGTCTCTGATTGGGAATCATACTTAGGCAGCCTTTTCCCTTTTGTCATTGTGGGAAGTTGTCTTTGTTAGGGGCACTATAACCCTTGTAAGCTTCATGTGCAGTTCAGTCAGATGCCCTTATAGAATGCACATCTTACCTGTTATTTTGCCAGAAATTTCTCACAGTAGATGCCACTGTTGGGCATTGCAGATTTGGCTGCACTCTCAGACCAGCCTCTCTCATTGATAGACCATGATTTATTACATGATCAATTATAGTAGCCCTACTCTCATCTGAGGCTACAGCTCATGATCTTCCTCTCAGTCTTCTTCCACCACGCATACGTACTCCTCTCCCTCTCCCAGCCACTCAAAGTTTTCTTGCTTTGCATTATTTACCATCTTGTGCTAAGAAGTGCAATGCCATAGATAGGTTCTTAATTATTGCATTTTAAACAGGTAACAAACAGACAAATATAAGAAATGAGCCGTTTGTGAGATATCGCTCTTCCTGTCTTCGGGAAAGTATTCAGACCACTTGACTTCTTCCTCATTTTGTCACGATACAGCCGTATTCTAAAATGGATTAAAAATAATCATCAGCAATCTACAAACAACACCCCATAATGACAAAGCAAAAACAGGGTTTTCAACATTTTTGCAAATTTATTACAAATGAAAAACATAAATACCTTATTTACATAAGTACCCTTTGCTATGAGATTCGAAAATTGAGCTCAGTTGCATCCTGTTTCCATTGATCATCCTTGAGATGTTTCTACAACTTGATTGGAGTCCACCTGTGGTAAATTCAATTGATTGGACATGATTTGGGAAGGCACACACCTGTCCCACAGTTGACAGTGCCTGTCAGAGCAAAAACCAAACCATGAGGTCGAAGGAATTGTCCATAGAGCTCCGAGACAGGATTGTGTCGAGGCACAGATCTGGGGAAGGGTACCAAAACATTTCTTCAGCAATGGTCACCAAGAACACAGTGGCCTCCATCATTCTTAAATGGAATAAGTTTGGAACTACCAAGACTCTTCCTAGAGCTGGCCGGCCGGCCAAACTGAGCAATCGGGGGAGAAGAGCCTTGGTCAGGGAGGTGACCAAGAACCTTACTCTGACAAAGCTCCCGAATTCCTTTGTGGAGATGGGAAGAGCTTCCAGAAAGACAACCATCTCTGCAGCACTCCACCAATCAGGCCTTTATAGTTAGATGGATCCACTCCTCAATAAATGGCACATGACATCCCGCTTAGAGTTGACCAAAAGGCAGCTGAAATGAGAAACAAGATTCTCTGGTCTGATAAAACCAAGATTGGACTTTTTGGGCTGAATGCCAAGCATCACGTCTGGAAGAAACCTGGCACCATCTCTACGGTGAAACATGGTGGTGGCAGCATCATGCTGTGGGGGTGCTGTTCAGCGACAGGGACTGGGAGACTAGTCGAGATCGAGGGAAAGATGAATGGAGCAAAGTACAGAGAGAACATTGATGAAAACCTGCTCCAGGGCGCTCAGGACTGGGACGAAGGTTAACCTTCCAACAGGACAACGACCCTAAGCACACAGCCAAGACAACGCAGGAGTCTCTGAATGTCCTTGAGTGGCCCAGCCAGAGCCCGGGCTTGAAATCAACCGAACATATCTAGAGAGACCTGAAAATAGCTGTGTAGCAATGCTCCCCATCCAACCTGACAGCGTGGGAGGATCTGCAGAGAAGAATGGGAGAAACTCCCCAAATACAGGTGTGCCAAGCTTGTAGCGTCATACCCAAGTAGACTCGAGGCTGTAATTGCTGCCAAATGTGCTTCAACAAAGTACTGAGTAAAGGGTCTGAATACTTATGTAAATGTGATATTTCAGTTATTGATTTTTAATAAATTTGCTCAAATTTAGATTGATGAGGGGAAAAAACTATTTAATACATTTTAGAACAAGGCTGTAACCTAATAAAATGTGGGGAAAGTAAATGGTCACTGTATGTCTTGTCTTCACCATCAAAGAAGTAAGCTAACTTGAATCTCAGCCCCTGTTTAGTGAGGCTGCCACATACATTAAATGGGATCAAGCATTAGCCCAGATCATATGGGCATGATTGCTAAAGGAGTCATTCAGGCATTACAGTAAGTCGACATTTAGTAATCTGCTTCTAAGGTTAGAACTCACATGCTCTTGTTTTCCTTGGTTTCCACAGTCATGGTACTTCTCATTCATACATTGTTGAGGAATGTATGTTGTGTGAATGAGTGGTACCATTACACTCTAAAAACCAAGGAAAACAACTGGACTGCAGTCAGCCAACTACAGTGAAAATATCTGAGATGTGAAAATTTGAGTTTTTTGTCAATGTTGATACATGCAATACTTGGGGCTTTCATGAATGAATTGGGGCTTTTGAATTGGGGCTTTCAGCAAATGAAAATGCACCTGCACTTAACTGATGTGGTGGCAGTTATGTGGTCGACTGTAGGCATAATCGACCAATTGTCCACATAATTGACAGAGTGATAACTTAAAAACATTAAACATTATTCCCATTATCCCATGCCTTAATCAAGTGTATGTTCTTCTTTAAAAGATTAAGATAATAATGATGTCTACATTTTAAATTGTATTCACCATAGGGACGACAGCTACAATCTGCCAGAAGTTTTGCAGTCCCCCACAAAGGTTGGTTGAAGTAACTGTAACACTTTATTTCAAGTTCATGTTCATTTCTATTGATTTACTATTTAGTAACAAAGTATATGGTAACGCGCACACACCCGCACACACGCGCACACACACACATGCGCACACACAAACACGCGCGCACACACGCGCACACACGCGCACGCACACACACAGGCGCACACACACAGGCGCACACACACACGCGCACACACACACGTGCACAAACACGCGCACACACACAAACACACACACACACAGGCGCACACACACACACGCGCACACACACACACGCACACACACAGGCACACACACGCGCACACACACACACGTGCACACACACACGTGAACACACACACACACACAAAAGTGGACAACATGGGTGTTTCATTGCTGATGCAAACCTGTGTTTTCCTCTTACTGTACTGAAGCAAAGACAGAATCCATTCAACAGCACACCACTTACACCTGAAACTTTGGAGGAAACAGACAGCCAGATACCCAATGAAGCAATGGAGCAAACCAAGACACCTGACGGGGGTGAGCTCCTTACCTGTACAATATCTGTGGGTGTCATTTTAGTATCCAAGAATAAACTGAAAAAGGACATCAAGTGAATATATGGATTTGGTAATAACACTTCATTTCGATGGTCTTTCATAATGTCTATGTAAGGTTGTCATAAACATTACTTAATGCTACGCCGCTTGTTGCACAAAAAATTTTCTGAAACCTTACAGCTGAGAAGTTAGTTACTTTAATGTATCTTACTGTAAGTTGTTTTTTTTAGCAGTCTTATGTTAGTGATATCAAGGAACATTCAAAAATGTCCAAATACATACCAAACACTGACATATTATTTTATGGTTCCTATGCCAAGTCACCACCATTTTAGTGAAACATTTTGAGGTTGTGGTTTCGATTTGGCGTCATGTAATTTGCACATTTACAACAGTAATTCAGGATTCATGATTCAACTGTAACACACCATGTGTTGTGTTTTTAATGGAGTGGACGGCTTGATGGACAAACAGTCAAAGCATTTTCCTTGCAAACAACCGTAAGTCTGGTGAACTGATCCCATTGAAAGCCATGCGTGTTAAACCTCTCCTGGGCTTACGGTATTTCTCCGTTGCTTTTTAAACAGATTGCTAGCATGTTCTCGTTGCATGATTGTTGTAAGCATGTATTTTTGTCATGTCATGAACATAATATGTATGTTGTATTTCTTCCACCTTTCTTTCATAACATTCTCATAAGAAGGGAAGAGGAAAACACAGTTCCCATTAGCCATTTTGTAGATTCCAATTACCAAAACAGGATGCAAGAATGATTACCATTGTTCATTCTCATTGTTTGGCTAAAAGATTAACCTGCATTTCCCTTGTATAATAACTAATGCTCTAGTATGTAGGTAAACTTCAGCTTTGTAACTACAGTGCTTGAGCCAGTTGCCCTTAATTTCAAGACGTGCAACAATAGTGTGGCAATTTCTCAAAGTATGTGCTCTAAAACAATTGCATTTCATGAAATGAGCCAATTAGTATCTAGCAACTAGTCAGGTTTTTCCCAGAAGGAAGGCGAGCCAAAGGGGGAGGTATGCAAATACAGACTAGCAGAGGGATTACGCATAAAGGCATGTACCCTGACTCCAAAGCCCTAAGCTGCAATGCATGACTTGTCTGTGCTGGAGATCCTTAATGTTTCCCCCATGTTTTTCAAGGAATCTAGGCACTAACGACCCACTGGGCAAAAACTGGTTGAATCAACGTTGTTTCCACATCATTCCAAATAAAAAAATGTAATGTGTTGACATTGAATCAACATGGAAAACTGATTGGATTTGAAAGAAGTCATCAATTTAAGGGAATTTCATATTTTTTTATCCTAAATCCAATGACATGGTGACATGTTTGATTGAATTCCCATTAGTTGACAACTTAACCAAATGTAAATCAAAACTAGACATTGAACTGACGACTGTGCCCAGTGGGTATTTTTTTACATTCTCTCATGTAGAATAATCTCCCAAACTATTATGAAAATCATGATAATAACAATAACCATGAAGGAATTAAACCAAGGAAGTAAACCAAGAAAGTAATCCGATGCAAATGTACTAAAAGTCCCGAGCCCCACAACCCAATTAATGTACTAAAAGTCCCGAGCCCCACCACCCAATTAATGTATTTGCATTTACATTGGGATCCACTGTATGTTTGTGGTGTTAACCATAAGACGTCATTGTCATCGCTTCTTGAAACATGCTTGCTTTATCCACCTGTTTTGTGCCCTAATTTTCTATCCACCACCCCCCATTGTCTTTCCCCCAGAGTTTCTACCACCATCTGAGTTCTGCGTTGCTCATCTAACTAACTTAAAATCGATCTGTTACGAAAACATCCAGAGTGCACCTATGCACATGCCTGTCCCCAAAAAAAGAACAATCATTAACAGATCCCAGGACTCTCTCTTGGAGAGCCCAGCAGCCAGACAGGCCAGCAGCCAGACAGGCCAGCAGCCAGACAGCCCAGCAGCCAGACAGGCCAGCTTTCCCGCCCCTAGGAGCATCCTCAAACAAAGTACCTCCACTGACTTTCTTCAGTTCCGAAACGTCTGCAGCTGCCAGCCAGAACCACAATGTCCACAAACGCTGCACTCCAGTAACAGGGTCTTAGAGCCATCTTTAGACCCCTGGTCTGCTAAAGAGAGAGAGACCCTGGTCTGGATAGACAGGAAACAGGTGAGATTCAGCCTAGCAGTGAGCAGGAGCAGCGTGGAGTGGCCCACTGAGATGCAGGATGGAAAGGAGCTGGGCGAACACAGTCTCCTGGATTTGGACTGTACAAGCCCCCCAGAGGGAGAGGAGGAGACGGGGCAGTCAGACAAAAATGGCATCAACAGTGGTATTGACCAGGGTGATCACGGACCACTAAAGGAAGACATTGAGGTTTTGACAGCTGTAGGTTCACCTTGCTGGCTCCAACAGCCCATTAATGATATGCAGAGACAGGTGGACATAGGTGAGGGTCTGAGTTGCAGAGAGAAGCCAGATATAAGATGCCTAGACACAGGCCCAGCCCAGGTCCCTGCTGGTAAGGCTCGTGCATCTCCATTTAATTCATTTGATGATTTTATTAATTCATTCAATCTATCAGTCAACAATCAACCCATTAATCTATTCAAATATTTGTAGTGAGGAGTGCAGAGAATGATTTTAGGTTTGTATTCAATTAATTTAGGAAATAAAACTTTATAAACTACTCACCATGTTTGTGTTGTAAGATCTGTTTTTTAATCACTAACCTGCTTGCTTTCATACATGAATGTACACATTCATTTATTGTATGATGATAATATTTGCTGATGGTGATTGGTGAATTTGGACTGCAAGGAATGTGCTCTTTTTTTCATTGGTGGGGGCATTCAGACTTTGAAATTATATGGTTGTCTAATGTTTTATAAATAATTTTCTTCTATTACATGCTATTGCTCATCATTATACTGACTTGTAGATGACATAGTTCAATTCAATAATTTGCTTGATTATTTATTGCTCTGTTCAAATGTAGGATCTGAATTTGATTATTCTTTTGTTGCTGAGAATTTTCCTGGTTGTAGTATATTAGAGTTTTAAAAAAGGCTTCCAAAATGTGTAATTTCCACTTTAAACTTCTGACTTAATTTGCCCTAATGAAAAATATATCAACCCCTGCAAAAATGTCCATTCATTATAATCCACATAATAATTCACATTTCCTGTTGCTGCAGGATTATTTTCCTGCTGTAGCAAACTGGCTCAAATTAAGATCCTACATTTGTATGTCAGCAAATACAAGTGATGAGAAATCCAAGTTGTTTTGATTTCCTTTACAGATCAACTTGACCATCGTCATGCTGAGTCCCTTACCCTTCAGGTGTCCAACCTCCATTGTGCTGAGCAAGAGAAAGGTAAGCCCATTCTCTTGGGGGCCGCAGCCCGGGGGATCTCCCCCACCAAGATAACAGAGGAGGACGGTCAATCCATGGCTAAGGTTCGCGACTGGTTCAGCTGGAACCTGGGAAGCTGTGACAAGCCACAGGTTCAGCTCCCCCAACAACCCAGTGATGAACCAGAGACTCCTGTCGACATCATCACAGATGAGATGCCAAGTGATGCTGCCTCTAAGAAGCCATCTAGTCGTGTGTCTCCAAAGCCTCGGCGAAGGCTCCTAGGGATATTTAGTAGATGGGAAGCAAGAGAAGAGAAAATCCCTGAGCCGCAAAGCCCACTTAAAGAGGAGGTGGTTCTCTGTGAACAGAAAGAGCTTGACAACACCACCCTGAACTTCGTCTTCTGCCAGTCCACTGAGAATACTTATTCTGACCAGCAGCAAGATCTGCATAAATGTGCTACTGACAAACAGTCAGCTAAAAATGAGAAGACACCGGAAGTTAGAGAACTAGTGCTTAAAAAAGAAATAGACCAAACTCAAAAGGAGCCACAGGGGAGTGCATGTGGAGTAGATACGTTACCAGATAAACTCTCCAACTTGAAATCATTTTGGGAAAGAGAAATTGGCCCTAAAATACTGCTCAATAAACTAAGCAATGATACAATGAGGTGTGAAGTACTTGTCAGTGCTGGGGATACTTGTGACCAAAAAATGCATGATTTTGGTAAAGATTTTGCCAAGGCTGAGACTGTTGAAGCATCACCATCTTTTCAAAATATTCAGCTTCACCTCGACACTAGTGGCACGAGAAAGTCCAATATCTTTGGAGCAAAAAGCAATGATAGTAATGACTCACATATGCTGATTAACCATCCCTTCTCCCAAAAGGTGGAAACCTCAGAGCAGTGTAACATAGACCTCAGTACTGCTCTGTCATATGACGAAAAGTCCTCATCTTCCGTTGAAAGTAGCTACATGTTAAAAACATCAGGTGACAATGGTACATTCAGGGTTAAATCCATCCTTATCTCTGAAGATAATTCCAGTTCATCTGTGGGCTTGACAGTGCCTTCTCAGACAGTCCAGCCAGATGAGAAGGTGCACATTCCTTTACATGTCTCTCCATCCAGTCCCCACACAAGCCGGCAGGGGCGTGTCCCAGTGCCCCTTGTTAGACGTTCCCTCAGTCAACAGGAAAGCAGGAAGGCCAAGATCAATAACCTCAAGTCCTTCTGGGAGAAGGAGAATAGTGGACCAAGGGTCATTGTTGGCAAACCAAAGGAGGCTTTAGATAGTCAAACCCATCCATTTTCAGAAACACCTCCAGTCCATCACTCAATTGCCACTTCTCAGTCTAGTCTAAGAACAATTGAAACTGACCTAGGGAAGGGTGACTGTGACAAGCAAAGCTCTTCCTTATACGGGGTTAAGGCCAGCGCCTCCGACTTGTCCATGGCTGAAAGAATAGAAAAGGGTTTCATCAAGTGGAGTTCAAACTCATCACTACCGAGTAGTCACTGTAGTGTTGGCGATGTTGATTCTATAAATCAGCAAGATTCATGTAAGATGGAAACAGGGCCAATCCTGTATCAAGAAAGACCCTTAAGTCCTAAAACACCTCTGCCTAGATCTGAAATTCCAAAGTGGAAAGACAAAACTGACAATGAACTTAAGAGAAGTCCTTCAAAGACCTGTCATCCAAAAGCCCTGCCCAGAGGTTCATCCAGTTTCCAAGGAGCCAGGTGTGATAGTTCTCCATTTAAATCCTTCTCCAAAGACATTGCCTCACCCACAAGGGAGCATCAGAATGATCCAGAGAGAGCAACATCAGTGGTTAAACAGAGACAAGGACTCTCACATGAAGCAATGCAGTCAGGATCAGAGTCCACCAAACATACCCTAGGAATCACGTCTACCTCTCCACAGTTTAGATCTGAAGAGAAGGGGCAGGATCGCCTGACCTTTCCACGTAGAGGCTCGGCACAGAGCTCACTAACTTCTATGATGTCCCCGCTATCACCTACTAGGTCGCTCCCTTGCCCCTTCAGAAGGACCAGTTTAGGGAACCTAAGTGTACAGGAGGGCAGTCCTCACTGGTCCTCTAGGCCAAATCATGGGGACTCGCATATAAGAAGAGCCTTTGAAGCTGGCAAGATTGGTCAACAGCCCATCAATAGGGATCCTGGTGAAACAAAGCTTTCGGGAGCATCTGAAGTCTCTGAAACACATCTCCTCCTTGCAAGATCTTTCATTCCCCAGAGCAACCAACATTATTTGGGGCTCCCTGAGCAGACACACATCCCTCAGTTTATCTCAGATAAAGTGGGGAATGACCATCTGAGTCCCACTGTCCCCACTCCATTGCTCCTGAGCATGACAAGCAGTGAGGGGAGTCCATCTTGGATCAGTCCTAGGTCCATGGAGAATGTCGACAGTCACTTATCCAGAGGAAGCATGCCTGAGATCTGGTCTCAATCTCGGGCAAGTTCAAGCTGTGAGCTTTGCATTTTCTCATCAAACATAGATTTAGTGATTTAGAAGTGAAATGGCTAATTAATGATTTAAATGTGGGGACAAATCATGTTGGCCACATCATTCTGAACTTTGATGGAAGCAGCAGGGTTAGACGCAGAGGACAATGTCTTCCACATGGCAGAATTTGCCTCTTTTGGGTAGATATACAGTGGTTCTTCCTTTAAAAGTTACAAGCTTATGCCGCGACCGTTTGTGGTAGATGGTGGCATTCTGTCATTTCACCACACTATCACAAGGGGGAGTTAGAACGCTGATCTATCAGTAGTCAGGAAATGTGGCAATTAATGGAGGCGTTTTCAAAAACAGTCATGTGGACTGACGATTTTCAAAAAATAGGTACGGTGGGCTTTTGGTTTCTCGCCCTCTAAAAACAGGAATAAAAAATTCTAAATAACAAACTGGCTTCATTTATAAATTAGTAAGAATGTCTCACCCCATGTTCAAGAATGGCCCTTTTCCCTTTATTCAGATTACAATCACTCACCTTCGGTTATTTGAAATGAAATCATCTCCAAAACAATTTTTAAAACAAGCCATAGAAAGTTGGTTGCAATTTCAGTAAAAAAAAAATTTAAACGAAGGAACTTGTCTGTCGGCCCAGCATTAAAGACTGAAATTGGTTAAAGAAAATTGTGATAAATAAAAATATATACCTCTGTCTCTTGTGCATGTCGTTTTCCTTTCACAATACATTATAATTATATAAAAGCCCCTTAGATATTCTCACAGATCAGATTTGCCCTAACGAAAAACCCTTAGATATTCATTTAGAATCCTCCAATCCTCTAACTGGAATTATTCACGGAGAGTCTCGTCATTGGTGGAGAGTCAGGTGGCATTGGCAGGGTTGAATAGGGTGAGGAACGAGATGGATTCACAATCCATGCCAGGCAAACATGCAAATCTTTATTTCAACTACATTTTAGTTACAACAAGTTCGATCGGGTTAACATCAGGAGACCTACATGTAGAGATTTTTTAAATATTTTAGGCCTACCGTAGGCGACATGAGTCTCACTAGTATTGAGTAATTTGCTGTTAAAAGTATTTTATGTATTTTTATTTAACCTTTATTTTACTACAATAAAGGATGACTTACTCTGATGTCTTGACCCAGTTTATGCCCTCATTTGCAATGCAAACCATAACAAATTATTATGGGACTAAATGGAAGAGGCAAGTGGAAGGTGGAGAAAGTAAGGAACCTGTCGGCCCTGGAGGCCTTTTGAAAACATGTTTTCAAACACTTGTTTTTCCACAAGGGCTATTAGCAGGACTATAGACATGACGTGGTCCCAAAAACACCTCTCTGACATAGGGTCCAGCATATGTCTTGTCTCGCCAGCTTTGATCCATGCCTGGGCCTACAGTATGCAAAGTTCTTTGTTTGTCAGACGAATCATTGGGTTGAAACTACAGAATAGTACAAAACGAGAACACACATGGTAAGTGTTCTGGGAAAAAAATATATACATATACACTACCGTTCAAAAGTTTGGGGTCACTTAGAATGTCCTTGTTTTTGAAAGAAAAGCAAAAAAATTGGTCCATTAAAATAACATCAAATTGATCAGAAATACAGTGTAGACATTGTTAATGTTGTAAATGTCTATTATAGCTGGACTATTATAGCTATTTTTTTATGGAATATCTACATGGGCGTACAGAGACCCATTATCAGCAACCATCACTCCTGTGTTCCAATGGCACATTGTGTTAGCTAATCCAAATTTATAATTTTAAAAGGCTAATTGATCATTAGAAACCCTTTTGCAATTATGTTAGCACAGCTGACAACTGTTATTCTGATTGAAGAAGCAATAAAACTGGTCTTCTTTAGACTAGTTGAGTATCTGGAGCATCAGCATTTGTGGGTTCGATTACAGACTCAAAATGGCCAGAAACAAAGAACTTTCTTCTGAAACTCGTCAGTCTATTCTGGTTCTGAGAAATGAAGGCTATTCCATGCGAGAAATTGCCAAGAAACTGAAGCTCTCGTACAACGCTGTGTACTTCTCCCTTCACAGAAGAGCGCAAACTGGCTCTCACCAGAACAGAAAGAGGAGTGAGAGGCCCCGGTGCACAACTGAGCAAGAGGATAAGTACATTAGAGTGTCTAGTTTGAGAAACAGACGCCTCGCAAGTCCTCAACTGGCAGCTTTGTTAAATAGTACCCGCAAAACACCAGTCAACAGCATGCTGGCCTTCTAGACAGAGTTCCTCTGTCCAGTGTCTGTGTTCCTTTGCCCATCTTAAACTTTTTTTTTTATTGGCCAGTCTGAGATATTACTTTTTGTTTGGAGCTCTGCCTAGAAGGCTGCTTGTGGTCAACTATTTCAGCACTGTTTCAAGCTGCGCTGAGACAAGCAAGACTACTTAATATACATTTTATAACATTTTTTTTATCGAATTCAATAACATATTTGTCCTATTGTAAAGTGTAGTCTAAAGGCCAATATGGGCAAACTTGCAATGTATTTGATGCCTAAGTACTCTAAAACCACGCTTGGGAAAAACAAAATGCCTCCAGCTGTCCATCACTACTGTAAATAAAAACACAGAATATCTAAGGGGCTTTTATATGATTATAATGCAGGGTTAGTAATAATAATAATTGTTGGATAACAGATCACTATCACAATATTAAAAACTTTCAAATGCATTTATAAATTATATCACTTTAGTCGACATGTTGCGGTTCATCTGATGAAGGTGTGCATGGGCCAATTTATAAAATGAATATGAAATCGGTGGGCAGAAATTATTCAATATTTAAGCATTAGACTTCTCACTAAAGGCGTCAGTCAGAGAAAAGTTATACTTAAATCCGAACTGTTTGGAGATTATAAAAGTACATGGCCATAAAGGCTAGATCATTTTTCAAGGTGTTCATACATTCATAGATGACCAGCAGGGTCAAATAATATAAACAGTGGTTATGAAGGGTGCAACCGGTCAGCACTTTAGGAGTAAATGTCAGTTGGCTTTTCAGAGGTCAAGACAGTAGCGTGTGAGAGAGAGAGAGAGCGAGAGAGAGGATCTAAACACGCACACACAAAAAGTGAAAGCTAGCTTGCCAGACCTTCTGTGTCCCAATTGGATATCACGCTATTATGTCGTTGAACTTTACTCAATTTTATCTCGTCGCTCCTTCAGCCAGGTGTGCATAGCCAACGGTTGCATCACTCAAAGTCTCTTCATGACATTAATGGGTCGAAATAGATGAGAAAACCGACAACTTTTGCGGTAAAAGGAAGTAACAATATTGAATATACTGTGCTGTACCAAACTACTAATGCCATTAAAACAGTCACTTTGCATGAGCCAATATGATCTCAATTAGATTTTTAATTTATACAAATTCCTACATTTCATGGGACTAACCTGCCTTCATATTTGTATTTGTCATTTTATTGTATCTGCATTCTGACATAGGCACAAGATGATTGTCTCTAACATTATCATGATAACCATTCTGTAGAGTAGATTAACTCTGATTCAAATAAGTACATGACGTGTAAAGCGAACCTTTTTGATTTCTAGATGCTTCCAATGTAAAATGTTTAGTAGATCACCTTTTCAAATCACTCTGTATGCCACAGACTTGGATCATTAAGAAACTGAAGTAAGCTAATATATATTTGTATTATCTGTCAGGGTGTTTTAAATAATCAGTTGATGGAATTGAAAACAAACTAATTCAAATATTCCCTAATCTTCATAAAGAATAATCAATAGATTTTTGGAATGCTGTGCAACTGTTTGTTCAGAACAAGTATCTGGAAATATGAGATGGGGACATTTTTCTGTTTGTTCCTCTGTTTTTTGCAATATTTTCCAGAGCTGATTTTATTTTATCTGTGGCAGGTCATGGTGAGAACTCAAGCCCTATCAGGTTAGAGTTTAAACAAATGTCTTCAAGACCCTTATCCAGAAGTCTGGAGGACGTTTTATCACCACCAAAACGTAAATAGACCGTTCTTGGTTTTCCTGAGCTCAATAGGCTTGATTATTGAATTCCTTAACTCAGTGTTATTCTCAATCCTAGACTGTGGTTAGCCGTGACCAATTGTCGATGTAACCATTCAAATAAATTGTTTAAGAAAGAGTTTTCAATGAGCATTATAATGTTGTTTTCATGATATCTGAACTTAACTGTTTAATCCTCTAAGCCTTTATTTTCTTCCAAAGGAGAAGAGAGAAGTATAATTGACCAAAGAAGTGAAATGAATCTAAATGTGGATGATGGTAAATATTTCTGCTCAATTTCATTTGATAAAACAGTGTACATTTGCTTTTTGTTTGAAGGCAGACACCGAGTATTGTGCAAACAAATACAATTTTGTTATACTTGGCTTCTACTAAGTTGTATTATTAGATTTTGACCGTATTTATTGGTGAGAGTTGAAACCGTGAACTATCAGTAATGAGAATAGATTAGAATTGTAACTCATTGTTGAAATATCGCTATTCATATTTTATTTCAATTTGAGGAAACTAGAATTTTTCAAATAACATTGTTCTGTTGGTTGTTATAACAATATTTGATCTTGTGATTATTTAAATCAATCTTCCTTGACTCTGCCCAATATGGCAACAATTCATGCACCTGTACTATCATAGGGCAAGGTGGAAGTTCCGCAAATCGCTTACACCTTCCCAAATCCTCTCCCATCTACTCAATTGTCTAAGGGGAAGATGATAGGGGTTGATTTAAGAATTATTCAGGAAGTGGATTATTGAGAGCAGAAGAGTGTTGAGGAAAGCATGTCGTTTGGCCAATATGATTACATCAGCTGTCATTACATTGTCTTGCAATTTCACTATTTCAGTGAAGACCCTGCTGATTTGAGCCATTAGGTGAGATTAGTTAGAGAGTTGTAAAAGTCCTTATCCACCTATCTGCTTTGCATCTTCCAGCCTCTGCAGTGCCTCCCTCCTCCCTCCTTCCTCTCCGTCTCCCTCCTCCCTCCTCCATTTCAGTCCCGGAGCAGATGAAGAATATGAGCAAGTCGGTGTCTGTTATGCAGGATGAGGTAAAACAAATAAAAATAAAAATACTGTGCCCTTTGTTCATGGTAAAAAAAAATACCTAAGCATTTTTAGAGTGATACACCCCATCTGAATTAGGGGGAAGTGAATTGCCTTGTTAGCTTTAAGATGACAACAATACAAAATAACTGATTTTATAGAATTCTTTCCTCTTGAATTAATTTTAATGGCTTTCAAAATCCACCATTTATGACCAAATGCATAACATATTCAGGGCTAATGCAGTCACCTTTCCTTTTTTGAGGTCATATAATGAATGCATTTTTCATGCTTGGATAAGACGCATGAGCTATTGATAACCAAACTGTCCCACATTTGAGTACATTTTTAACATAGCTTGTACAGTGCCTTCGGAAATTATTCAGACACTTTCACCTTTTCCACATTTTGTCAGGTTACACCCTGTTCTAAAATTGAATAAATAGTTGTTTTTGCTCATCAATCTACACACAATACATCATAATGACAAAGGAAAAAAAACAGTATTCAGACCCTTTACTAGTTTGTTGAAGCACCTTTGGCATCAATTACAGCCTTGAGTCTTCTTGGGTATGAAGCTTGGCACACCTGTATTTGGGGAGTTTCTCAGATTCTTCTCTGCAGATCCTCTCAAGCTCTGTCAAGTTGGATGAGGTGCGTTGCTGCACAGCTATTTTCAGGTCTCTCTAGAGATGTCCAATTGGGTTCAAGTCCGGGCTCAAGGATATTCAGAGACTTGTCCCGAAGCCACTCCTGCGTTGTCTGGGCTGTGTGCTTAGGATCGTTGTCCTGTTGGAAAGAGTACCTTCGCCCCAGCCTGAGGTCCTGAGCTCTCTGGAGCAGGATTTCATCAAGGATCTCTCTGTACTTTGCTCCATTCATCTTTGCCTAGATATTGATTGGTCTCCCAATCCCTGCCGCTAAAAAGCATCCCCACAGCATGATACTGCCACCACCATGCTTCACCGTAGGGATGGTGCCAGGTTTCTTCCAGACATGATGCTTGGCATTCAGGCCAAAGTGTTGAATCTTGGTTTCATCAGACCAGAGAATCTTGTTTCTCATGGTATGAGAGTCTTTAGGTGCCTTTTGACAAACTCCAAGCAGGTTGTCATGTGCCTTTTACTGAGGAGTGGCTTCTGTCTGGCCACTCTACCATAAAGGCCTGATTGTTGGAGTGCTGCAGAGATGGTTGTCTTTCTGGAAGCTCCTCCCATCTCCACAGAGGAACTCTGGAGCTCTGTCAGAGTGACTATCGGGTTCTTGGTCACCTCCCTGACCAAGGCCCTTCTCCCCCGATTGCTCAGTTTGGCCGGGCGGCCAGCTCTGGGAAGAGTCTTGGTGGTTCCAAACTTCTTCCATTTAAGAAGGATAGAGTCCACTGTGTTCTTGGGGACCTTCAATGCTGCAGACATTTTTTGGTACCCTTCCCTGGATCTGTGCCTCGACACAATTCTGTCTCGGAGCTCCACGGACAATTCCTTTGACATCATGGCTTGGTTTTCGCTCTGACATGCACTATCAACTGTGGGACCTTACATAGACAGGTGTGTGCCTTTTCAAATCACGTCCAATCAATTGATTTTACCACAGGTGGACTCCAATCAAGTTGTAGAAACATCTCAAGCATGATAAATGGAAACAGGATGCACCTGAGCTCCATTTCGAGTCTCAAAGCAAAGGGTCTGAATACATGTAAATAAGGTATTTCTGTTTTAAAATTGTAATACATTTGCAAAAAAATCTGAAAACCTGTTTCCGCTTTGTCATTATTGCGGTGTTGTGTGTAGATTGCTGAGTTTTTAACATCTATTTTAGAATAAGGATGTAACAGAACAAAATGTGTAATACTACCCGAAGGCACTGTATGTGCATGTAGCAGACCCTGGCTCCAACCACCATGTAAGCCCACAATGTGTTTTAACCTGTGTGTGTGTGTGTGTGTGTGTGTGTGTGTGTGTGTGTGTGTGTGTGTGTGTGTGTGTGTGTGTGTGTGTGTGTGTGTGTGTGTGTTTCTGACCACCCGCCATTGTTGTTTCTGCACTATCTTGTAGAAGGATGGCAGAGACAGTGACAGCACCTCAGTGGAAAGTCTCAACTTCAGCTGGAAAAAGCAGATGGGCAGTTCCCTCACTAACCTTAGCCTCTCCTCTGGCATGGCGTCCATGTCTTCTGTATGTTCCCATGCAGCTTCCCTATCAGATATGTTGACATGTGCCATGAAATAATCAAACTCACTTTGCTTTGAATTCACATGGCTGCAATCCTAATAAGGCTAATAACAAAAGTTATTAGCATAATACAGCAGAACATTTGTTTTCTCCCCCACATGTGATACACAGGAATCATACAATTGTCCCATAGCAGATGTAAGAATATTAGGGTTCTAGAGAATCGGGAATATTAGGGTTCTGAATGTGGACCAAGAGAGGCATTTGTTCCGCATCTAGAAGATAATAATACTGAGGTTCAGTGGTGGCTGGTGTCACTTTAAATTGGGAGGACAGGCTCATTGTAATGTCTGGAACAGAATCAATGGAAGGGTATCAAACACATCAAACATCTGGTTTGATGGCTTGATACAACACTTGGTGATGCTGTTGTCTCTTCCTAACATCATGTGGACCGTTAAGGTGAGCGGCAGTGTGGCAAGCATCTACAGTGGAGTAGATGGGGATGTGGAAGTGAAGGGAACAATCCGGTTTGCCATGAATTATGTCCAGAAGCTCGGGGAGTTCCACATCTTTGTTGTCCACTGCAGAGATCTTGCCGTGGCAGAACCCAAGAAGAACCGTTCTGATCCGTAGGTGTTCTTGCAATAAATAAGATTGTGTGTATGATTATCCTATCATTGTAAAATAAATCTGCCATCTCCAGGTGCATAGGTTTACAGAGGTTGATGTTTCCCATTACCTTACATAGGATCATCAGTGTGTTATTGCAATTTGAGACTAGGTGCATGGAAAACAATGATGTGCCTTGGAAACTTTCACCGACTTCTATCCGATTGCACTTGTAGACATGTTACCGCATTTGCTGAGATCGCATTCAAGGTAAACATTGTAGATGCCTGCTTAATTGTTAATTACCTTTAAATGTCCAGCGCGCTATAGCACAGCTTCTAATTTAATCCCAGCCGTAGTTGCTTTTGCTTTGTATTTGTGTAGTGGCTAAGAATCTGATGTTGGATATTCATTTTCAGATATGTGAAATGTTACCTCTTACCGGACAAAGCAAAGATGGGAAAGAGAAAAGCCAGTGTGAAAAAGAAGACCTTGAACCCCACGTACAATGAGATCCTTAGGGTAAGAGAGAAGAGATATGATGGCTGGTTATTAAAGTCCTCATCCAATCTCCTTTTCAGATTATTTATCACCTGATTCACTCAACAAACATCTCAATAGGGGGTCCAGGTGTCCTCTGATATGGCAGAAGTCTGTGCGTGTGTGTGTGTGTGTGTGTGTGTGTGTGTGTGTGTGTGTGTGTGTGTGTGTGTGTGTGTGTGTGTGTGTGTGTGTGTGTGTGTGTGTGTGTGTGTGTGGGGGGGGGGGGGTGTACATTCCTGATTTTATACCCAGGAAATTGTTTTTCAACAGTTCAAAAATAGCTGGACACAAAGCTATCAGTGACGACACAAAGCTATCGGTGCTCGGTCTATTGTGTCTGCATTGAGTAAACTCCTTTTATCCCCTTTTCTACCCCTGCAGTTTAAAGTTACCATGGAGACCCTCAAGACTCAAGCACTTAATGTCTCCGTGTGGCACAACGACAACTTTGGACGGAACAGCTTCCTTGGCGAGGTGGACTTGGATTTGTCTGAATGGGACTTTAGCAACACGCAGATGAATGATTATGCTTTGAAAGCAAGGGTAAACTGCAAGAGGATTAGTTTTGGTCGTATACAGTCTGTTTTGCAGTGTCAATTTTTATATAGGTGGTAATTCATAAAGACCGATCTGATACCAACTTGCCACAACTAAAAATAAAGTTATTCTATTCACTTTAGATCTCGACACAGTCTCTCAGTCCCTCTCACTCCCAATCTATTGACCATAGAGGAGAGATGAGAATAGGATTGCGTTTCCTGTCACAGATCTCCTACAGTAAGTGGTTTCTCAGACCACTCTCATCATCATCTAGCCTGTTATGTGTTCTATTGAACATAACTTACTCATGTGTGTTTTTACTCAATTGGTAGGTAAGAGGTCATCCAAAACTGAGACGGGTGAGGTGCAGATTTGGGTGAAAGACTGCAAGAACCTGCCTGCTATCAGGGGTGCGATCATTGACCCCTTCGTGAAATGGTATGTGTTTTGGATATGTTGCACCTGGTTAAATACGGGTGTAAAGCATAATTTAGTAATGAATATGTTTATAGTGCCAATGTGTCATTTAGTCATATATAAACTAAACCATTGGATTTGTAGCGATTTAGTCACTGTAGAAATTCAGATTTTTTTATACTGTTGTACTCCTGTAGATGGCAATTTTTTGTCCTCTTTTATTCACTGAATATTGGCCCTGTTTTAATACTTTGAAAATGCATCCTCCCTTCTTTCCTTGAGGTAAGCACTTATGCATATAAACTCGGCAAAAAAAGAAACGTCCTCTCACTGTCAACTGCGTTTATTTTCAGCAAACTTAACATGTGTAAATATTTGTATGAACATAAGATTCAACAACTGAGACATAAACTGAACAAGTTCCACAGACATGTAACTAACATAAATTGAATAAGGTGTCCCTGAAAAAAGGGGGGGGTATCTGGTGTGGCCACCAGCTGCATTAAGTACTGCAGTGCATCTCCTCTGCATGCAATGCACCAGATTTGCCAGTTCTTACTGTGAGAAGTTACCCACCTCTTTCACCAAGGCCCCTGCAAGTTCCTGGACATTGCTGGGGGGAAAGGCCCTAGCCCTCCGATCCAACAGGTCCCAGACGTGCTCAATGGGATTGAGATCCGGGCTCTTCTCTGGCCATGGCAGAACACTGACATTCTTGTCTTGCAGGAAATCATGCACAGAATGAACAGTATGGCTGGTGGCATTGTCATGCTGGAGGGTCATGTGAAACGCCACAGACAGAGTCTGCAGGAAGGGTACCACATGAGGGAAGAGGATGTCTTCCCTGTAACGCACACCGTTGAGGTTGCCTGCAATGACAACAAGCTCTCCGATGATGCTGTGACACACTGTCCAAGACCATGATTCGCCTTCCACCTCCAAATCGATCCCGTTCCAGAGTACAGGCCTCGGTGTAATGCTCATTCAATGAAGAGCACTTTTTGCCAGTCCTGTCTTGTCCAGTGACGGTGGGTTTGTGCCCATAGGCGACGTTTTTGCCAATGATGTCTGGTGAGGACCTGCCTTACAACAGGCCTACAAGCCCTCAGTCCAGCCTCTCTCAGCCTATTGGGGACAGTCTGAGCACTGATGGAGGGATTGTGCGTTCCTGGTTTAACTCGGGCAGTTATTGTTTCCATCCTGTACCTGTCCCGCAGGTGTGATGTTCAGATGTACCGATCCTGTGCAGGTGTTGTTACACCTGGTCTGCCACTGCGAGGATGATCAGCGTTCCGTCCTGTCTCCCTGTAGCGCTGTCTGTGGCATCTCACAGTACAGACATTGCAATTTATTGCCCCGGCAACATCTGCAGTCCTCATGGCTCCTTGCAGCATGCCTAAGGCACGTTCACGCAGATGAGCAGGGACCCTGGGTATCTTTCTTTTGGTGTTTTTCAGAGTCAGTAGAAAGGCCTCTTTAGTATCCTGAGTTTTCATAACTGTGACCTTAATTGCCTACCGTCTATAAGCTGTTGGTGTCTTAACGACCGTCCCACAGGTGCATAGCCATTAATTGTTTATGGTTCATTGAATAAGCATGGGAAACAGTGTTTATACCCTTTACAATGAAGATCTGTGAAGTTATTTGGATTTTTACGAATTATCTTTGAAAGACAGGGTCCTGAATAAGGGACGTTTCTTTTTTTGCTGGGTTTATATGCAATTTGATAGGTATAAGGTGAACACCCTATTACTTTCACCAAGCCACCCAGTTCATATCATCTGTGATTACCTCAAGAATGGTAGCGAGGAAGGATAGGATGCATTTCTGTAATATTCTAACGGGGCCATTGATTGCTTTTGTCCTAAACTTACAGTATACTGTTAGAGCTAAAGCTCTTCCTTGAAATGCACAGGATCAGATTGTGCTAGGCTACTAATCCGTTGTTATTGTATGCTATTTTAGCACCGTGCTTCCAGACACGAGCAGGAAAAGCCGACAGAAGACTCGGGTGGTGAAGAAGACGGCCAACCCCATGTTCAATCACACCATGGTCTATGATGGCTTTCGGCCGGACGACCTACGAGAGGCCTGCGTTGAAGTCACAGTGTGGGATTACGACCGGCTCACTAACCATTTCATTGGGGGCTTAAGACTGGGCCTTGGAACCGGTAAGATACTTTGTAATTTGTTTAAAGTTTGGCCGGTACTCAATTCAAGGCACGTTAAAATGCAACACACTATAACAGACTTTTAAAGGTAATTTACACATGAGACGACATGCACAACATTGACCATAAATGCGATCTCTGAGAACATCGGGAAAATGTCTTTAAAAGGCACATTCTCAGCTGTGCTATAGCACCGATTGAATTACGGCATCTAATGGGTTGACAAAATTCCCCACATTTCTGAATCTGATTTATGCTTTTCTCTAAGGTAGTATGTCTTTATATTGAAATAGTTTCTTGAGTCATTCCAAACCTATTGTAGCCTAATTATTAATATTGAAATGCATACACAATACATCCAATAGGAAGCTAACTGGATCATCTCCAATCTGTCTTTACAGGTAAAAGTTATGGGTTGGAGGTGGGTTGGATGGATTCAACCTCTGAAGAAGCAAGTTTATGGGAGAGAATGATGCATTCTCACAATGAATGGGTTGAGGATATTATACCCTTGAGAATGTTGATAATGGCAAGAGGTGTATCAAAATAAGATGGTGTGTGAAAAGTTGGATGACAAAATGAGAAGAAAGTTGCTCATTGGGTGTATCAGTTTGATGAAACTTATAACCGATAATGTAATCAGTAATATAATCTCTCACTTTTTTAGGAGAAAGACCATACAGGCACATTGGAGTATTGTGCTTGGTGCTTAGATTCTTCTTAGAATTACATTACAAGTGTGTATTTTATTTTTTGAAAGATTAACATTTTACATAATCATGCTTGTTGTCATACAGATCAAATACCTACTCAGAAATTGTTAAGATATAAATAGGTTGTTTTAATTGATTCATTCCAATGCATATTTATCGCTGTTTGTATATATTCCTATATATGTTTTCATAATGTTATTCCATGGTAAATTAACTGAAGAAAATGTTTCCACTATTGATACAACACCATATATAATCAGAAATGTGGTGTTATGTTATCATTGTTGTCTTTGTAAAATACATTTATTCACATTACTCAATATAGTAACAGCATATATTTTTCATCATAGTTAATGTTTCCACTAATTCAGACACCCCAACAATAAATACAATGTCACATGTTGAAAATAAAATCAATGTGAATTCAATAGTAATAGTTATACAAAAAAAAATGACATTTTTCGCCAGCAATTGGCAGGAAGCAGTGAGAAAAATAACCACAACATTTGAAATAGACTGGAAGTTGGATTTCCAAGAGAATGCAAAAAGAGCCGTGATCCTATGGGGAATTTGGGACAGAGTTTTTTTTAAATGCTCCAGAATTTGTATTATTAATAATAATAATATTTTGCTGTTTGGAAGTCTATTTCTTATTGGTCTATTAACTAATTTACCGCAAGACCCAAACTCCATTACACCATACCATAACAGGCTGAAATTTCAGGCGGTCATTACAAACAGCTCACTAAAAGGGCACTAATCATAATTTTCATAGTATCACGTTTTTGACTGCTCAGAGGTCATTTCTCTCATTTGTCTTATGAGACCTTTTTAGAGTGGAGTCTTTTGAACATCTGGTGATTATAGATCTCTCTAGCATCGACTTATTCAGTCTGACGAATCTGGCGACAATACATCCAAGGGTGATCAGATCTGCCTTGCGCACATTAGAGCAGTAGAAAGGGAGGAGGTGGAACGGAGTAGAGAAATGCTGAGGGTCTAAGATGCTACAGCGGCGGAATTTCAGCCACGTGTGTGCCACCCTGTGAACCAGGAGCGAATGGAGGCCAAGTGGTGTACAATTCGATATTTTAAAATAAGATATTTATTTTAAAAAGGTAGCCCTGCTAGCAGGCTCAACCCTTCATAATGCGACCCCTGGTGCACAAATAACTAAGCACAGCTGCGCCTATTTTTATAGACTCACGCTCGACCCCATGGGAAAGATCGCTTTCCCTTGCTCAGACGAGGCGTGCATCAACCAATGGTTGCAGCACCGACTGGCAGTTACTGCTATAACATATGATGGGGTTCGCTGAATAGTAAAATACCTATGTAAGGTCTGGCAGACGTTAGCAACGCCTGGGCAGAGGAACTGATTTCCCTCCCAAATATAAAGAAATGGGAGCTTGTTGAATTTGTCAAGTTTATGGGAATTGTATTTAAAAAAATAAAATAAATGACAGTGACGTTTCACAAAGAGTTTTAATGGTATATGATTATTAGTGATGTTTTTCCGTCTCATCACAAGTTACCATAAGCACAAAGTCATAAACCACGCCCATGTCTACAATTGCTCTTTATCAGATCTTTACCTAGCCACAATGCTAACATTATGTCTAACCGTAAAATAAATTAAGATCAAAAGGCATTTTTTTCTCTCATATATATAGATATATATTAAATTAGATATATATAACAGCTATATATTTTTTTTACTATATAGCTGTTTTACTTTGGCTGTGGTAGCAAGTGAAAACCATTTCCGCGGGTTGAGTCGCCATTTTGACTTTGTGGGTGTGGTAACCTGTAAAAACCATTTCCGCGGGTTGAGTCGCCATTCTTTGCGTCCTTTGTACGTTCATAAGTTGTCTCCAAGTCAGCAAGTAGTTGTTTCGCGATTAGACAAATTTACAGACTGTCAAACAAAATCGAATCTTTTCCTACGAAAGCTGAATAATATTACGAACAAATAGCTACAATCAATCCAGTTAAAGCTCGACGGACGGTAAGTGTGGTCACTTCAAAAATGCTTTGTCATTTTGTTTGTGCGCAATGGTCTTCCAATTAGCTAATATTGTTATAACTAACTACCGTTAAATAAAAAAATAACGTTTACGTTGTTGAAACCACAAACTAGTTAACAAAATATCAATGGGGTACTTATAACATGTTCCAAAAAACGTAAAGATTACATGGTAGCTAATGTTAGCTAGTTAGGCCTAATGTAACGTCATTCTTGTTCAGACAACATTATGGCGCCTAAAATAGCTAGCTGACGTTAGATACAGCCCGCATTGGACAACTGCATTAAGTAGAAATGTTAGTCTATATTAGTCTTTAATTTCTCGAGAAAGATCCACACAGAATGAATGTTTTGGCAATTGAATGTTCATAATGTTTGGCTTCGGAATTTTCACGAAAAAGCTCCAAAGTCACGTTTACAGGAAAAAATAAATCGAAATCCGTGATTATCTCAAAGGATCTAACCCATATATAACAACTTAAAAAGCACTAATCGCTCAACGCTACTGATTAACGTTATTTGGTAAAGGAAACGTGTATGGCCTCAAGACTTTAGCCCCTTCAAAATGGGGGTTGAGGTAATGGACAGAGAATCTGAAGGCTAGCTAGGCCTAATTTAACATTACTCACTGAAGCACAGGACACAATACTCATGTCTTTCATGTCTAGGGGGTATGAAACCCAATATATTCATTAAACAGACTTAATTCACTAATCAATGTTATTGTTGTATTCTCACAGATAATCGGAGTGGAAATACATTGGTGGTGTCCCTCATCAAAAGCTAAAAATGATCACCAGGCGAAGAGGTCGTTCAGATGTGGAGATGCACTCTTCAACTTGTCCTTTTGATGTTGAAGTCACTGACTTTGTTGAAATGATAAATGTTAAAACGAGTCCCTCTGAAGAAATTAGGTCAGAGAATGGGGATAGTACAGTTGGATTAGAGCTGGATGATTTATTTGGAATCGACGAGTTAAACTGGACATTTGAGAAGGATGCAGTCTCCCCTCTTTTCGACATTGGATTGACTGAAATAGGTGTGGGTGACACAACAGATCAAGATTTTTGGATTGGCACGTCCAGGACCCCATCGCCCGAAGGAGTGTCTGCTGTTCAGAAAAGGAAGGGGAGAGATGACCGGTCTGGGCACATGATCAACAAAAACGCTGTCGCTGCGCGAATTAATCGTCTGAAAAAGAAGGAATACGTGAACGGGCTGGAAAATAAAGTCGGGTCTCTGTCGTCAGAAAACCGCATACTCAAACAGGAAAATGTCCAATTGAATAAGAGGGTAGAAGAGTTGGAAGATGAGACGAGGTACCTGAGAGCTGTGTTGGCCAACGAGAGCATGTTAGCCCAGCTGTTGTCAAGGCTGAGCGGTGTGAACGGCATGAAATTATCTTCCTCACTTTTCCAGGGGTCCAACAAGAGTGACGACCACGATTATGCCTTGCCGCGGAAACGTGTGAAGGTGGAGGAAAAGGAGACTTCTGGTGGTGTCTGTCTGCACGTGGACAAGAACAACGTCTCAGTGGAGTTCTGCACTAAGTGTGCAGAGAGTGCAAGCGCATCACTCAAAATGTAGGGTCAAGTACTTTTATCTGTTTTCAGATGTTGAGACTGAACCTGATTAACTTCAGTGTAATGAACGTCAGGGGAATCTATGAACACTGTTAAAAAATATTTGAGATCATTACTTAATTAAGAAATGTTGAATGATTGAGCATGTGTAAAAAATCTTACCAATGATTTAAGTACACGTTACTCGTTAAACCTTGTTGCCAGTTTTCTTCTAGGTGATGATTGTTCTACCATGCTGGATGAATGGGTTACAGAACGTCCCTGTCTGCTTGGCTCCATGGTAAGGATCTCAGATGAAGAAAAGCTGATGATTTGATAAATTCTATATGTTTTAAGTTTTATTCCTCATAGAATACACCAAAGGCTTTTACACTAACATTAAGTTTACACTGGAACATATCTTTCCATCTTAGTTTGAATTACTTTTGTTTTAAGTTCTATGCAGTAAGCGTTTAACCTGTAAATATTAAATCAAACTGATTTCCCTCCCAAATATAAGGAAATGGGGGCTGTTGAATTTGTCAAGTTTATTGGAATTGTAAAAAATAAATAATTGTAAATGGATTACAGTGACGTTTCACAAAGAGTTTTCATAGTATATGATTATTAGTTCATATTGGCTCTCAACCCAGAAAGGTGTAAAAACAAGAACATATAATGACGTAGCATGGTTTGCTTAGAACTTGTCTTTTTGTGAAACGTCACTATTCTGCTGAAGGATGTTTTCATTTAGCGCCCCTATTTTTCTTTATTGCTAAAGTGGATTCTGCTGTTCTGGAAGCTGAAGAGGCGGGACCCGCTGCTGCCAACTTGGCCTGGTATTTTTTTAAAGGTAGTATAACGAAGGGTGTAAGTGACTACATTCAACCAGTATCCCATAACACCTTCTTTGTTAAAAGTAGTGAATTTAGAATATATTGTGGATGACAAGTGTTCCACTACCTATTACATTGACAATATTAGAGGTCCTATAACGGTTTGTTCACAAGTTTAACCTGACTTGTTGACACATTGGTATGTAAACTAGTTGTTGAAAAAACAACAACTAGTCAAACTATCTTGTTATCGATGTGATCCTGAAAGAAATGGACACCACCAATTTTGTATGAAGTGACAATCTTAAAGAATGTTATGTAAAGTACAAAGATGTTGTGGCAACTTTTTTTTTCTAAATGAGAGAACAATGTTTCAGGAACATGGATATGATTGAAAATAAATCTTATTTTGATTATACACGTTTCAGTTATATTTTACCTTGAATGTGACCCAATGTATTTGACATTAACACATCTCTTTTTCTCTTTTCAAACAGCAAGCTCTTTCTGCAGACAAAGGTCTATCAATTCCTCAACAAAATGGAAAAATGTGGTGATGGTTTGTGAGGGCTGATTTCAGTGGAGAGTTCAAAGCCTACTAGTCCGATGTACTTGTTTTTACATAATGCTGCTGCATTTAGTTTTAAAGTGACATTTCACTCAAATCAGCTTCAGGTGTTTTCAGACTTCAAAATTGGTGTCATGAGTAAGTTCATGTTCCACCCCACCACCTGTATAGATCCAGCAGTATGCCTCAATCCCAAATGTCCCCCCCCCCCCCAAAAAATACAGGTGCTGATTAAAATGATTCAAATAACTTCAGATGGCACCTGTCTATCCTTCGGGTTGAGGCATTTAGTGGGATTTACACACCTGGTAGCTTGGGCCATTGATTTGTTTAGACAGACCACTTCTGAGGTCTGAAAATATCTAACAAATGGTGTAGGGGAGTGTCACTAAAGTCTATCCAGCTGGACGGTATTTAACGCTTTCATTTCGATCTGAAAAGTAAATGGTTAGCTACTTCAAATTAACTTTGTTAAAAGGTACCGTCCTTAATTTGTTTTTCAGACCCAAACACTTTTTGTTTGCTATAAAGCCAAAGGATGGGTTGGAGAAATGTCACCACCTTCAAATTCATAGATGAAGCTATTGATGAGATCGAAATGATAGTTTGCATTTATATTTATTCTATACATAGCCCAAAATAAGGTTGTTTCAAACTATCATGGCGTAAGCTCAGGGGGCATTAAGTTGTATTCTTCCAAGAATCTGTGGGTATAGGTAGGTGGCTAAAATTCACAGGTGGTGGCATGCAAGGCTACTTATTTTGGGCATGCACTGCAAACTAAACTGTTGTGAAAAATCTGGAATATTTTGCCATATGTGCATATATGTTGGACATAAGAAACCGTAAAAGGGTTTGAGAGCCTGTTAAAACACAGAACATTTTTAAGTCTGGTGCATTTTGCTGATTACTTGAGGTGTACATGATTTTCAGGGACCCCAATCAAAACACACAGTTGAAACCATAACCCCCAATTTGTTTTGTAATCCATTGTTTAAAGAATATCTTTGTTTATATACACTAGCTTCAAAATATGGTTAACTGTCATGTGGACAGTCAGTGCATGCATCCTATGAATTGAGTGCTTATATTTCTCCAGCCCTGTGATCACGCAGATTTGTAGCAAACCAAGTAGTGGTGCTGTTGGTTTAATTGTTGTGCCATTAGAATACGTTTGGTATTTAAGACCTTTACAGTTAAATTGTTTTTTTTGCACTGAAAGTAGACCAGGAGCCAGTTGGCTGCAATTTGGATTTCTTAAAAACAGCCACTGAACTCCAGCCAACTTTAGCCACTGCTAACTAAAAATCAATGGGAGTGGTGGTTACTGTCCAATTTTGAACAATTCACTGGTAAATAAATTGAAATCAATTCAATGACTTTGTTTGAATCACGAAAGGTAATTTGGCCAAAAGTTAACACTTCACGGGTGCCTTCATCGCGACCATTGATTTTTTTTGTTAGCATTGAGTGGCTTTAAAAAGGGAAAAAAAAGAAATCACAATTGGATTTAGACTCCTGGCCCATAGACCACTGTCAGGGTAAGGAATCATTTACATGTGTATTAATTTAGCAGACTAATCCAGTGTGGTTTACAGGAGCAATTGGGGTAAAGTGCCTTGCTCAGGGGTACGTCAGATTTTTTTAACCAAGTCTGCTTGTGGATTCGAACCAGCGACCTTTCGTTTACTGGTCCAATGCTCCTAACTGCTAGGCTTCCTGCCGCCGAATTATGAATGTGTGTGGTATACTGGTAGTTATGCACTAGTCTTCTATGACCTGTACTATAATTGAAGGCTCTTTTGCACTAAAAATTTGAATGTATCCTACACAGGTAAAATGGTTTCCTCAACCAATATTTTGGAATGTGTGGTTGGCCTGCGAGGTGATGGCAATAGCCAATATAAATAGATTGTCATATCACTATACAAATGTTACTCCTGAAGTACCTTCCCTAACTGGCTTGATATAACTCAATTTGATTCCATTTTTTTACTGTACAATCCTAATTGAACCATCTTTGCATTGTTTGTCAGTTGCACTACCTTAGTATTTGGCACTCTCAGACCTTTGTTTTCATGTCAGGTCACTCAACATTTTCCTTATGCACATAGGGTATGTTGCACGCTTTTTGGGGGGGCCTTTGTGTTAAAGGCGTCAAATCCTAAACAAACCCGTTATCAACTTCCCCATCAGATGAACTCGTGGATACCATTGTCTGAATATAGTTTGAAGGAAGTTGATCTGTAACGGTATCGCAATTGCTAACTAGCGTTACCCATAGACTTCCAAGTCAATGCACTATCTGCTAGCATGCGCTAATGCTAGTTTATATTGGCTCGTGAAACTACCTAAACTTCCTTCATATTGCACACAGACGTAAAAATTATATCCATGAGCTCATCTGACTAGGGAAGTAGAAAAAGGGCCTCATTGCCAAAATCCTGAAGTGTCCATTTGAAATAATTTAGGACCCTCTGTTTATGGGCATTTAACACACAGCTTTGAGGTAGGCCTGGATTTAAACAGAACCATTGTATCGTGATCCTGATTCTGAGGTGTAATTTCTTACCACTAAAATCGCCAATGGATCTATTAAGTAAACATATGCCAAGTAAAAACTAACAGTTTTTATAACTTCTGGATTTTGAAAATCACCTAATGCATATTTTAATTAACATTTAGCATTACGGTATAACATGTATATTGAACTAGGTATGTTATTTAATGGCTGTTAGCTGGGGTTCCACTTCAAACACAGAAGCATTTTACAAGTTAATTGCAGTACAATGTTCTGCGCAATCTGTTTTGAATTCTGTCCTCTACTAATTTCAGTGATGAGATAATGCCCCATTCTCCCGAGGTTAAATTGCAGTTGTCCATATGGTTATGAAACTACAGTGAGAACACTGAGTAATTTGGTAATCCCATAAAGCACACTTGATGTGGGCCACGTTCAGTAGGCAAACCTATTTGAATGTTAGAATTGCCATGAATAGAGCAGATGTGAATCCATGTCTGGCCTGTTCGGTCTACATATATCTACGAGTGTTCCACTACATCGGGTATTCCCAAATGGATACGTGTAATGCTGTCGGGAGTACGCCACGAAAAATGTAATTCCCTTTTTTTTGTTCACATTTTCAAACATTTATTTTCCAACGGGGCTATACATCTGGGTGAGTATTTTTTTGTCCCTCGCCTGAGTAGCCTCGTTTCACTGCCAAAAATAAAATTAAACCATCTTGTGTAAAGTGAAATAACAACGCAATGTCATACAGGTAGCCTAGTCAAATAATTCACATCCAATCACATGAACCGTTACTGTCTCACGGGAAACCTAGAAAAGAAACGTGACAATTTGAAAAATATGCCACGGGAGTTTGAGCGAGAATTTAGATGAATTTCGAGTGGTAAGGCATGTATAACCACAACGGATACCATTAATAAGGGTCTAGAAGCGTCTTATATGGTGAGCTACCGAGTGGATAGGACAGGCAAGCCCATACTTTTGTGGATGACTTAATTATTCCTGCTGCTGTGGATATGGTTGGGACGATGCCGGGGGAATGGCCCAAAAAACTACAATGCCTTCATCGGACAGCACTTTCACAACGCATCAGTGTCATGGCAGGAGATGTTTTGAAACAATTACTGCTTCGCATTCAAGCCAGTGAATTATATGCGTTACAGCTGGACGAGTCAACTGCTCCTGGTATGTGTCCGTTTTTAAGTACTGGACAGCTTTGTGACATCAAATGGACTTTGGTGGTCAAGATGTGTTGGTATCTACTTGTGGCGCATACGCCATGACAGGGAGACGAGTGGTTGCTCCCGACGCCACTTGGGTACACTGCAGCATCCACCGAGGCTCTTGCTGCCAACGGAATTGCCCGATGGCTAGTAAGACATTTGACACTACAGTGAAAATAGTTACCTTTGTTAAAGCAAGGACCCTGAACTCGTGTATTTTCTGCATTATGCAATGATATGAGCAGTGACCATGTAACGCTTTTACAGCGCTGGTTATCAAGGGGTAAAGTATTGACGTGATTTTAAAACAAATTAGAGACGAGCTTAAAGTTTTCTTTACTGACCATTTTCACTTATCTGACCGCTTGCATGACGACTGGCCTATCTGGGTGATGTTTTTTCTCACCTGAATGATCTGAATCTAGGATTTCAGGGACTCTGCAACTATATTCAATGTGTGGGACAAAACTGAGGCTATGATTAAGAAGTTGGAGCTCTTTGCATTAACAAGGACAACACAGGTCTTTCCATTTGTTTTTTTTGTGCAAATTATCTCAAGTTTATGGACAATGTCAAATGTGATATAGCGAATCACCTGAGTTTGGTGCACAATTATGCAGGTACTTTCCTGAAACGGATGACAAACAACTGGATTCGTTATCCCTTTCATGCCCTGCCTCTAGTCCATTTACCGATATCTGAACAAGAGAGCCTCGTCGAAATTGCAGCATGCGGTTCTGTGAAAATTGAATTAAATCAGAAGCCACTGCCATATTTCTGGATAGGGCTGCGCTGAGTGTAGCCTGCCTTTGCAAATTGCGCTGTTAAGACACTGATGCCCTTTACAACCCACATACCTATGTGAAAGTGAATTCTCGGCCCTCACTTTTATGAAAACTAAATACAGGCACAGATTGTGGAAAATGATTTAAGACTCCAAAAGATCCCAACATTGCAGAGTTATGTGAATCATTTCAAGTACACTCTTCTCATTAACCTGTGTTGAGTTAATCACAATTTAATGAACAAATTAGGTTTCATATGTAAGGTGGTTAAGAGCAAAATTACTGATTTGTTATTTGTGCCCTGGTCCTGTAAGAGCTCTGACACGTCCTATGAGCTGGGTTGTGACAAAGCCACATTTATTAAACATAAGAATGAGTGTATCATGTAGTGTGTGTGGCAGTCTTACAACGATGGCAAATAAACAACATTTGAGAGTACGCTGACCCTGGTGCTAGAGGTGGTACGCAGCTGGAGATTGAATGGTTGAAGGGGTACAGGACTATAAAAAGTTTAGGAACCACCGCACTACATAGTGCACAATGAATGCGGCCACCAACTAAAATGTAAACAATGAAGCAAATATAGTATTTGTCAACCTGGGGATACTTGGGAAGAATTGTAAGAACATAGGCCTACTGGTAAAAAGCATGTGAGGGGTACTCTGGGCAGAGCAAAGTGTAATTCTGGATTTAAATTATATTTGTAGTGATCAAAGAATGTTGACTTAAGGGGAGGATTTATTTTGAATGTGTAACTTGACAGCATAATGATGGGAGTTGGTTTGTTGAGTGAGGTAAGACAGTTATGCATCTCATTAATATACTAGCCACTTCAAAATCAAGGTGGATTCACAGGCTGTTCAGACAGGCAGACCATTCTGATGTTATTTAATTGGTCAAAAGTCCAATTAGTGAAAAACTATTGGAATTGTGTTGCCTGTAAACGGCCTTGGACAAGGTCCGTTGGAAATGGTATACCCCCTCGAATTGTACAACTGGGATTTCAAAATTCATGGACTTTAATAAAAATACAACCTTGCACATTTTAGGTTTGTTTAAAACTGTTTTAATCCTCAAGTTCCTTGTCACCTGAGGTGGACAACTGAAGCAACTTCAATTAGCTGTCAAAATGTCTGGAGCCTAGGTAGGTGCCAAAGAGAACCTGTAGCACAATCACAACACCCATGATCCTCAGGATGGGTTGGGTAATGTTCATCCAAAAACACGTTTATGTTATGTTTGTTCCTTGTATAATGACAAACCGGGGTGTAGGTTTAAGTACTTTTTAATGAACGTATACTTCAGCTAGAAAACTCCTTGTTTAGCCATGCAAGGCATTCTTCAACCACCTGCCCCGCCCACATAGCCTGCTGGGTAACGTAGTCTAAATGTTAACACATAACAGTTTCCCTTTTCTGGCATTGGTGCAGTGTTGTACCTGTTAGATAAATTATAATAATTGTACCTGATAATAATTATGCAAATTCAGTCAGCCACGGTATTAAAAGTCCAGCCTACTTCCCGGATCATGTCCCACACTGGATGAACTTCAAGAATATTTTGTCAAATTCATAAAAATGCTGTGATTTAATATAGGTACAATTATGTTCGTAGATTACCCAATGCCTTCTATGAAAGTTTTCGATTATTAAAACGAAAACCTAAATGAAAGACATCGGGTATATGTCAATAAATTCACAAATTTGTACACTTTAAAATTACCACGTTACGAATTTTATGTTGAAGGAAATTCAAAAAGTGTTGTACATGATCCCGGAAGTGGGCAGGACTTTCATACCGTATTGATGAAACCTTTGTTGGCTAGTTACTCGGCGAATAACCCATAGTTACAGATAGATCTAGGATGTTTCCCCTCCCCAATCCAAACATTGTGGGTAGCCTGCAAGTGGCATATTGAGTAGTTTTCATTTTACTGTCCAAATGCATTGCATGCTGCTGGCAAACAATTCATATCACTGCCTCCTGGACCGGGTTGTACCCGAAAACATTCTCCATTCGGGCTGCATAAGCTTTGATTTCTTCAACTTCATTAAATGGGGAGATATGTATACTTTTCTTATGAAAGTGGCTAAATGCTGATCCCGACTGTTGTGTATAGCGTTCAACCTATCCGGTTGAAACGATCAGACCAGGGGTTGCGTTTCTTTTATATTTGCTGCATTCGTAGCATTGCATTAGCGGAAATGAATACTTCTCAGGGCAGGTTTAGATATATTTGAGTCGCGTTGATGAAACCTTTTCGCTAACCCTTTTCCTAACAACCTAATTATCCTAACCTGCTATATGAAAAGTCACTTCTGCTAGTCAAAACCGGCTAACCCGCCCTGAGAACGGTGTGTTCAGTTTGCTATTTGCAGAATGGTTTGTACTGAACGACACGTTTCCCCAAAACATTATTGTACATTTTTGAACAGACTAATGTACATTTGCTCCCATTTGGTGGGTATAACAATGAGTGACAGCATTCCTACAACCCAACGCCGTCCATTTTTTAAACTTCTCATTCAGTACAGCAGCGTTCAATTGAACATTCCAGAATGTAAAAATATTGGTTTCCACTAATGCGATACAACGCTGCGTTAGGTTATGAGTGAAAAACAGACTGCAGCAACCTGATTGGTTGAACGCAGTACTCAACATCTGGGATTATTATTTTGCCACTTGCACGGTGGTGGAAAATGGTTTTGCGTAAGTGCCCATATTTTCCTAATTGTTTTCATCCATTAAATTAAGTTAATGGTGCAATCAGCAGTCGTTTCATCCAGTTTTGTGCCCATTGATTTTTAAAGAAAAACTTCCTCATGAGCTTAGTTTAACTGTCGTACACCATCAGAACTCAAAATGTAAGCTTGTTTTACTCCGTTTGTAAACAAACACTATATAGCCTCAAACATGGTTAAAACTATAATTTTGATATCATGGATGGTCAATCCTTGCATCTCTAGCTCTGTCTTAGAATTTGAGTGATTTAACTTTCCTCGTGCCCCTTCCCTCAGCTTTTTACTGAACCAGGGGTGGGGAGGCCGCTTAATTGTTTCTACTGCTGATTGCCTTTGTAAGGAGGATCGAAGCCAGGAGGAAATCGAAGCCTAGGCAGCCTGAATGAAGTAAGGTACTAACCGGTCCACAAGATACAAATGTATTGCAGGCTGCATACAATGCATTTGGACAGTAAAATGCAAACTATCGCCATCTGCCGGCCTTGGCCTAAGTCAAGAGCAACATCACCATACTCCCGGAAAGACAGTTGTACATACCTGGTTGCAAGGCCTGCATTCACAGGCAAAGCCAACAGTATAGGATATATGCCAACTGCACTGACAAGTGCACCTCTTATCAGGACACAGGTTGGGCAATTAAGGTTACATAAATGAGTTTAAGAGGTTTCAAATTCAATTCAGAAACCATAAAAATATTGTAGAAAATAATTGCAACAAACACACACCCACCAGACAATAAATGGTTTTGATACAGCTACATCATACATGGCCAGTGTTGTCAAGAATGGTAGGACAGCCATTGGGAGATTTGAAGTAAAACACCCTTGAGTGACATTCAGTGCCCCTGTATAAGCTGTTGGCAATCAGTCCTACTAATGCCCCATTACCTCCCAGATACTTGGGGCCATAGGTGAAGATTTTCCTGTTGAACAACAGTTACATGTTATGATGGGGGCAAAAGGCTATTAAGGCATGTCTAGGCATAGGCATACAAAAACGTACCTGTCAAGTTCAGGCAGCCGTTCAAATCTTTCCACTATCATTTGAACGATCACAGCTCTGGGGACTGTGCAGCCGGTGCCTTTTTGTACATTGCTGAATTCTGACACATTAAGCAAGATGACCTGCAATGTAATGTCAGTGTCCACCAACAATGCAGGGCTGAGTAGACATGTATGCGATACGTTCGATAAGAGTGAATCAAATAGCTAATTTAAGATAGCTAACATTCAATTGAATAAAATCCCGTTTAAACAGCCTAGTTCAGTGAGCATACGCTAATAAGCAGAAACACTGCAATAACACCAGTCAAATGTATTGCTGTACTCTCCGTTACCGATGTCTCAGCTCTAATGTATGTGCTGTAAACGTATAACTGTTTCAATATTTTCTTCTTTAGTATCATTATTTTGAGGAAGGGCACAGCCATTTTAAACCATTTGCACCAGAGTTACCTCTGAACCTTTCACACCAAATGATATTGGTCAGTACTCCACACTCTCTGCGGGGTTGAAATAAGTGGATGATAGTGGTTTTCAGTGATACCGTCACAAATAGAACAATGAGACCGATATTTCACCGGATGTATAAATGTGAAGCATCCGCTTGGCGTTTCCACTCACTACCTAATATGATAGTGAGAGGAAGCTCACTGGTTGGCAGTGGGAGAAGATGGAATGAGACAGATTTTGCTAATTTTATCATTGATTAAACATTTAAACTCAATACAGTTGCCAAAACTAGAATATGTTATGAACAGAGTGGACTAAGTTTAGTAGGCTTTACTCTTTGCAAAGGTTTTTTAAAATCACATTTAGAGTGAGTGCAAAGGCAAATTTAGTTATTGTACATATGCACTTCAGAGTAGACGTTCCCTAACAGAAATATGCATATGCATGCAAGATCAACATCAGAAGCCTCCTCCCTAAGTTTGTTTTACTCACTGCTTTAGCACACTCTGCTAACCCTGATGTCCTTGCCGTGTCTGAATCCTGGCTCAGGAAGGCCACCAAAAATTCTGAGATTTCCATACCCAACTATAACATTTTTCGTCAAGATAGAACTGCCAAAGGGGGAGGAGTTGCAGTCTACTGCAGAGAGAGCCTGCAAAGTAATGTCATACTTTCCAGGTCCATACCCAAACAGTTCGAACTACTAATCTTAAAAATTACTCTCTTCAGAAATAAGTCTCTCACTGTTGCCGCCTGCTACCGACCTCCCTCAGCTCCCAGCTGTGCCCTGGACACCATTTGTGAATTGATCGCCCCCCATCTAGCTTCAGAGTTTGTTCTGTTAGGTGACCTAAACTGGGATATGCTTAACACCCCGGCAGTCCTACAATCTAAGCTAGATGCCATCAGTCTCACACAAATCATCAAGGAACCCACCAGATACAACCCTAAATCTCTAAACAAGGGCACCCTCATAGAAGTCATCCTGACCAACTGGCCCTCCAAATACACCTCCGCCATCTTCAACCAGGATCTCAGCGATCACTGCCTCATTGCCTGTATCCGCTACGGAGCCGCAGTCAAACGACCACCCCTCATTACTGTCAAACGCTCCCTAAAACACTTCTGTGAGCAGGCCTTTCTAATCGACCTGGCCCGGGTATCCTGGAAGGACATTGACCTCATCCCGTCAGTTGAGGATGCCTGGTTATTCTTTAAGAGTAACTTCCTCACCATTTTAGATCAGCATGCTCCGTTCAAAAAATGCAGAACTAAGAACAGATATAGCCCTTGGTTCACTCCAGACCTGACTGCCCTCGACCTGCACAAAAACATCCTGTGGCGGACTGCAATAGCATCGAATAGTCCCCGTGATATGCAACTGTTCAGGGAAGTCAGGAACCAATACACTCAGTCAGTCAGGAAAGCTAAGGCCAGTTTCTTCAGGCAGAAATTTGCATCCTGTAGCTCCAACTCCAAAAAGTTCTGGGACACTGTGAAGTCCATGGAGAACAAGAGCACCTCCTCCCAGCTGCCCACTGCACTGAGGCTAGGTAACACGGTCACCACCGATAAATCCATGATTATCGAAAACTTCAACAAGCATTTCTCAACGGCTGGCCATGCCTTCCGCCTGGCTACTCCAACCTCGGCCAACAGATCCGCCCCCCCCAGCAGCTACTCGACTCTGTCAATCACCATATTCTTATCGGCAGACTCAGTAGCCTTGGTTTCTCTGATGACTGCCTTGCCTGGTTCACCAACTACTTTGCAGACAGAGGGCAGTGTGTCAAATCGGAGGGCATGCTGTCCGGTCCTCTGGCAGTCTCTATGGGGGTGCCACAGGGTTCAATTCTCAGGCCGACTCTTTTCTCTGTATATATCAATGATGTTGCTCTTGCTGCAGGCGATTCCCTGACCCACCTCTACGCAGACGACACCATTCTATATACTTCCGGCCCGGCCTTGCACACTGTGCTATCTAACCTCCAAACAAGCTTCAATGCCATACAACACTCCTTCCGTGGCCTCCAACTGCTCTTAAACGCTAGTAAAACCAAATGTATGCTTTTCAACCATTCGCTGCCTGCACCTGCACGCCTGACTAGTATCACCACCCTGGATGGTTCCGACCTTGAATATGTGGACATCTATAAGTACCTAGGTGTCTGTCTTGACTGTAAACTCTCCTTCCAGACTTATCCTACCGATCCTCGACTTCGGCGACGTCATCTACAAAATAGCTTCCAACACTCTACTCAGCAAACTGGATGCAGTTTATCACAGTGCCATCCGTTTTGTCACTAAAGCACCTTATACCACCCACCACTGCGACTTGTATGCTCTAGTCGGCTGGCCCTCGCTCCATATTCGTCGCCAGACCCACTGGTTCCAGGTCATCTACAAGTCCATGCTAGGTAAAGCTCTGCCTTATCTCAGTTCCCTGGTCACGATAGCAACACCCACCCGTAGCACGCGCTCCAGCAGGTGTATCTCACTCAGAGCCTACCTTCTATTGACTCATTAGTAGGAAAGATTTTTTTTCTCTTTTGGTCCATTCAACAACAGAGCGATACAAACCTTGTTTCAGCAGGATGTTGTATTATGTCATGCCTTATTGGAATGGATTTATTGATAATATCTGTTGTAAAAAAGTTTGGATGTTGCCACACACATACCTACTTGTTAACACAATTAAGGAAGTTTCCTTTAAAATTATTCATAAACATTATCCTGCCAAACACTATATGAAGAAGTTTAAGGAAAACATCAACTCAAATTGCTCCTTTTGTAATGACCACCCAGAAACAGTGTTGCATCTTTTTTGGCATTGTATGCATGTAAGAAAACCGTGGAAAGACATCAGTAGGTTTATAATTGAACACATTTATGAAGATTTTACACAATTGTGGAGATATACTGTTTGGATTCTTTACAAAAGCTGTTCGAATTGTAAGTATTTGTATGTCCCTTAAGGTCCTTGTGTAATTGTAATGTGATATTGTACCCCCTAGCTCAATTATCCATTGTTTGTAATCTATGTATGCTTGTGTTCCCTCATGTGCTTTATGTAATGATTTGTTGTTAATAAAAAAGCGTTCCCCAACCCACAACTTCCCCGTTTTTCAGGAGCGCCGTTTCCGTTCAATTTAATAGTCCAGAACGTACTGAACGCAGCCCAGGTTAATTTACAAAAGCGGAAGTCCCAGCACAGGCTCTCTTTTGGTCAGTACTATCACGAACCCTTGGGAGGTCCACACTCTTTTTTTTTTTTTTTTTTTTAAAACTTTTTTTAAAATTATTTTTTAACAAATCAATACAGAAAGTATATGGGCGAACACAAGTATATATAAATAGGACACGAAGGACAATTGGGCTAGGGGGTAGAATATCACATTACAGAAGGACACTTATAATTCTAACAGCTTTTTTATTCGTAGCGTATTTACTCGTCTTAAAATATAGTTACATTTTTTTTGTAAGGGACGTCCATACTCCAAACCCTTACCCAATAATAACTGTACCATAACTATTTAAAATTTCAACTACATTAGGGTATCGACGTCTCAAGGATCCCAAGTACCACGGAGTACGGGCCCTTTCAGTCTCACCTGAAAACCGGCACATCTGGTTGTTGGGGACTCAAGAGGCAAGTAAGCCCGAGTATGGACAAAATACTCGACATGCCATTTGATGTAATGTTTTGTCAATCAAGGGGTAGTAACCAACCTCGCCACTGCTAAGGTAAAGCCATAGAGATATATAGGACTAATCTATGCCGTTATAGTGTCTGACAGCATGGGCAGCGCTTTGAGCCAATCTCCTTTGTCAAGTAGTCATTTTTCTTCTTCCCGATTGGCTGATCCCTCCTGATGACCCAGTTGGAGGTGACTCCACCAGGGTCACCAGGAAGGATCAGCCAATGAAGTTGTAAGTCCCACCCAGTTGACTACATTAAAATGGTGGAAACCTTCAACGGCGCGTCCCATGCTAGTAAGGCCTTTTAGCCACTAGAGGCCTCTATTATTCTCTATTGGTAAAACTGGTACTGATGCTGCTGCTTTCTACTTCGTGGTTGTAGACTTGGGAATCAAAAACGTGGTGATGTGACAGCTGCCAAGGAACAGGGAAAAAAAGAGGACGAGGAAGTTCCAGATATTTCGCAAAGAATATATGAAATGTGTAAAGTAGACGGGGTTATTGCAAAGCCATGCGTTTTACGGCACGATCAGACAGGCAGGTATTTTCCAACAGACAGTCAGGAGAGAATCTGCTCACTGGAATTAGGTTATCGTTAGCCAAACGCTCTGTCAACTTCCATTTTCACTGCCCAGGTTTTCGTTTTAAGTAGCCTAGCTGGTTAAGCTACTATGATGCATGTGTTTGCGAGTATTGGGTTAATTTCAGTTTGTACATAGTTGAATAGACTTAATTCAAAATAATGTCATGTAGGCTAAACGAAAGAGAGATGACGGAGAATCACACAGCAACATAACCTTAGCTAACCGAGTTATTGGATGGAGCATATCCATTTTATTCGTTGTGGTATGTCTTGGAATAAATGTTGGCCAGCCAATGTTATGTATTTCGATAGCTAGTTATCCTAAGGCTAGGCTACTTAGCCGCAGACCTGGTTCGTTTAGCCAACTGGGCCATCCCAAATGCATAGAAAAAAATATGAAGCTATGAGGAATTGCTGCCAGGTGTGTAGCCTAATTAAATTTGCTGTGCTGTTAAGTTACAAATAGGCTATACCCCTGCTCATGTCATCATATCCCATGACATGCTGCAACGTTTTTTGCACGGGCCAAAATAGACTTGCTTGGTTGCATATTTCACCTCGCCGGGTAACGTTACGGCGCCTTTAACATTTCTTTGGACTGCCATTGGATTTGTTTTTTAAATCCCCAGCTCATCACATGGGAGCGCCATTGACTCAATGCCAGCATCAAACTGCAAGGGAAGTGATAGGAACGCGGAACATCTCGCTGGGTGCTCACGAAAAGTTCCTGTCAGTTGAGGGAATTGACCTACCATTTATGCTAGGCTATAGTCAACGTCCATGACATGATATCAGAACGTGCGCGACTGCCGTTGCACCTGTCAGCAGCAGCACACACCAATCGGAAATACTTTGTTGAAGATGAACTGAACAAGCATACACAGCCACATTGCAAACAGTTTTTGTTTGTGGCCTGTTTTGCCCTGTGCTAGTCTATTGTTTTAGACTGTAGACCACGGATTCTGCTGGAGCAAAAGCCTAAAACCTACTGCCTCTGTGTCTAAGGCTACACGTTATAGCACAACTGACTCGCTTTGATGTGTTTTTTTTTTCACCACTGCCTGACATCTTTAATAATGCACTGAAGAGAACTGGGAATACGTTATGTTATTGGCGCAAGAGTAAATCACCGATACGAATCCAGCATTCAACTATGCCTGTAAGAAAAAAAGGTGAGCAGAAACGTATACTAATTGGCACAACAGTTGTCTCGCTGCCTCTATGTAGCCACAAGTGGATCTGTATTGAGATTCAGCACTTCTAGATTTCAGCATGTAGTCTTTATGTAAGTAGGACACAATTCTCATTTGCCTTTCTCGGTTTAATATGCTCCTGTAGGTAGGCTAGTGGCAAACCAAATAAAAATGACCCATAACTTGTAATATACGCCTTATAAAAATATGTTGTTGCATGCACCTTGGCCCTCTGGCCTATGAAACAGAACAGTCATTGATAATAGTTTATTTTGGATAAGAGTTTTGGGTAAACCTTTAATAACTTTAATAAATAAGCATTAATAAGCTACACTATGCCTACTTAAATAGTGTAAGTAATGTTACTAGGCCTATTAGTAAAATATTTCTGAAAGCATTTCACGTAAAATAGGTTATACAGCATTTATTCACATTTGTAGGGATTTATAATGCCATATTCAGTAAAGTAATGCCTATCATAAGTGTAATTGAATATTGTGCATCATATTCAGTAAAGGATTGGTTTGTCCTTATTTGCAGCCTATATTGGCTGATGATTGGCATGTGGTGATTGTAGTGTAAGTGCAGTCTGCTAAGCAACTCCATATAAATAGATGTCTAATGAGGCTTGTCCTTGTGGAAGACATTGGTCTGTAATTGTGCAACAAGAAAGAATTACTGTCCAAATTGTTCAACTGTGCAACTGTAGGCTACTGTACAATGAATGTCATGCAAGATTTTGCAACCTCCCAGAGTTTTCTGGAGTTGAGAGGTTAAAGTAAAAGTCTGACTAGACAGCAGTCAGCCAGATCAATTGAACAGGAAAATCCATATAAGTATTTAAAGACCATTTTACACTCTGTTCTTGAGAGTTTATTTGACACGAGACATAGTTTAGTGTTGACTTTTGTCTTGTCACATGCTTGTCACAGCACCCCTCCTCCCCCACCCCTGAGTAAAGAGCGGCTTTGTTCCCCTGCGGTCTCCTTTGGTGACAGAGTCTGAGCTCAACGATGACCCCTCTGTCTCTGTGTGACAGTGGTGTCTCGCCCTCTGACACTCGCGCCGAGCGTACACTCGATTGATGCTCCACATTTCTGTACCGTTGCAAAACTGCCTCTCATATTAGTAGTGGAAGTGGCTGCTAATTATGAACCATGCAAGTGGCCTCATCGTCTTTTGCACATGCAGTTGTTATTTTCAGAATTTCCTTGCTGCTTGAGATTGTTCTTAGAATCCCTTTTACAGATGGGGATAACATGTGGCGGAAGCTCAAGCTACTATATATCTTATTCAAACAAAATGCCTTTGTGAATTGATCCGTACTTGTCTGGTGGTTTGTGATATTTCATCACTTGTACTATGTTTAAATTAACTTATGTGACCATCATTTGAATAGCATGCTAACTGGTCTCCATTCCGTACCCTCCTGCAGACACAGCTAGGGCCCTAGGGCTTTTGGAAGACTACTGTGCTAAACTGACGAAGCCAGAGGAACAACAGCTCAAAACTGCCATTCAGAGAGTGATGGGGGTCTTCAAAAGCAGCCTGTTCCAAGCACTGCTTGGTAAGTCAGCAGGTTATTGGAATCCATCCATTCATTGAATAATCCATTGTTGTTTTTACTGTCATAGCAAAAACCAATATCCCCTCAACTGTTTAGCCATGTTCACCGTTATATTCCATTTCATAAAGTATATGGAATTTGATACTGAATGTCTATGCTAGTGGCAAAAATGCAAGCATTTTTTTTACTTAAAAGGTAGACCCCGCTAAATGACGTTGCCACAGTGAAGCAGTGTGAAGTGAACCTGTGCAGATACTGTGTGTGAGAGTGAAGTCTTGCATCTCGCTCATCTCAATGTCTGTGCTATGGTAGCCAGGGCACCAAAACATCGTTGAAGTTCAAATCAAATCAAATCAAATCAAATTTATTTATATAGCCCTTCGTACATCAGCTGATATCTCAAAGTGCTGTACAGAAACCCAGCCTAAAACCCCAAACAGCAAGCAATGCAGGTGTAGAAGCACGGTGGCTAGGAAAAACTCCCTAGAAAAGCCAAAACCTAGGAAGAAACCTAGAGAGGAACCAGGCTATGTGGGGTGGCCAGTCCTCTTCTGGCTGTGCCGGGTAGAGATTATAACAGAACATGGCCAAGATGTTCAAATGTTCATAAATGACCAGCATGGTCTAATAATAAGGCAGAACAGTTGAAACTGGAGCAGCAGCACGGCCAGGTGGACTGGGGACAGCAAGGAGTCATCTGTCAAGTAGTCCTGGGGCATGGTCCTAGGGCCGCGGTTCAGTTGAAACTGGAGCAGCAGCACGGCCAGGTGGACTGGGGACAGCAAGGAGTCATCATGTCAGGTAGTCCTGGGGCATGGTCCTAGGGCTCAGGTCCTCCGAGAGAGAGAAGGAGAGAATTAGAGAACGCACACTTAGATTCACACAGGACACCGAATTGGACAGGAGAAGTACTCCAGATATAACAAACTGACCCCAGCCCCCCGAACATAAACTACTGCAGCATAAATACTGAAGGCTGAGACAGGAGGGGTCAGGAGACACTGTGGCCCCACCCGAGGACACCCCCGGACAGGGCCAAACAGGAAGGATATAACCCCACCCACTATGCCAAAGCACAGCCCCCACACCACTGGAGGGATATCTTCAACCACCAACTTACCATCCTGAGACAAAGCTGAGTATTGCCCGCAAAGATCTCCGCCACGGCACAACCCAAGGGGGCGCCAACCCAGACAGGATGACCACATCAGTGAATCAACCCACTCAGGTGACGCACCCCCTCAGGGACGGCATGAGAGAGCCCCAGCAAGCCAGTGACTCAGCCCCTGTAATAGGGTTAGAGGCAGAGAATCCCAGTGGAAAGAGGGGAACCGCCAGGCAGAGACAGCAAGGGTGGTTCGTTGCTCCAGAGCCTTTCCGTTCACCTTCCCACTCCTGGGCCAGACTACACTCAATCATATGACCCACTGAAGAGATGAGTCTTCAGTAAAGACTTAAAGGTTGAGACCGAGTTTGCGTCTCTGACATGGGTAGGCAGACCGTTCCATAAAAATGGAGCTCTATAGGAGAAAGCCCTGCCTCCAGCTGTTTGCTTAGAAATTCTAGGGACAATTAGGAGGCCTTCTTGTGACCGTAGCGTACGTGTAGGTATGTACGGCAGGACCAAATCAGAGATAGGTAGGAGCAAGCCCATGCAATGCTTTGTAGGTTAGCAGTAAAACCTTGAAATCAGCCCTTGCTTTGACAGGAAGCCAGTGTAGGGAGGCTAGCACTGGAGTAATATGATCAAATTTTTGGTTCTAGTCAGGATTCTAGCAGCCGTATTTAGCACTAACTGAAGTTTATTTAGTGCTTTATCCGGGTAGCCGGAAAGTAGAGCATTGCAGTAGTCTAACCTAGAAGTGACAAAAGCATGGATTAATTTTTCTGCATCATTTTTGGACAGAAAGTTTCTGATTTTTGCAATGTTACGTAGATGGAAAAAAGCTGTCCTTGAAATGGTCTTGATATGTTCTTCAAAAGAGAGATCAGGGTCCAGAGTAACGCCGAGGTCCTTCACAGTTTTATTTGAGATGACTGTACAACCATTAAGATTAATTGTCAGATTCAACAGAAGATCTCTTTGTTTCTTGGGACCTAGAACAAGCATCTCTGTTTTATCCGAGTTTAAAAGTAGAAAGTTTGCTGCCATCCACTTCCTTATGTCTGAAACACATGCTTCTAGCGAGGGCAATTTTGGGGCTTCACCATGTTTCATTGAAATGTACAGCTGTGTATCATCCGCATAGCAGTGAAAGTTAACATTATGTTTTCGAATAACATCCCCAAGAGGTAAAATATATAGTGAAAACAACAGCGGTCCTAAAACGGAACCTTGAGGAACACCGAAATTTACAGTTGATTTGTCAGAGGACAAACCATCCACAGAGACAAACTGATATCTTTCCGACAGATAAGATCTAAACCAGGCCAGAACTTGACCGTGTAGACCAATTTGGGTTTCCAATCTCTCCAAAAGAATGTGGTGATCGATGGTATCAAAAGCAGCACTAAGGTCTAGGAGCACGAGGACAGATGCAGAGCCTCGGTCCGATGCCATTAAAATGTCATTTACCACCTTCACAAGTGCCGTCTCAGTGCTATGATGGGGTCTAAAACCAGACTGAAGCATTTCATATACATTGTTTGTCTTCAGGAAGGCAGTGAGTTGCTGAGCAACAGCCTTTTCTAAGATTTTTGAGAGGAATGGAAGATTCGATATAGGCCGATAGTTTTTTATATTTTCTGGGTCAAGGTTTGGCTTTTTCAAGAGAGGCTTTATTACTGCCACTTTTAGTGAGTTTGGTACACATCCGGTGGATAGAGAGCCGTTTATTATGTTCAACATAGGAGGGCCAAGCACAGGAAGCAGCTCTTTCAGTAGTTTAGTTGGAATAGGGTCCAGTAAGCAGCTTGAAGGTTTAGAGGCCATGATTATTTTCATCATTGTGTCAAGAGATATAGTACTAAAACACTTGAGCGTCTCTCTTGATCCTAGGTCCACGCAGAGTTGTGCAGACTCAGGACAACTGAGCTTTGAAGGAATACGCAGATTTAAGGAGGAGTCTGTAATTTGCTTTCTAATAATCATAATTTTTTCCTCAAAGAAGTTCATGAATTTATCACTGCTAAAGTGAAAGTCATCCTCTCTTGGGGAATGCTGCTTTTTAGTTAGCTTTGCGACCGTATCAAAAGGAATTTTGGATTGTTCTTATTGTCCTCAATTAAGTTAGAAAAATAGGATGATCGAGCAGCAGTAAGGGCTCTTCGGTACTGCACGGTACTGTCTTTCCAAGCTAGACGGAAGACTTCCAGTTTGGTGTGGCGCCATTTCCGTTCCAATTTTCTGGAAGCTTGCTTCAGAGCTCGGGTATTTTCTGTGTACCAGGGAGCTAGTTTCTTATGAGAAATGTTTTTAGTTTTTAGGGGTGCAACTGCATCTAGGGTATTGCGCAAGGTTAAATTGAGTTCCTCAGTTAGGTGGTTAACTGATTTTTGTCCTCTGGTGTCATTGGGTAGACAGAGGGAATCTGGAAGGACATCAAGGAATCTTTGTGTTGTCTGTGAATTTATAGCACGACTTTTGATGTTCCTTGGTTGGGGTCTGAGCAGATTATTTGTTGCAATTGCAAACGTAATAAAATGGTGGTCCGATAGTCCTGGATTATGAGGAAAAACATTAAGATCCACAACATTTATTCCATGGGACAAAACTAGGTCCAGCGTATGACTGTGACAGTGAGTGGGTCCAGAGACATGTTGGACAAAACCCACTGAGTCGATGATGGCTCCGAAAGCCTTTTGGAGTGGGTCTGTGGACTTTTCCATGTGAATATTAAAGTCACCAAAGATTAGAATATTATCTGCTATGACTACAAGGTCCGATAGGAATTCAGGGAACTCAGTGAGGAACGCTGTATATGACCCAGGAGGCCTGTAAACAGTAGCTATAAAAAGTGATTGAGTAGGCTGCATAGATTTCATGACTAGAAGCTCAAAAGACGAAAACGTCATTTTTTTTTTTTGTAAATTGAAATTTGCTATCGTAAATGTTAGCAACACCTCCGCCTTTGCGGGATGCACGGGGATATGGTCACTAGTGTAGCCAGGAGGTGAGGCCTCATTTAACACAGTAAATTCATCAGGCTTAAGCCATGTTTCAGTCAGGCCAATCACATCAAGATTATGATCAGTGATTAGTTCATTGACTATAATTGCCTTTGAAGTAAGGGATCTAACATTAAGTAGCCCTATTTTGAGATGTGAGGTATCATGATCTCTTTCAATAATGACAGGAATGGAGGTGGTCTTTATCCTAGTGAGATTGCTAAGGCGAACACCGCCATGTTTAGTTTTGCGCAACCTAGGTCGAGGCACAGACACGGTCTCAATGGTGATAGCTGAGCTGACTACACTGACTATGCTAGTGGCAGACTCCACTATGCTGGCAGGCTGGCTAACAGCTTGAGTTGAGCCTTGCGCTTCAACACTCTTAGTTCTTGCGGAAATTTACCCACCATGCTGTTTACTTTGTGCACCTACAGGTAGCTGCCAAAATAATGGAAGCAATTGAGTAAATGATGGATAAGAGGATATTAAAGCAGGTGCTTCCACACCGGTGTGGTTCCTGAGTTAATTTAGCAATTAACATCCCATCATGCTTAGGATCATGTATAAAAATGCTGGGCAGAACATTATTTTGGCCATTATTTAAGCTATCATGGTTGTGCCTCCATAGGATGACAATGCCCCAATCCACAAGGCACGAGTGGTCACTGAATGGTTTGATGAGCATGAAAACGATGTAAACCATATGCCATGACCATCTCAGTCACTAGATCTCAACCCAATTGAACACTTATGGAAGATTCTGGAGCGGCGCCTGAGACAGCGTTTTCCACGACCATCAACAAACCACCAAATGATGGACTTTCTCGTGGAAGAATGGTGTCGCATCCCTCCAATAGAATTCCATACACTTTTAGAATCTATGCCAAGGTGCATTGAAGCTGTCCTGGCCATGGTGGCCTAACGCCCTATTAAGACACGTTATGTTGGTGTTTCCTTTATTTTGTCAGTACATCATATTGCTGAGTCTACCTTTAAAAGTAATAACTATTTTATAATAACTGTTTAAAGCAGCAATCAGCAGTAAAAACAATAACAAAGCATTTGGCCTGCCCCTGTTTCAGCAAAAATCTGAGCAATGGGGATGGAGAATGTAAACACTTTCAAATTCTTTGACCAACTTTTGAGGCTATATAGTGGTTGTCTACATTCACTTTGTTTACAAACAATGAAGTAAACCAAATTTATAGTTTTGGTTCTGATGGTGTGTGACAGTTTAACTAAGTTCATTATGCATTTATACGTTATTATTTCAAGAGTCAATGGGTACATATTGTTAATTTCTAAGTCCAAAAATGGATGTAGCAACTGATTATTGCCCCTTTTTAAATGGGGTCTTTGCTGAATGATAGGTGACCTAAGTCAGTACTTTTTGGCATTCACAATACTTGTGTTATCCCTAGAGGTTTGTCTATTGTCACATTTGCTTAACCTGCAGTTTGCTATGCCTGAGCAGTGGGCACATTCTGCAGGTTTAGGGCTTTTATTTTTAACTCTGCTGATATTGCAGTAGGTGCTTGTGGTATTTTTCCATGTACTCTTCTTACTCTTCCTCTGTGATGTTTTTGTAATGATTCAAAATAAGCATATTGATGTGGGCTTTTTACATATTTGATCCAACTGAATTCAACTATTTCCTCACTGCATTATTGGAGATTGGTATAATGCATGATTCTTATTCATAATTTCAAAGTTCATGACATGGTCATTCCCCTAATAATGAAACCTGCAATCTGACCTCTCAGGTCAAGTTTGAAAATGTATTGCAGACAAAGAATTGTTCAGGCTATGCATTATTGTTCTCAAAGCCGTATCCGCCATTAGCAAGGGCAAAGTCTATGTGAAATGAACGCTATAAGCTCTGTATTATTATTATTATCTGTGACACACTTATCAGACCTTCTTGTGCTTGACTCCCTGGAATCTCTATCCTCCAATTCTGATGAATGTTGTTTTGGCTTATCTGAGGAGGGGCTTTCACTCTTTCTTGCACAAGCCCCCACTGGTTATCAAAAAAGAAACAATGATACAACAATGATATGCAGAGAGGAAATATCCAATTTATTAAAATGCATATTCACTTTTTTTTTCTAAACCTAAGAAGAAATGTTGTTCAAATCAAAAATCAAATCAAATTTTATTTGTCACATACACATGGTTAGCAGATGTTAATGCGAGTGTAGCGAAATGCTTGTGCTTCCAGTTCCGACAATGCAGTAATAACCAACAAGTAATCTAACTAACAATTCCAAAACTACTAACTACACAAGTGTAAGGGGATAAAGAATATGTAGATAAAGATTTATGAATGAGTGATGGTACAGAGCAGCATAGGCAAGATACAGTAGATGGTATCGAGTACAGTATATACATATGAGATGAGTATGTAAACAAAGTGGCATAGTTAAAGTGGCTAGTGATACATGTATTACATAAAGATGCGGTAGATGATATAGAGTACAGTATATACGTATACATATGAGATGAATAATGTAGGGTATGTAAACATTATATTAGGTAGCATTGTTTAAAGTGGCTAGTGATATATTTTACATCATTTCCCATCAATTCACATTATTAAAGTGGCTGGAGTTGAGTCAGTGTGTTGGCAGCAGCCACTCAATGTTAGTGGTGGCTGTTTAACAGTCTGATGGCCTTGAGATAGAAGTTGTTTTTCAGTCTCTCGGTCCCAGCTTTGATGCACCTGTACTGACCTCGCCTTCTGGATGATAGCGGGGTGAACAGGCAGTGGCTCGGGTGGTTGATGTCCTTGATGATCTTTATGGCCTTCCTGTGACATCGGGTGGTGTAGGTGTCCTGGAGGGCAGGTAGTTTGCCCCTGGTGATGCGTTGTGCAGACCTCACTACCCTCTGGAGAGCCTTACGGTTGTGGGCGGAGCAGTTGCCGTACCAGGCGGTGATACAGCCTGCCAGGATGCTCTCGATTGTGCATCTGTAGAAGTTTGTGAGTGCTTTTGGTGACAAGCCGAATTTCTTCAGCCTCCTGAGGTTGAAGAGGCGCTGCTGCGCATTCTTCAAGATGCTGTCTGTGTGGGTGGACCAATTCAGTTTGTCTGTGATGTGTATGCCAAGGAACTTAAAACTTACTACCCTCTCCACTACTGTTCCATCGATGTGGATAGGGGGGTGTTCCCTCTGCTGTTTCCTGAAGTCCACAATCATCTCCTTAGTTTTGTTGACGTTGAGTGTGAGGTTATTTTCCTGACACCACACTCCGAGGGCCCTCACCTCCTCCTTGTAGGCCGTCTCGTCGTTATTGGTAATCAAGCCTACCACTGTTGTGTCGTCTGCAAACTTGATGATTGAGTTGGAGGCGTGTGTGGCCACGCAGTTGTGGGTGAACAGGGAGTACAGGAGAGGGCTCAGAATGCACCCTTGTGGGGCCCCAGTGTTGAGGATCAGCGGGGTGGAGATGTTGTTGCCTACCCTCACCACCTGGGGGTGGCCCGTCAGGAAGTCCAGTACCCAGTTGCACAGGGCGGGGTTGGGACCCAGGGCCTCCAGCTTGATGACGAGCTTGGAGGGTACTATGGCATTAAATGCCGAGCTGTAGTCGATGAACAGCATTCTCACATAGGTATTCCTCTTGTCCAGATGGGTTAGGGCAGTGTGGTTGAGATTGCAATATCTAACATGATATACCACTCAGTGCCTTTTTGCCAACTTCCCCTTTGAAGCTTGAGGATTGGCAGACAGCAATGAATAATAAACAACCTTGTTTCATGTAGATTTGACAAAAATAACCATGTTTATTGATCCCCCCAGTCATTGTACTAATATGAGCTGTAGCAGTAAACACATTTATGATAATGTGTAAGACTTTTATTTTGACACCTGTTATTATGGCTTTCGGAGGAATTTATTATTATTATTTTTTTTTAACCAGGCAAGTCAGTTAAGAACAAATTCTTATTTTCAATGACGGCCTGGGAACAGTGGGTTAACTGCCTGTTCAGGGGCAGAACGACAGATTTGTACCTTGTCAGCTTGGGAGTTTAAACTTGCAACCTTCCGGTTACTAGTCCAACGCTCTAACCACTAGGCTACACTGCCGCCCCGAATAGAAGGGCTGAATTGGGTTGTTCAGTTTAGAGCGAGGCCACACTCCCCTGCTCGTGTTTATTTTATTTCCCCCTCATAATCGCCCTTACATTCTCTCTGCAAGCATGCTTTCCAATCCAAATTTTGTCACCAATATGTAACCTAAAGCGTATAGCCCTTGTGACATAGCTACCCGGCTCTCGCACAGACCGACCGCGCGCATCTACAGAATTCCCAACGCGGCTCGGTGTACTCTTCCTCTATTCATTCAAATGTATTAACAGTTGTAGAAATAGTTTGAGCTGCGTTGAGGATTAGAAAAGTATGAAAGCCAACCGTCCAATATTCATATCTATAACACTGATGTGCGTACGCATACACATTTTGGACTCTGATAGGCACTTAAGGGGAGGCAGAGTAGCCTAGTGGTTAGTGCGTTGGACTAGTAACCGGAAGGTTGCAAGTTCAAATCCCCGAGCTGACAAGGTACAAATCTGTTGTTTTTGCCCCTGAACAGGCAGTTAACCCACTGTTCCTAGGCCTTCATTGAAAATAAGAATTTGTTCTTAACTGACTTGCCAAGTTAAATAAAGGTAAAATAAAAAATAAGAATGATCCACAGACACTGCGACTTCATTTGTAGACTCAATAGTTTATCAGACTGCTACACAATTTATTAGTGGAAACAGTAAAAAAAGAGCACCTAAAATCACTCTAAACTGAACAATCGCTGTTATTCTGAACCAGAATTAGATGTACTTTAAAAAAAACAACCACATTGTCTCACAGCAAGAAAAACACAGCAGCTCTTGTCATACATTGTTATCATTGGAAATGTTGAGTAGATCAGTGGAAATGGAACTAGATAGTTTTTTTTTAAATATCCCTTTATGACAATGGCCCCTGTGGTTGTCAGATCAAGTTTGAGGTTCTGTGGGACTGTTACCACCATTGCAAAATGCATCAGTTCAAGCTAATTTCTAGCCATTGGTAATTGGTATTCACTCTACATCCAACAATTAGACTTGACAATATACTTAAAAAAATAAAATTATGTTACACCTTTATTTAACTAGGCAAGTCAGTTAGGAACACATTCTTATCTTACTTTGTTGACAGATTTATAAGGAAGTCCTTGCTTTGCTGTAGGGGTTGTCACCCTGCTCCTTTCCCAGCTAGCACATAAAGTCCTGAGAACCATATGTTTCTTAGAGCTTGGTGAGAGTGTGGCTGTCCTATGGTTATTTTTTATACAACGTTCTGGGAATGGTACAGGATAGTTGCTTGGCTTTTGAACATTCTCAGCACATTTAAGGAACTTCACAAAATAATGTTATTTTCTGGGTATTTCATGACATTAACAGAACGTTTTCTAAACATTCAAACGTGGTTACATTTAATAAATGTTTTGATAATGTTCTAGGAACATTCTCAAACTGGTTTGCCGTTAGGAATGTTCTCAAATAGTTTAAAGAACGTCCAGAAACAACAGTCTCCTGTGGAAATGTCAATACTCTGCGTAACGTTTCCACCAGCTTTCCTCATAGTTCTGTTTAAATTCATCTTCTCATATTGTTCAGAGAACATTAAGAACTTTCCATAAAAACCACAAGAAAAATTAAGTAACATTAAGAGAATGTTATTTTAAAAACATATATTTAGTTCTCAGCATCAACAAAACAATCTCTAACCTCTCTTTTGTTAAGTGTTAGATTCACCCACTAATTGGCCACACCTGATCTTAATAAATGCTTGACAAAAATTAACAGCGTTGTATGAGTTAAAAAACTTGGCATGCTATCTACATCCTGGTGGCGCAGTGGACTAATTCCATGGGTAAAAAACAGAAAATCATAGATTTGGAGCACACTGACACAGTGTCACAATTAAGAAATGTGTTTGCATGATTAATGCCTAAGGGGGAGGAGTGTATTTTTATCATTATTTTGTTGCAATGTTTTCAGAAATCATGTCCAATATTTGATCCTCATGTTGATGGTCACGTTACTGCTAACTACTGTGAGCTCGTCATACTCCGCAGTTCCAAAACAATCCAAAGGGTGGCAGCCTTGACCACAAATTAATGTTCTAGTTACGTGCACTATAGCAGGATTGGGATTTTAGGCTGCAATTTTTGGGATTATGTTAGAACTGCGTAAACTCACATTAGCAGTAGGCTTGTATTTTAACTAGAGTGGGGGGGTGACAACTTTTGCAGACATGTACAAATGCAGGCACCAAAACGTGCTTGAAAATCATGATTTTATAATATGTGGTAATAAATCACAGATTCTAAGGTCAAGTGAGCGACATGACAACATTTCAAACTATTTAATTACACAAAAACAAATCCAACCCCCCCATGTACTGTACATACCAACATACAATCCTTTCTCCAACTAAATATTACAGTGGCAAGAAAAAGTATGTGAACCCTTTGGAATTTTCTGTATAAATTGGTCATAAAATTGGATCTGATCTTCATTTAAGTCACAGCAATAGACACAGTGTGCTTGAACTAATGACACAAATTATTGTATTTAGTCTATTTTGAAGAAAGCATTTAAACATTCACAGTGTAGGTTGGAAAAAGTATGTGAACCCCGAGACTAATCCCTTCTCCAAAGCTAATTGGAGTCAGGAGTCAGCTAACCTGGAGTCCAATCAATGATATGAGATTGGAGATGTTGGTTAGAGCTGCCCTGCCCTATAAAAAACTAGCAAAATTTGAGTTTGCTATTTCACAAGAAGCATTGCCTGATGTGAACCATGCCTTGAACAAAAGAGATCTCAGAAGACCTAAGATTAAGAATTGTTGACTTGCATAAAGCTGGAAAGGGTTACAAAAGTATCTCTAAAAGCCTTGATGTTTACCAGTCCACGGCAAGACAAATTGTCCATAAATGGAGAAAGTTCAGCACTGCTACTCTCCCTATGAGTGACCATCCTGCAGAGATGACTGCAAGAGCATAGCGCAGAATGCTCAATGAGGCTAAGAAGAATCCTAGACGGTCAGCTAAAGACTTACAGGAATCTCTGGAAGATTAACATCTCTGTTGACGAGTCTACAATGTGTAAAACCCTAAACAAGAATGGTGTTTGTGGGAGGACACCATGGAAGAAGCCACTGCTGTTCAAAAAAAGCATTGCTGCACGTCTGAAGTTTGCAAAACAGCACCTGGATGTTCCACAGTGCTACTGGTAAAATATTCTGTGGACAGATGAAACTACAGTTGAGTTGTTTGGAAGGAACACACAACACTATGTGGAGAGAAAAAAGGCACAGCACACCAACATCAAAACCTCATCCCAACTGTAAAGTATGGTGGAGGGAGCATCATGGTTTTGGCTGTTTTGCTCCTTCAGGGCCAGGATAGCTTGCTATCATCAACAGAAAAGTGAATTCCCAAGTTTATCAAGACTTTTTACAGAAGAATGTCAGGCTCTGTCCCCCAATTGAAGCTCAGAAGAAGTTGGGCGATGCAACAGGACAACAACCCAAAACACAGAAGTAAATCAACAACAGAATGGCTTCAACAGATGAAAATACGCCTTCTGGAGTCCTGACTTCAACCCGATTGAGATGCTGTGGTATGACCTCGAGCGGTTCACACCAGACATCCCAAGAATATTGCTGAACTGAAACAGTTTTGTAAAGAGGAATGGTCCAAAATTCCTCCTGACCGTTGTGCAGGTCTGATCCGCAACTACAGAAAACGTTTGGTCGAGGTTATTGCTGTCGAAGAATGGTCAACCAGTTATTAAATCCAAGGGTTCACATTATTTTTCCACCCTGCACTGTGTATGTTTACACAGTGTGTTCAATAAAGACATGAAAACGTTTAATTGTTTGTGTGTTATTAGTTTAAGCAGAATGTGTTTGTCTGTTGTTGTGACTTAGATGAAGATCAGATCAAATGTTATGACCAATTTATGCAGACATCCAGGTAATTCCAAAGGGTTCACATACTTTTTCTTGCCACTGTACATTACACAGTACTAGGATGTTCGTCCATCCATAAAGATTAGAAGTGAAACTAAACAAAATGAAACTGTAGGTGCAACTTCACTCTTACCCAAGCGTGTTAGTATGCATATCTTTGTCAATTGTCATGATGCATTCTATCTTGGGTCATTGGGCTCCTAAACCATATACACTGCTCAAAAAAATAAAGGGAACACAATGTAACTCCAAGTCAATCACACTTCTGTGAAATCAAACTATCCACTTAGGAAGCAACACTGATTGCCAATAAATGTCACATGCTGTTGTGCAAATGGAATAGACAACAGGTGGAAATTATAGGCATTTAGCAAGACACCCCCAATAAAGGAGTGGTTCTGCAGGTGGGGACCACAGACTTCACTTTTGAATGCTGGCGGTGCTTTCACTCTAGTGGTAGCATGAGACGGAGTCTACAACCCACACAAGTGGCTCAGGTAGTGCAGCTCATCCAGAATGGCACATCAATGCGAGATGTGGCAAGAAAGTTTGTTGTGTCTGTCAGCGTCGTGTCCAGAGCATGGAGGCGCTACCAGGAGACAGGCCAGTACATCAGGAGACGTGGAGGAGGCCGTAGGAGGGCAACAACCCAGCAGCAGGACCGCTACCCCCGCCTTTGTGCAAGGAGGAGCAGGAGGAGCACTGCCAGAGCCCTGCAAAATGACCTCCAGCAGGCCACAAATGTGCATGTGTCTGCTCAAATGGTCAGAAACAGACTCCATGAGGGTGGTATAATGGCCCGACGTCCACAGGTGGGGGTTGTGCTTACAGCCCAACACCATGCAGGACGTTTGGCATTTGCCAGAGAACACCAAGATTGGCAAATTCGCCACTGGCGCCCTGTGCTCTTCACAGATGAAAGCAGGTTCACACTGAGCACATGTGACAGACGTGACAGTCTGGAGACACCGTGGAGAACGTTCTGCTGCCTGCAACATCCTCCAGCATGACCGGTTTGGCGGTGGGTCAGTCATGGTGTGGGGTGGCATTTCTTTGGGGGGCCGCACAGCCCTCCATGTGCTCGCCAGAGGTAGCCTGACTGCCATGAGGTACCGAGATGAGATCCTCAGACCCCTTGTGAGACCATATGCTGGTGCGGTTGGCCCTGGGTTCCTCCTAATGCAAGACAATGCTAGACCTCATGTGGCTGGAGTGTGTCAGCAGTTCCTGCAAGAGGAAGGCATTGATGCTATGGACTGGCCCGCCCGTTCCCCAGACCTGAATCCAATTGAGCATATCTGGGACATCATGTCTCGCTCCATCCACCACAGACTGTCCAGGAGTTGGCGGATGCTTTAGACCAGGTCTGGGAGGAGATCCCTCAGGAGACCATCCGCCACCTCATCAGGAGCATGCCCAGGCGTTGTAGGGAATGTCATACAGGCACGTGGAGGCCACACACACTACTGAGCCTCATTTTGACTTGTTTTAAGGACATTACATCAAAGTTGGATCAGCCTGTAGTGTGGTTTTCCACTTTAATTTTGAGTGTGACTCCAAATCCAGACCTCCATGGGTTGATAAATTTGATTTCCATTGATCATTTTTGTGTGATTTCGTTGTCAGCACATTCAACTAAACTACAAAATAACAAAAGTATTTAATAAGAATATTTCATTCATTCAGATCTAGGATGTATTATTTTAGTGGTGTTCCCTTTATTTTTTTGAGAAGTGTATATAGACGTCTTAATGCACTGAAAGATCTCTCACAGCTGCTAACTGGGATGGTCAGCGCGGCCTGTATGATTGCCTTCCTTGATAGGAACATATCAGGCTCCAACAGTTTAAATACACAGGACATGTCAGAAGTGGCATCTTTCTTTTTTTGAGAGTAAATTCTTTAGCAAGAACTACTTCCTCTGGCTTGAGAGGAATGTGACCTGTTTTTCTTGTGTGGGCCTCTCCTCTCTATGTTCTCTCTGTGTCCTGTCTGCTCCCCTCTCTCTATTTTCTCTCTCTGTCTTGTCTGCTACCCTCTTCCTTCCTGTCTGAAGTTCTGCTTTCCTGGTTCTCCTATATTATTACAGAGATGGCATAGTATCAATGTCATAGCAATATGGAGTATTCTGAACAGACAAACACACACAGAAGCAATATGCGTACACACATGCGCACAATATTAACCACAGGCAAATAATGTTTACCTGAATTGAGCTAAAGGTCAAATCTGGAATAATTTCTGTTTCTTAATGATTTTATTATTATTTTGATTTATTTCACCTTTATTTAACTAGGTAGGCCAGTTGAGAACAAGTTCTCATTTACAACTGCGACCTCGCCAAGATAAAGCAAAGCAGTGTGACAAAAACAACACAGAGTTACACATGGGTTAAACATATAAAAATCTGCATACAGTGTGCGCAAATATAGAAAGGCAATAAATAGGCCATAGTGGTGAAATAATTACAATTTAGCATTAACACTGGAGAGATAGATGTGCAGATGATGATGTGCAAGTAGAGATACTGGGGTCCAAAAGAGCAAAAAAACTAAAACAATATGGGGATGAGGTAGTTGGGTGGGCTATTTACAGATGGGCTGTGTACAGGTGCAGTGATTGGTAAGCTGCTCTGACGGCTGATGCTTATAGTTAGTGAGGGAGATATACAGTGCCTTGCGAAAGTATTCGACACCCTTGAACTTTGCAACCTTTTGCCACATTTCAGGCTTCAAACATAAAGATATAAAACTGTATTTTTTTGTGAAGAATCAACAAGTGGGACACAATCATGAAGTGGAATGACATTTATTGGATATTGCAAACTTTTTTAACAAATCAAAAACTGAAAAATTGGGCGTGCAAAATTATTCAGCCCCCTTAAGTTAATACTTTGTAGCGCCACTGTCATGCCTTGGTCTTAGTATTTTGTGTTTTCATTTATTAGTTGGTCAGGCCAGGGTGTGACATGGGTTTATATTGTTGTATTTCGTAGTGGGGTTTTTTAGTTATTGGGATTGCGGCTGAGTAGGGGTGTTGCATAGGCTTGGCTGCGTGAGGCGGTTCTCAATCAGAGTCAGGTGATTCTCGTTGTCTCTGATTGGGAACCGTATTTAGGTAGCCTGGATTTCACTTTGTATTTCGTGGGTGATTGTTCCTGTCTCTGTGTTAGTGTTCACCAGACAGGCTGTATAGGTTTTTCACGTTCCGTTTGTTGTTTTTGTATTTATAAGTTATTTCATGTATCGTCATTTGTTTCATTAAAGACATGAGTAACCAACACGCTGCATTTCGGTCCGAATTTCTTGCGACAAACGAAGAACGCCGTTACAGAATCACCCACCACACATGGACCGAGCAGCGTGTTAACAGGCAGCTGGAGCAGCGAAGGGAGGACGTTATGGACAGCAGAGGCTTGGAGTATACGACGTGGGAAGAAATAGACAGGTGGGCGGCCGACCCAGAGAGAGTGCCGGAGCCCGCCTGGGATTCGCTGGATCAGTGCGAAGAGGGCTATAGGAGAATGGAGTCGAAAAGAAAGACACGGCGGCGCAGAGAGAAACCCGAAAATCAGTCCCAAAAATTTCTTGGGGGGGGGGGCTTAGAGGGAGAGTGGCTGAGTCAGGAGACAGACCTGAGCCAACTCTCCCTGTTTATCGTGAGGAGCCAAGGAGGAGACCAGAACCGGTGTTGGAGGTGAGCGAAGCAGAGACTGTGAAGGAGTTAATGGGGAAATTGGAGGAGAGAGTAATGAGGGAGTTGCTAGTTTGGTGCTTTAGGTATAAGATTAGTCCGACGGAGCATGTCGGGGATTTAATGGCACCTGGGTCAGCGCTCCATACTAGTCCTGAGGTGCGTGTTAGTCGGCTGGTGAAAAATGTGCCAGCCTCACGCACTAGGCCTCCTGTGTACCTACCTAGCCTTGCACGTCCTGTGCCAGTCCTGCTCTCAGGCTCTCCAGTACACCTTCACGGTCCAGTCCATCCTGTGCCACCTTCACACCCCAGCCCTCCGATGGCAGCTCCCCGCACCAGGCTTCCTGTGCGTGTCCTCGATCCAGTACCACCAGTTCCAGTATCACGCACCAGGCCTTCAGTGCGCCTCGCCTGTTCAGCGCAGCCAGCGCTTTCTCCCTCTCCTGCGCTGTCGGAGTCTCCTGCCTGTTCGGAGCAGCCAGAGCTGCCAGTCTGCATGGAGCAGCCAGAGCTGCCAGTCTGCATGGAGCAGCCAGAGCTGCCAGTCTGCATGGAGCAGCCAGAGCTGCCAGTCTGCATGGAGCTACCAGTCTGCATGGAGCAGCCAGAGCTGCCAGTCTGCATGGAGCAGCCAGTGCTGCCAGTCTGCATGGAGCAGCTAGAGCTGCCAGTCTGCATGGAGCAGCCAGAGCTGTCAGTCTGCTTGGAGCAGCCAGAGCTGCCAGTCTGCATGGAGCTGCCAGTCTGCATGGAGCTGCCAGTCTGCATGGAGCTGCCAGTCTGCAAGGAGCTGCCAGTCTGCATGGAGCTGCCAGTCTGCAAGGAGCTGCCAGTCTGCAAGGAGCTGCCAGTCTGCATGGAGCAGCCAGAGCTGCCAGTCTGCATGGAGCAGCCAGGAGCTGCCAGTCTGCATGGAGTTGCCAGTCTGCATGGAGCTGCCAGTCTGCATGGAGCTGCCAGTCTGCAAGGAGCTCTGCAAGGAGTTGCATCTGGAGCTGCTGCAGGAGCTGCAGTCTGGAGCTGCCAGTCTGCATGGAGCTGCCAGTCTGCAAGGAGCTGCCAGGCAGCTGCCAGTCTGCAAGGAGCTGGAGCTGCCAAAGCTGTTAGTCTGCATGGAACAGTCAGAGCTGTTAGTCTGCAAGAAGCCGCCAGAGCTGTCAATCTGCATGGAGCAGCCAGAGCCGCCAGTCAGCATGGAGCAGACAGAGCCGTCAGTCAGCATGAAGCAGCCAGAGCCGTCAGTCTGCCAGGATCCGCCAGTCAACCAGACTCTTCCAGATCTGCCAGTCAGCCAGACTCTTCCAGATCTGCCAGTCAGCCAGACTCTTCCAGATCCGCCAGTCAGCCAGACTCTTCCAGATCCGCCAGTCAGCCAGACTCTTCCAGATCCGCCAGTCAGCCAGACTCTTCCAGATCCGCCAGTCAGCCAGACTCTTCCAGATCCACCAGTCAGCCAGGATCTGCCGGATTCAACTGCCTGGCTGTGCTTCATCTCGGTACTGGGCTTCATCTCAGTACTGGGCTTCCTCTCAGTGCTGGGCTGCCCCTCAGTCCCGAGCTGCCCCTCAGTCCCGAGCTTCTCCTCAGTCCCGAGCTGCCTCAGTCCCGAGCTGCCCTCAGTCACGAGCTGCTCCTCAGTTCAGTGGGGTTCTGGGTGAGGACTATTAGGCCATGGTCGGCTGCAAGGGTGGATCATCCCAGGACGCGAAGGGGAGGAACTATGACATTTATGGAGTGGGGTCCACGTCCCGAGCCGGAACCGCCACCATGGACAGACGCCCAACCGGACACTCCCTATGGTTTTGAGGTGCGTCCGGGAGTCCACACCTTAGGGGGGGGTTCTGTCACGCCTTGGTCTTAGTATTTTCTGTTTTCGTTTATTAGTTGGTCAGGCCAGGGTGTGACATGGGTTTATATTGTTGTATTTCGTAGTGGGGTTTTTTAGTTATTGGGATTGCGGCTGAGCAGGGGTGTTGCATAGGTTTGGCTGCCTGAGGCGGTTCTCAATCAGAGTCAGGTGATTCTCGTTGTCTCTGATTGGGAACCGTATTTAGGTAGCCTGGATTTCACTTTGTATTTCGTGGGTGATTGTTCCTGTCTCTGTGTTAGTGTTCACCAGACAGGCTGTATAGGTTTTTCACGTTCCGTTTGTTGTTTTTGTATTTATAAGTTATTTCATGTATCGTCATTTGTTTCATTAAAGACATGAGTAACCAACACGCTGCATTTCGGTCCGAATTTCTTGCGACAAACGAAGAACGCCGTTACAGCCACCTTTTGCTGCGATTACAGCTGTAAGTCGCTTGGGGTATGTCTCTATCAGTTTTGCACATTGAGAGACTGAAATTTTTTCCCATTCCTCCTTGCAAAACAGCTCGAGCTCAGTGAGGTTGGATGGAGAGCATTTGTGAACAGCAGTTTTCAGTTCTTTCCACAGATTCTCGATTGGATTCAGGTCTGGTCTTTGACTTGGCCATTCTAACACCTGGATATGTTTATTTTTGAACCATTCCATTGTAGATTTTGCTTTATGTTTTGGATCATTGTCTTGTTGGAAGACAAATCTCCGTCCCAGTCTCAGGTCTTTTGCAGACTCCATCAGGTTTTCTTCCAGAATGGTCCTGTATTTGGCTCCATCCATCTTCCCATCAATTTTAACCATCTTCCCTGTCCCTGCTGAAGAAAAGCAGGCCCAAACCATGATGCTGCCACCACCATGTTTGACAGTGGTGATGGTGTGTTCAAGGTGATGAGCTGTGTTGCTTTTACGCCAAACATAACGTTTTGCATTGTTGCCTAAAAGTTCAATTTTGGTTTCATCTGACCAGAGCACCTTCTTCCACATGTTTGGTGTGTCTCCCAGGTGGCTTGTGGCAAACTTTAAACAACACTTTTTATGGATATCTTTAAGAAATGGCTTTCTTCTTGCCACTCTTCCATAAAGGCCAGATTTGTGCAATATACGACTGATTGTTGTCCTATGGACAGAGTCTCCCACCTCAGCTGTAGATCTCTGCAGTTCATCCAGAGTGATCATGGGCCTCTTGGCTGCATCTCTGATCAGTCTTCTCCTTGTATGAGCTGAAAGTTTAGAGGGACGGCCAGGCCTTGGTAGATTTGCAGTGGTCTGATACTCCTTCCATTTCAATATTATCGCTTGCACAGTGCTCCTTGGGATGTTTAAAGCTTGGGAAATCTTTTTGTATCCAAATCCGGCTTTAAACTTCTTCACAACAGTATCTCGGACCTGCCTGGTGTGTTCCTTGTTCTTCATGATGCTCTCTGCGCTTTTAACGGACCTCTGAGACTATCACAGTGCAGGTGCATTTATACAGAGACTTGATTACACACAGGTGGATTGTATTTATCATCATTCGTCATTTAGGTCAACATTGGATCATTCAGAGATCCTCACTGAACTTCTAGAGAGAGTTTGCTGCACTGAAAGTAAAGGGGCTGAATAATTTGGCACGCCCAATTTTTCAGTTTTTGATTTGTTAAAAAAGTTTGAAATATCCAATAAATGTCGTTCCACTTCATGATTGTGTCCCACTTGTTATTGAATCTTCACAAAAAATTACAGTTTTATATCTTTATGTTTGAAGCCTGAAATGTGGCTAAAGGTCGCAAAGTTCAAGGGGGCCGAATACTTTCGCAAGTCACTATAAATCTCCTGCTTCATTGACTTTTGCAATTCGTTCCAGTCATTTACAGCAGAGAACTGGAAGGAAAGGTAGCCAAAGTAGGTGTTGGCTTTTGAGATGACCAGTGAAATATATCTGCTGGAGCGCGTGCTACGAGTGGGTGTTGCTATGGTGACCAGTGAGCTGAGATAAGGCCGGGCTTTACCTAGCAAAGACTTATAGATGACCTGAAGCCAGTTGTTTTGGCGACAGATATGTAGTGAGGGCCAGCCAACGAGAGCATACAGGTCGCAGTGGTGGGTAGTATATGGGACTTTAGTGACAAAATTGGTGGCACTGTGATATACTACATCCAATTTGCTGAGTAGAGTGGAGGCTATTTTGTAAATGACATCGTCGAAGTCAAGGATCGGGAGGATAGTCAGTTTTACGAGGGAATGTTTGGCAGCATGAGTGAAGGAGGCTTTGTTGCGAAATAGGAAGCCGATTCTAGATGTAATTTTGGATTGGAGATGCTTAACGTGAGTCTGGAAGGAGAGTTTACACTCTAACCAGACACCTAGGTATTTGTAGTTGTCCACATATTCTAAGTCAGAACCGTCCAGAGTAGTTATGCTAGTTGGGCTGGAGGGTGCGGGCAGCGATCGGTTGAAGAGCATGCATTTAGTTTTACTTGCATTTTATAGTAGTTGGAGGCCACGGAAGGAGTGTTGTATGGCATTGAAACTCGTCTGGAGGTTAGTTAACACAGTGTCCAAAGAAGGGCCAGAAGTATACAGAATGGTGTTGTCTGTGGAGAGGTGGATCAGAGAATCACCAGCAGCAAGAGCGACATCATTGATATATACAGAAAAGAGTCAGTCCAAGAATTGAACCCTGTGGCACCCCCATAGAGACTGCCAGAGGTCCAGGACAACAGGCCCTCCGATTTGACACACTGAACTCTATCTGAGAAGTAGTTGGTGAACCAGGCGAGGCAGTCATTTGAGACACCAAGGCTATTGAGTCTGCAGAGTCGAAAGCCTTGGACAGGTTGATGAAGACGGCTGCACAGTACTGTCTTTTATCGATGGCGGTTATGATATCGTTTAGGACCTTGAGTGTGGCTGAGGTGCACCCATGACCAGCTCGGAAACCAGATTGCATGGCAGAGAAGGTATGGTGGGATTCAAAATGGTTGGTGATCTGTTTGTTAACTTGGCTTTTGAAGACTTTAGAAAGGCAGGACAGGATGGATATAGGTCAGTAACAGTTTGGGTCTAGAGTGTCTCTCCCTTTGAAGAGGGGGATGTTCTGTTATAATCTCCACCCGGCACAGCCAGAAGAGGACTGGCCACCCCTCATAGCCCGGTTCCTCTCTAGGTTTCTTCCTAAGTTTTGGCCTTTCTAGGAAGTTTTTCCTAGCCACCGTGCTTCTACACCTGCATTGCTTGCTGTTTGGGGTTTTAGGCTGGGTTTCTGTACAGCACTTTGATATATCAGCTGATGTAAGAAGGGCTGTATAAATACATTTGATGACCCTGGCAGCTCTTTCAGAACATAAACTATCTGACTTTGGGTGAAGGAGAAACGGGGAGGGAAGGCAACTTGCTGCGGAGGGTGCAGAGCTGTTGGTAGGGGTAGCCAGGTGGAAAGCATGGCCAACCGTAGAAATATTATTGTATATTTATCGGTGGTGACAGTGTTTCCTAGCCTCAGTGCAATGGGCAACTGGTAGGAGGTGCTCTTATTCTCCATGGACTTTACAGTGAATAAGCTGGCCTTTGCTTTCCTGACTGACTGTGTATATTGGTTCCTGACTTCCCTGAAAAGCTGCATATCACAGGGCTATTCGATGCTAATGCAGTATGCCACAGGATGTTTTTGCGCTGGTCAAGGGAAGTCAAGTCAGGAGTGAACCAGGGGCTGTATCGTTTCCTAGTTCTACAATTTAAGAATGGGGCATGCTTATTTAAGATGGTGAGGAAAGCACTTTTAAAGAACAACCAGGCATCCTCTACTGACAGGATGAGGTCAATATCCATCCAGGATACCCGGGCCAGGTCGATTAGAAAGGCCTGCTCACTAAAGTATTTTAGGGACAGTGATAAGGGGTGGTCGTTTGACCGCGGACCCATTACGGACGCTGGCAATGAGGTAGTGATCGCTGAGATCCTGGTTGAAGACAGTAGAGGTGTATTTGGAGGGCAAATTGGTCAGGATGATATCTATGAGGGTGCCCATGTTTTAAGGATTTAGGGTTGTACCTGGTAGGTTCCTTGATCATTTGTGTGAGATTGAGGGCGTCTAGCTTAGATTATAGGACGACCGGGGAGTTAAGCATTTCACAGTTAAGTCAGCTAACAGTACGAACTCTGAAGGACAATCAATTCACATATGGTGTCCAGGGCACAGCCGGGGGCTGAGGGAAGTCTATAACAAGCGGCAACATTGAGACTCTTTTCTGGTGGATTTTTAAAAGTAGAAGCTGGAACTGTTTGGGCACAGACCTGGATACTATGACAGAACTCTGCAGGCTAACTCCGCCCCCTTTGGCAGTTCTATCTTGACAGAAAATGTTGTAGTTGGGGATGGAAATTTCAGATTTTTTGGTGGCCTTCCTAAACCAGGATTCAGACACGGCTAGGACATCAGGGTTGGCGGAGTGTGCTAAAGCAGTGAATAAAACAAACTTAAGGAGGAGGCTTCTGATAACATGCATGAAATCAAGGCTTTTACGGTTACAGAAGTCAGCAAATGAGATCGTCTAGGGAATGGGTGTAGTCCTGGGGGCTACAGGGCCTGGGTTAACCTTTACATCACCAGAGGAACAGAGTAGGATAAGGACACGTCTAAAGGCTACAATAACTGGTCGAACAGAGAATAAAAGGAGCAGATTTCTGGGCGTGGTGGAATAGATTCAGGGCATAGTGTACTGACAAGGGTATGGTAGGATGTGAGTACAGTGGAGGTAAACCTCAGCATTGAGTGACGATGAGAGAGGTTGCATCTCTCTGCATCAGTTAAGGTTTGACCAGGTGAGGTTTCAGCATGCATGGGGGGTGGGAAAAAAGAGCTATCTAAGGCATGTTGAGTGGGACTGAGGGCTCTACAGTGAAATAAAACGATAAGAACTAACCGAGACAACAGTAAACAAGGCATATTGACATTAGAGAGAGGCATAGAACAATCACAGGTATTGGTCGGGAGAGCGAAGACAACAACGGGTAAATGGCGATGAATGGGCAGAGAGGGTCAGTTAGGTACATACAGGACCTGAGTTCGAGGCTGGGGCTGACAGATAAACAAAAAGAGGTACAGTGTTGATGAACAGTCCAGCTGGCATCAGCTGTGTAGCCGAGTGATCATAGGGTCCGAATGAGCAGCAATAGGTGAGTCAGGGAGCCGTTCGGTAGTCTCTACTACGCTAGGTGAGTGGGAGACACGGCGTTCAGAAAGCTAGCGGGCCGGGGCTAGCAGATTGGTCTTCATCGACATTGCATCAGAAAAGCCTGTTAAAACCACATGGAACGATTTACGTTGGCAGACCAATCCTGATGGATCGGCGAGGCTCCATGTCGACAATAAAGGGACCAGGCCAATTGGAAAAAAAGGTACTGTAGCCCAAGAATTAGCTGAAAAACTTTGTCGGCTGGCCAGGAGATGGGCCTAGCTCAAGGCTAGCTCAAGGCTAACAGGTGCTGGCTTTGGGACATAGCCACTCGGTTGCAACTAGCTAGCTGCGATGATCTGGTGTAATGGTCCAGAGCTTACGGCAGGAATCCGGTGATGTGTTAGAGAAGAGCAGTTCAATATGCTCTGGGTTGATATCGCGCTGTGCAGACTGGCAGGTATTATCCGAGCTAAAGTTGAAGACCATTAGCAGTGGCTAACAATAGTTAGTAACTAGTTAGCTGGCTTGCTGCTGTTGGAGAATCCAGTTACAGTGCCTTGCGAAAGTATTTGGCCCCCTTGAACTTTGCGACCTTTTGCCACATTTCAGGCTTCAAACATAAAGATATAAAACTGTATTTGTTTGTGAAGAATCAACAACAAGTGGGACACAATCATGAAGTGGAACGACATTTATTGGATATTTCAAACTTTTTTAACAAATCAAAAACTGAAAAATTGGGCGTGCAAAATTATTCAGCCCCCTTAAGTTAATACTTTGTAGCGCCACCTTTTGCTGCGATTACAGCTGTAAGTCAACTGTAATACATTGTTGAGAAATACATACAGTTGTTGGTTAGCTAGCTAGTGAATTTTAGCCATATTTGCATTGACATGAAATTAGTCAAAACACCTCAAAACAAGACATGGTATCAATAACATGATGGAACATGCTGAAATGAAACACGATTCCCCACATGGCAGTTTGTCATTCTTACTAGCAATCTGGCCATCCAGAACCACGACAGGCTGACTTCTACCCCATGGATGCGCGCACATCGTTTTCGCAAAGTTGTCAGTCAACCCATCTATGTGGCTAGATGCTAAATAATTGTATTGTAAACACACACACACACACACACACACTAGACTGGGTAGTCCCTAACGTTAGTTAGCTAACTTCACGTTATCCGTCAGTGCAGCTTTTGAGTCAACATGTTGAAATGTAAGTTACTCGACTCTGGTTTACTGCTCGGTCAATAACTCTGAATAACATCATGTGCTATAGTAGTAGCAACCTAACAAAGTTTACCTCCATTCTTCTCATTTTTGTGCTCTCTCCCTCAGAGAATGAGCAGTCGCCTGTGCATGCCAAAATATAATTTCTTTGGACGAATCAAAAATGACTTTGGAAAACCACACTTTTAGGCAGCACTAGTATTCATTGCAGTGTGTGAAGCAGTGTAGCCCTGTTTGTTTTACATCATCCCAGTAGGACAAAAGACTTGGGGCTGATACAAACTCATTCGAGGCTTAAGCCCCCAAAGCCTGGTTCTGGTATCGTCAATGGTGACTGGCCATTACTGCTTATCACTTATTAACCATAATTTATTTACATTAATAAAATATTTCAGTTGTTGTGTATATTACATATGTTTTATTTCATGACTTTATTTCATTCCAAGTCATCTCATCTCTATAGAATTGCTGCCTATGCTGTCTCACCAAATCACTATTTTGTTGTTCTTCCAAGTAAATAAGGCATACTTTTATGACTGCTGAATACCAACTGTCAGCCACTAAGATCAGGGGTTCCCAAACTTGGTCCTGGGGCCCTCCCTGGGTGCACATTTTAGTTTTTTGCCCTAGCACTACACAGACGATTCAAATAATAAAATCTTGATGATGAGTTGGTTATTTTAATCAGCTATGTAGTGTTGGGACAGAAACCACAACAGAGTTTGGGAAACCCTGACTTAGATTATGTATTTTCAGGTAGAGATACCTTGCAAATTAACAGCTGCTCTCTATGTCTCCTCACGATCACACATTCTTTTCTCTTCTGTAGTAGGCGTAGAAAAACACAGGCTGGACAAGTAGATGTGCAATAGATTATGGCCATTGTAGTTAATTCTATGCGCTAAACCATGTAGAATACTGCACAGTTCAGGCTGGATCAGCTTTATCTCTAGAGAAATGCAAATGTGTATTAAGCTCACCGAAAAAAACAGAACGAAACAATGTGGGTCAATTATTTGTTTAAAAAATGAAAAATAACAGAAATGTTGGTTAGCACTACTGTCTAGTAGTTTGAAATGTAATTAACAAGGCCTATTTGAAACAATGTGGGTCAATTATTTGTTTAAAAAATGAAAAATAACAGAAATGTTGGTTAGCACTACTGTCTAGTAGTTTGAAATGTAATTAACAAGGCCTATTTGAAACAATGTGGGTCAATTATTTGTTTAAAAAATGAAAAATAACAGAAATGTTGGTTAGCACTACTGTCTAGTAGTTTGAAATGTAATTAACAAGGCCTATTTGAAACAATGTGGGTCAATTATTTGTTTAAAAAATGAAAAATAACAGAAATGTTGGTTAGCACTACTGTCTAGTAGTTTGAAATGTAATTAACAAGGCCTATTTGCCTAACGGCTTCCATATTATTACAACACTTTAAATGTTGGCCAACTATCAAGCGGAAGTATATTGTTATAATTTTGTGGCCTTTTGGGGTATGGTCACACGCCCACACCAGTAGTAGCCATTAAGCAAACATAAAGATAGGTAGACTGTGTAAATTGTTGTTTAAAAAACACTGGCAGAGATATATGCTCTCATGAACAATCCTGTACAATAATGTTGATTTATATTGCAAGATGAATCGAAGTCAGATAAGAAGTTGTAATATTCTTAATGCCTTATGAAGCTTTCACATTGCCAAGTTTGGTTACTAGCCTTTAAAATGTAAAAAGAAATAAAAAAAAGTGGATTATTTCTAATCTTTTACTATGTGCTCTTCGAATACTACAGATTCATTTGATCACCTTGTTGCGTGGGAACTTTCCTGCGATGCAGGAAATGTAAAACTGAAATGTGTAATTTCCACTTTTTCCTACAAAATTGTACATTAATTATAATCCAAATAATACTTCACATTTCCTGTTGCTGCAGGATTATTTTCCAGCTGTATTGCCTAGCAACAGATGTTATATAGGAGCACAACCATATCTTACGCTGATTCACTTCCAAGCGTTGAGATTCTTGTGCAATGCTGATTCATGTGTAATTATTAGAATTCAATGAACTACTGTATATGTAGGTACACTAATTATGGTGATTCTCATGCTGAAATACAGAAGAACAACACAGCCATTCATTTTGAGATGTATACTGTACAAACATATCAACGCAACATGTAAAGTGTTGATCCCATGTTTCATGAGCTGAAATAAAAGATTCCAGAAAGGTTCCATATGCACAAAAAGCTTATTTAAAAAAGTAAAACAAAATTGTGCACACGTTTGTTTACATCCCTGTTAGTGAGCATTTCTCCTTTGCCAAGATTATCCATCAACCTGAAAGGTGTGGCATATCAAGAAGCTGATTAAACAGCTTGATAATTACACAGGTGCACCTTGTGCTGGAGACAATTAAAGACCAGTCTAAAATATGCAGTTTTATCACAAAACACTGCCACAGATGTGCAATTGGAATGTGTAATGCTTTTTGGCTGGTCAGATGGATGACACACAGGACTTGCTTTTCAGTCTTATTTATTCCTGGATTACAGACACAATGTATGAATATCTTCACACATGCACAAGGGTCACTGCAAACATGACAGGATCTGGATTTGTAAAAAAATAAATATATTTTTTACTTTTCATAAATAACTTTACACGATCATCATACAGCTAGCTAGTATGCAGCTAGCCTCAGAAATTTGATGAGGTCAAACACTAGCTAGCTTGTGGCACAGAGAAAAAAAAATTGTTAGCAAGCTAAACTGTACATCAGCCATCAGATTACATGCCAACATGGATAATAGTTATAATGCATTAGTGTTTTCAACGTATTTCTTGTAAAACATATGAAATATTGCGGACAGCATGTTTCAGGATACTTACCTCCAGCATAGGTATAGCTTTGTCTGCAGGAGAACAGCAACACATGCTCTTGTACCTTTAACACCTTGAACCACTAGGAGGCTCCATCAACACTGGTAGACTACGTTTGTAACTTTTTAAATTTCTCTACCATAAGCCACCTCCAACATCGTTTTGGAGAATTTGGCAGAACGTCCAACCAACCTAACAACCGCAGAACACGTGTAACCACGCCCAGGACCTCCACATTTGACTTGTTCACCTGCAGGATTGTCTGAGACCAGCCACCTGGACAGCTAATGAAATGGAGGGGTATTTATGTCTATATTAAAGCCCTTTTGGGGGGAAAACTAATTCTGATTGGCTGGGCCTGGGCCCGGCTCTCCATTGGGTCGGCCTGGCTCCCAAATGAGTGGGCCTATGCCCTCCCAGGCCCACCCATGGCTGCACAACTTTCCAGTCATGTGAAATCCATAGATTAGGGACTAATTAATTCATTTAAATTAACTGATTTCCTGATATGAACCGTAACTCAGTAAAATCGCTGAAATTGTTACATCTTGCGTTTTATATTTCTCTTCAGTATAGGTTGGGCAGAAGGTGTGAGGGACTGTTGATTGATTAAACCCTCACTTGACCTAATATTTTGTAGCATAGACTTGCAATTACTTATACATAGAAGAATTAACCACTATCTATATGGTCATAATCCTTGCGAGTTTAATTTCCATGGAGGGTTGCCTGAATTCCCTGAATCATTCTTAGGCTTAATTGATTCTTGTTTATTTCTGCGTGTATGTCCATACAAATGACTCAACTCACCTGATTAATGGTTGGTACTACATCTTTTACCACAATAGCAAAACAGAGCTATTATTTTCTGTAAATTGTGGAACGAATGCCTCCTGAAGTAGATGTAATCATGAAGCATTAGGTGCTGTCTAATCTGGTCAGGGCTGAAACACATCACATTTGAGTATAATTGTGGATGGTTTAACCCATTCACCATCACCTATTTCTGAGAGTGAGGCCAGAGGACTCATCCACAGAGATGGAGGACAAGGAAGATTCACTAGTCCACTTCCTTGTTGCTATCTAGCCCAAGGGTAGTCTACACAATGCAATTCTTGGAGGGCCGTGGTCCTGCTGATTTAAATTTGTCCCTGAAGCCCAATGACTTATAATAGGTCTAAATGCCATATAGCTGTCTGTCACTGATGCTTTGGTGGTCCTGGGAATGAAACCCACTACATTGGTGTTTCAAGTGCCATGCCCTACCAACTGAGCTACAAAGGACCACCTTCCCAGTGTTCACATTCTGGTGGTATTCCACATCAAATCAGTTGTTGTTTAAAAAGCATCACAAGTGTGAATAAGGTCCATTGTTATGGATGTGAAACTCTGTCCTTACTAATCATGTTCCAAATACAGTAGTTCCATCATTTTACCTAGCATGCTTGTTCCATTAGATGTGCCCTTTAAATCTGTCTACCACAATGTCTGTCTGTCTTTTACAGATCATCTTCCTTGCACATGTATTATCTAAGTAAGTCTTATCACATCTGTTCATCTGAATCTGTGGGATACACAGACTATCTCCAGTGGTCTAATTGCAAGAGCAGACCACCGTCTGCCAATTCACTCCATAGAGGTTTTTAATGGGCCCTATTTGTCACTGTCAGATGATTAAGGCTATACGCCAGCCTCCCTTAATAGGGAAGCCATTTCACTGCTCTCCTGGCTCTCATGGAGATCCTTTTTCTGGGAGGCTTTCTCCCTCAAAGCTTTAATTGAATCTCTTCTCTCACAGGACAGCTATCTGAACAGTAGTGGAAGCTGACTGGTAGGAAATAAATGACAAATCTCCTTCAGAATGACAGGGACACTGGGGTCTTGATGGGAAGAACGAGGCTACCGTGTGTATACATTTTGTATTTTTGTTTTGTTTGTAGTTATGACGGATCCCAATTAGTTTCTGCCGAGGCAGCAACTACTGTTTCTGTGGTGTAAACAAGATTAAGGCGATTACATCAGAAAATAAAACAGTATATTGCGCAACACATTATTACACACTACCACACCATATCTACAATACACCACAGTACTACACACTACCACACCACATTACTACCACACTCTATACAATACACCACAGTACTACACACTACTCTACCACACCATATCTAAAATACACCTACTACACACTACTCTACCACACCATATCTACAATACACCACAGTACTACACACTACTCTACCACACCATATCTACAATACACCACATTACTACACACTACTCTACCACACCATATCTACAATACACCACAGTACTACACACTACTCTACCACACCATATCTACAATACACCACATTACTACACACTACTCTACCACACCATATCTACAATACACCACATTACTACACACTACTCTACCACACCATATCTACAATACACCACAGTACTACACACTACTCTACCACACCATATCTACAATACACCTCAGTACTACCACACCATATCTACAATACACCACAGTACTACACACTATCTACAATATCTACACCACATTACTACACACTACTCTACCACACCATATCTACAATACACCACATTACTACACACTACTCTACCACACCATATCTACAATACACCTCAGTACTACACACTACTCTACCACACCATATCTACAATACACCACAGTACTACACACTACTCTACCACACCATATCTACAATACACCTCAGTACTACACACTACTCTACCACACCATATCTACAATACACCACAGTACTACACACTACTCTACCACACCATATCTACAATACACCACATTACTACACACTACTCTACCACACCATATCTACAATACACCTCAGTACTACACACTACTCTACCACACCATATCTAAAATACAAAATATATAATACAGCAATATAATAATACTACAATGTACCAGTGGAGGTCGGTGCCATATAATAAAACCCCGACTACAATGTAACAGGCAGTTAACCCACTGTTCCCAGGCCGTCGAAAATAAGTGCCATTTAAAATGAGGCTCTGGATAAGGACAATTGTATATTTTTTAGGAGCATGGCCTTATTTCTATAACAACATATTGGATGGCTGTCATTCACTGTTTGCGTGTGATCAGCGGTGTATTCATTCCGCCGATTCTATTGAAAAACGTTTCTTAAACGGAAGCAAACGGAATGAAATGGGAATAAACCTACCTGAATTTGTTCAATAGAAACTATCATTTGCAACTGTTTAGACTAATGATTACATGCCGGCAAGTGCGTGCAAGGCGGTATTGAAAGTGTCACTGTCTGTCACCTTGATTACTCCAGTTTGTCTTCGACCTGTGCACCTACGTTATAAACATTTGAATTCGTAGGTTGTATCAACCTCATGAAAATATGAGTATCATGTAGTAGCCTAAACCTATCGATGTTACATTAAACTGGGTGAAGGAGTATGAATGACAGTCATCCAACATGCTGTAATAGAAATAAGGTCATGCTCATGAAAAAAATAATCTTTCTCCCTCATCTTAATCAGCAACGACTGCAACTAGTGTGTGCATGTGTGGTACTGTGTTCATCTCCAGGGTCTGGAGAAGAAGTTCACAGCTACCCGTAAGTGTGTACAAACATCCTTATGATTTGTAAAGATAATCTTTCAAGATTTTTTATTTTTATGGATAATGAAAGTGTTTAAAATAGAATGGGAAGGGAGGGAGACATTAGTCGTAAGAAGACTGCCATCTTGTGGCCTGTTAGACTTACAGCATTTCCCACTACTTTATCTTGAGACAGTGGAGCATTGTTTATTTATGGTTTGACAGAAAATGGGACATTTTGCAATGCCCTCTTCTTTTCACTAGTTTGCATGACATAATGGAATCTATTACATGTTAGAGAACACCGAATGATGTCAATGCCAAAAGTATCACAACTTTTGTTAGTGCTTGTAACCCTCACAATGGTGGTAACTCTGTCAGTTTCCAAAATGTCCCTGTGTTATTTTATTATATTTTAGTAGTCTGTTATTTGACCCTTGTGCGACTATGCCTTGAAAATAATGTAGGATACATTTTTGGTGAACATTTTCATCTGTTAAAGTAGGGCATACAGAAGATGAATATTGTTACTTGGGGCAGCAGCTGAATCTGTTGGGCCAGAGTATCTGTGGAAACTAACAATAATAGGAGAACAGTGGAACACAGAAAGGTAGAACATTTCAGTTGTCGTATGCATCTATATCCTTCTGTAAACCATGAAACATTTATTTGAATAACGTTTGTTGGATTTATAAATTCTGATTATATATGCTATATGTTTATTCATGTAGTCAAAAGACTGAACAAAGGAGTCCGTAGAATTGGAGGAAACATTGAGAAGTCAATTGGATTGACGATGTTGCTGATGATACTACCACAGGTCCAACAGAGGGCACTACAAGGCATGGATTCGATAAACACTTTACTGTACAACTGTACAACACTACAATCCTACCAAAGTGTCTTGTGTATTTTATATATCTCTATGGTCCTTGCCTTGTAAGGATCTTTGTTGGAACAGCAACAGGTTGAGCATCCATTCCCAGAAGGTCTGGATGTGTTGTACATCCAAGAGGAGCCTCATCAAGTTCATTTATTGCCACATAGCAGTAAATGCAAACTGAATTTCATGAGCATACAAATGGCATATGCCTAAATCTAAATTCATATTTATACCGTTGAAAATATTACATACTTTCAACAATAAAAAATAAAAAACTGATTCCAGCCTAAGAGCTTATACCTCCTGAAGTAAGGGATGGGTGACCTCTTGTACAATTCAGTTGTAGTCTGTGCTATTGTTTTTTGTGTGTCGATCCCTTCTGCTGGGTGGCAGGTAGCCTAGTGTTGGGCCAGTTATGGAAAGGTCGCTGGTTTGAATCCCAGAGCCGGCAAGGTGGAAAAATCTGCCGTTTTTACCTTTATTTAACTAGGCAATGCAGTTAAGAACAAATTATTATTTCCAATGACAGTCTAACAGTGGGTTAACTGCCTGTTCAGTGGCAGAACGACAGATTTGTACCTTGTCAGCCCCCCAAACGCACCTATCTGATTCAGATGGTTCGATGTGGAAGACACATTTCAGTTGAAAGCATTCAGTTCTGCCACTGACTAGGTTTCCCCTTGTCTATTACTATATAACTGTAGCACCATGTTTGTTGTTCCCAACTCAACTTTTTATCAGAGAACACAGGATTATGCTCTGCACTATTTCATAGCCTTAGTGGCCCGGGCACCCAGGGGTTTAAAATCGTATGGAGAAGGAATGACTCATCGCATGGAGAAATGACTAATGGCTGTCCATCCATTGTCTCTGAAGCGGATGTTATCAAACCTGTCTCTTTATGAAAATCAGCACAACTGTTCTTTTCTCCTCAGGGTCATTAGTGCACACACACTCTAAGTTGACATTCTAGACTGAATTATACCAAAGAGCTCAGTATAGAGTAAGTAAAAGCACAGTGAACGCATAGCCTCTTGCCATAACTTTTATTGAACAGAAAATTGCAGTCACAGAATAATTCCCAGAATAATGTTGAATATTTTTCTTCTACGCTCAGCTTAGGGCAATATGTATTTACATGAAGCAGAGGGATAGGAGTCATAAAGCAAGACTGTTTGTGGGATGGTCAGAGGTTGTGGGGTTGCATCTCTGTCAGTGCCCTCTCACACACCATGGTGGGCCAACACTCAAACACATATTCTTCAGTTAGTGATGATGTTGAATCCCAGGCCTGTCCCTTCCCTCCACCCTCAACATGTGTGGTCACACACTTCTCGGCCACTTGGAGTTTGGACAATTTCATAAAAAATTATTGAAGGGGCATGCCTAAAGCTTGGTGTTCATGAGATCAGGCAATATGTTTACCATAGCCCCTTCTCGGTTTGGTGATGAGTTTGGACTAGATCATGAACGAAGTGGTTTTGGGTGTAATCCGCACTTCCTCATTCAAACAAATGACAGGCAACATCTATATGTTTTATTGTGTGGCTATCAGTGTTGATGGGTTGGCAGAAGACCTTGTGTGGCAGCTGGACAGCAGCCTCGATTGCCTCCATTTCAATGACTTATGGCGAACCGCAAAGAGTGATATTGTTTTTGTTGGTTTGATCTTGAGGAAGTGACACTGAACAAGTGTCTCCCAAAGTTGATGGGTTTACGTATCCCCTCATCAAAATGTTTAGCTCTGAAAGTGAAAGTTTTGACAGCAACATGTGACAACGGTGGGACCATACAAGTTTCTCGGGTTGAGGGACTGGTTTGGCATAGGACAGATAAGTAAACTGCAGTAGCTCTTCGGAGGAACTGATGTCATATGAGAAAGTGCAGTCTTTGCTTGTTTCCATGGAGACGGTGGGAGGGAGCCATGTGGCTGATTGTCACCAGGAGAAGCCCGGGGGCGTGTGAGACCGTGTGGAGTTCTCCCAAAACGCTTCGCTTCACAACATACGATGTTCGCCTGGATAGATGAAGCAGGCCATATTATTTGTTTCATGCTTGTTTCGTGTGAAATTGTTATTTGAACACAACTGATGTAATGGAATGAATATTCAAGAGTGTGTGGAAAGATGAAACCTCATGGAAAGCAGGTCTCTCTTCAAGTGTGTGTGTGTGTGTGTGTGTGTGTGTGTGTGTGTGTGTGTGTGTGTGTGTGTGTGTGTGTGTGTGTGTGTGTGTGTGTGTGTGTGTGTGTGTGTGTGTGTGTGTGTGTGTGTGTGTGTGTGTGCGTGCGTGTGCGTGTGCGTTCGTCTTATCACCACCCCTTCTGGTCACTCAGAGCGTACGCCATTACAGCTACATAGCTCAACTGCCTGTGTCCGTTCTTGCACACACAGGGCTATGTTCGTATATGTTGGTTAGAGTTTGTGTTTTATCGCCTGGTGTCTGTCCCCAGGTGATGTTCTGATGTGTATGTGTCGGTTCTGATGTATGTACATGTGTGTGCACACCTGGCCATATAAGAGAATGTCTTCTTTGACTGTTCATATGGCTCTTCTGCACAAGAGGCAGTGTGTGTGTGTGTGTGTGTGTGTGTGTGTGTGTGTGTGTGTGTGTGCACTCCCTTTGTCCCAATTTTATTCCTTTGCTACTACTGGTGTGTAATTAACACTTTGCTACTACTGGTGTGTAATCTGCTAATTTTCCTGTATGCGCTTCACTGTCCTATCTGTTCAATTAAAATTCATACAAAAATAATAAAAGAGTAAGAAATCCTATTCCTTTGAAATTTGGCAGGCATGTTTTTGTTATTCTGACGTTAGTGTAATGGATGTAGTTTTGCTTCTACTTCCCGACGCGTTTTAACACAGTTCCCATGTCGATGAATGACTGTATGCTGTTGACGTCATGGTCAAGGTCAGAGTTCACCCACTGTTGAAGAATTAAATTGACTCTAAGCTCCCATCAATAAAGTGTTACCCTTCAAGAGTAATGTTCTTCCCGCTCTTCACTCTGGCTCTGCTAAATCGGGCACTTCCCTCGCTCTCTCCATTCATTAGTGTTTCTCCATCAGAGGTAGTGTCGTGACTGTACAGTTGAAGGGCTGCTCCGAATGCTCGAGCTCAGCAGAGCATGAAATAAAGATGTTACTCTGGGTTATGCAACGGCCTGCCTGTATCTCTGTAACCCCACACCTCCAGCCCATACACACACACACACACACATTATAATCCAGATGTTCTTGCATTGCAATATTGAAATGTCTTGTTCTCATACTGGAATCCTAGGTCGTGTCGAGTAGGCACAAAGGGAGATTTTGTTTTTAAATAGGTGAAGTTAAATTCAATGGAAGGACAGACACCTGGAGCTGCATCTGGTGCATTGGTGGTCTTTTCATTTTAATGCCCTATTCTAATGCCCTATTCAGACAGAACAGGAAATCAGGGGATTCATGTCTATCGTCATATTCTTACAATGGCAATTACTCAATCTATTTTATATCTAACTGCAACATAGCCATTCATTATCACGAAAACATGGTTGTAACTATTTAAATCTTTGCCCATTCCTGATTTCAATTGGTCTTTAATATTGAATTATTAGTGTGCATGTAAACCTGGAAATTCACGTTTGTTTTGCTTGGTCAAAAACGACCATGTTCATTCACACAATTATGAATGATCTCTTCTCATGCCTTATCTTTGGAACCACAATTGATGAATGAATCTGCCTCATGAGTAACATTGTGGCACCTCTTTGGAGTAGGAGAAAGTGCCATGTTGAAGGGTGACTTCTTAATGATGGGTGTGCTAACGGTTAGCTGGAAACCTCTGTTGCTGTGGAGGAGGGCTGGTTGTAGGAAGGGGAGGCAGCCGGAAGCTATTACAGGGATGAGCACTGCAAGCCGGAGCCCACTCCACCCACCCATTACGTAAGCGTGGAAAAATAACATTTGCATTGTGTGTGTGTGTTTGAGTCAGAGTGAGTGTTTGTGTCCATGTGGATGCAACTCTCTCCGGATCACCACATGGTTGCCATGGAAACACAAAGGAGTAAAGCTGCATGCAAACAGCTGCTGTCATATACCTGGAAGCAAAAATATTGCACTGGCAAGTAGAGAGGGAATAAAAGAAAGGGGGAAAAGTGTGTCAACCTTTTGAAAGCATTAGGAAAGTGAGGATTGTGTTGTGAAGAGCACAGAACATTGGCTCATTATATTGTGCACTTTATAATGATATTGTCAAAATCAAGTCTTTTTCCAGTGCTTTTTCATAAAAAATGTCCAATGTAGCCTTTTATTTTGATATGGCATAGTTTCTGGGTAACAATTAAGTACGTTACTGTGATAGTTTTTCCAGCAATAATTTTGCTAGAACTGTCTGGGAGTGGAAAAGTGGTCTGAGTGGGGAGCTCTTATTGGCAGAGAGGTTTGGAACTCTCTTTCTTATTGGTCTGTCACCAGGTAGGCCAAACTCCATCCCACCAAAATAGGCTGAAATTTCAGGCGGCCTTTTCAACCACTCTTACACTAAAAGGGCATTATCAGAATTTTCTAAATTTAACTCTTATTATTTCCGTCCTCATAGTGTGGAAATATATATAAAACATAGGGAAATCATGTTTTTGACTGCACTGGGCCTTTAACGTTTTTCTTAGGATGAGAGTTTATCCAAAGGCATAGCCTACTGTATAAAAACCCTAGTAAAAAAAAACTAACTTCAAATATATTAGCATTTTGTGGCCACATGTGCCCTAATAATGAGTTTTACTACTGTAATTTGAGAAGGCTAGGTAGCATATCCATCTTGTCATCAAAATGTTGAATGCATGAACTTGTTCGACATGCACTGTTAAAACAGGCGGGAATTGTTTGAACTGAATATACTCTCTGTATGAACATTTCTGATGAATGCTATTTTAGCTATAGCATTGACTGGGGTTAGTTCAAATCCCACTCTCTAATGCAGCTACGTGCCTTTCATAGAGGACATCTTATAGAAAGCTTGATGAAGGGATTCTACTCATTTCGGTGTCTGCCCTGCACATAGTGAATTTGACTATACTGGAAAATAAATATTGCCCAAATGGATTTCAATAAACATGCATACAAATTGGTCAAAATGTATTTGTGCAATGCAAAATAATACAAACAAGTACTTCTCTTATATGATGTGAAGCATACAATCAATATTTTGTATTTTGGGCTGAATAATTTTGCACGCCCAATTTTTCAGTTTTTGATTTGTTAAAAAAGTTTGAAATATCCAATAAATGTCGTTCCACTTCATGATTGTGTCCCACTTGTTGTTGATTCTTCACAAAAAAATACAGTTTTATATCTTTATGTTTGAAGCCTGAAATGTGGCAAAAGGTTGCAAAGTTCAAGGGGGCCGAATACTTTCGCAAGGCACTGTAAACTACTCACAGTGGTCATTAGCCTTTACCAAATGACATATTTTGTCTGGTGTATAATCAGTGTCTGGACACAACTCCATAGTCAGTGCTCCGGGCTTAGCTTCAAAAGGCCCCATGCAGTCTTATGAAGAGCACTACTTGAGATCAGCATTAAAGTGCTCCCTTTCGTAACTGTGCTCTTGGAACTGTAGCCAGCCAAGGCTGTCTTGTGTCAGGAACACCGTAATTGCTACAAGTACAAATTCCATATCGTACACAGTGTGGCGAATGCTTACATGGAGTAATGACAGGATCTACTTTTGCCTGCTGACACACCCCATGATTCTGCCGGAGAGCACCAATTGAATGACTCTTAACTTGTTGTGTGCGATACCCATTGAAAATTGTACTTTGAAAGATGGATAACCTCAGCGCAATGTTGATTAGGGAAGAATCATCCCTTCAAACTACACGCACAGCTGATGTTTTCCTTGTTTATAACTGCTGAAGAATGGGAACTAATATTTCCCCAGTACAATTTTTTTAACTACACTGAACCAAAATATAAATGCAACATGCGAAATCTTGGTCCCTTGAAATTAAAGTTGAAAATAAAAGATCTCAGAAATTTTCCATACTCACAAAAATCTTATTTCGCTCAGATTTTCTGTACAAATTTGTTTCTTGACTGCAGGAATGTCCACCAGAGCTGTTGTCTGAGCGAAATAAGATTTTTGTGAGTATGGAAAATATGTGTGTGAGTGTGTGTATAGAGGACGTTGTCTGAGCGAAATAAGATTTTTGTGAGAATGGAAAATTTCTGGGATCTTTTATTTTCAACTTTTATTTCAAGAGACCAAGACTTTGCATGTTGCATTTATATTTTGGTTAAGTGTAGTTGTTACGTGTGCGATTGTGTGTGTGTGCATTTCTCTGGGTGTGTGTGAGTGTGTATATAGAGGATGTTGTTCCCACTGTGACGATTTGAACTTATCCAGACCAAACACTAGGGAGAGATTGGCAGAAACTGCACAAAACTGAAAGCTCAAACCACCACATTTAACATGGCCATGTACAAACAGACCAGCTATGACCTCTGTAAGGCAATCAAAGAAGAAAAACAACAGTACAGCGAAAAAGTGGAGTCTCAATTCAACGGTACAATAAGTATGTGGCAGGGATACCAGACAATCACGGATTATAGAGGGAAAGCCTGCCATGTCGCGGACCCTGATGCCGCCGTCCTGTATAAGGTTAATACGTTATTTTCCCGCTTCAAGGAAAATATCTAGTCTGAACCCCTCCCTGTGCAACTGTATCCTGGACTTCCTGACGGGCTGACCCCAAGTGGTGAAGGCAACAACACTGAGGGTGCCCACAGGGTGTTCAGCCCCCTCCCGTGCTCCCTGTACACCCATGACTACATGGCAACGCACATCTCCAACTCCATCATCAAGTTTGCTGACAACACATAATTTGTAGACCTGATTACCAGCAATGACGAGACAGCGTACAAGGAGGTGAGACCCTTGCGGCGTGGTGCCAGGAAAAAAGCCTCTCCCTCAACGTCAACAAAAAGGAGCTGATCGTGGACTTCAGGAGACAGCAGAGATAGCAATCCCCCATACACACCAACGGTGCCATAGTAGAGGGTCAAAAGCTTCAAGTTCCTCAGTGTGCATGTCACTGACAACCTGACATGGTCCCTTCACACAGACAGTGTGGTGAAGAAGGCGCAACAACGCCTCTTCAATCAATCAAATTACAAATGTATTTATAAAGCCCTTCTTACATAGGCTGATGTTACAAAGTGCTGTACAGAAACCCAGCCTAAAACCCCAAACAGCAAGCAATGCAGGTGTAGAAGCACGGTGACTAGGAAAAACTCTCTTAGAAAGGCCAGAACCTAGGAAGAAACCTAGAGAGGAACCAGGCTCTGAGGGGTGGCCAGTCCTCTTCTGGCTGTGCTGGGTGGAGATTAGAACAGTACAGGGCCAAGATGTTCAAATGTTCATAGATGACCAGCAAACTGGAGCAGCAGCACGGCCAGGTGGACTGGGGACAGTTCAACCTCAGGAGGCTGAAGAAACTTGGCTTGGCCCCTAAAACCCTCACAAACTTCTACATATTCTCTATTAAGAGAATCCTATTGGGCTGTATCACCGCCTGGTATGGCAATTTCACTGGAACTGCAGGGCTTTCCAGAGCGTGGTGCAGTCAACCCAACGCATCATAGGGGACTGCCTGCCCTCCACATACATTACAGCCGTATTCTAAAATTGATTAAATACATTTTTTCCCTCATCAATCTACACACAATACCCCATAATGACAAAGTGAAAATACTTACTTACATAAGTATTCAGACCTTTGATATGAGACTCGAAATTGAGCTCAGGTGGATCCTGTTTACATTGATCATTCTTAAGCTGTTTCTGCAACTTGATTGGAGTCCATCTGTGGTAAATTCAAATGATTGGACATGATTTGGAAAGGCACACACCTGTCTATATACAGTTGAAGTCGGAAGTTGACATACACCTTAGCCAAATACATTTAAACTTGGTTTTTCACAATTCCTGACATTTAATCCTAGTAAAAATGCCCTGTCTTAGGTCAGTTCGGATCACCACTTTATTTAAAGAATGTGAAATGTCAGAACAATAGTAGAGATAATGATTTATTTCAGCTTTTATTTCTTTCATCACATTCCCAGGGGGTCAGACAATTACATACACTCAATTAGTATTTGGTAGCATTGCCTTTAAATTGTTTAACTTGGGTCAAACATTTCGGGTAGCCTTCCACAAGCTTCCCACAATAAGTTGGGTGAATTGTGGCCCATTCCTCCTGACAGCTGGTGTAACTGAGTCAGGTTTGTAGGCCTCTTGCTCGCACACACTTTTTCAGTTCTGACCACACATTTTCTATAGGATTGAGGTCAGGGCTTTATGATGCCCACTCCAATACCTTGACTTTGTTGTCCTGAAGCCATTTTGCCACAACTTTGGAAGTATGCTTGGGGTCATTGTCCATTTGGAAGACCCATTTGCGACCAAGCTTCAACTTTCTGACTGATGTCTTGAAATGTTGCTTCAGTATATCCACGTAATTATCCATCCTCATGATTCCATCTATTTTGTGAAGTGCCACAGTCCCGCCTGCAGCAAAGCACCCCAAAAACATGATGATGCCACCCCCGTGCTTCGCGGTTGGGATGGTGTTCTTCGGCTTCCAAGCCTCCCCCCTTTTCCTCCAAACATAACGATGTTCATTATGGCCAAACAGTTCTATATTTGCTTCATCAGACCAGAGGACATTTCTCTAAAAAGTACGATCTTTGTCCATATGTGCAGTTACAAACAATAGTCTGGCTTTTTTATGGCGGTTTTGGAGCAGTGGCTTCTTCCTTGCTAAGCGGCCTTTCAGGTTATGTCAATATAGGACACGTTTTACTGTGGATATAGATACTTTTGTACCTGTTTCCTCCAGCATCTTCACAAGGTCCTTTGCTGTTGTTCTGGGATTGATTTGCACTTTTCACAACAAAGTACGTTCATCTCTAGGAGACAGAACGCGTCTCCTTTCTGAACGGTATGACGTCTGCGTGGTGCCATGGTGTTTATACTTGCATACTATTGTTTGTACAGATGAACGTGGTACCTTCAGGCGTTTGGAAATTGCTCCCAAGGATGAACCAGACTTTTGAAGGTCTACAGTTTTTTTTCTGAGTTCTTGGCTGATTTCTTTTGTTTTTACCATGATGTCAAGCAAAGAGCCACTGAGTTTGAAGGTAGGCCTTGAAATGCATCCACAGGTACACCTCCAATTGACTCAAATGATGTCAATTAGCCTATCAGAAGCTTCTAAGCCATGACATAATTTTCTGGAATTTTCCAAGCTGTTTAAAGGCACAGTGAACTTAGTGTATGTAAACTTCTGACCCACTGGAATTGTGATATAGTGAATTCTAAGTGAAATAATCTGTCTGTAAACAATTGTTGGAAAAAGTACTTGTCATGCACAAAGTAGATGTCCTACCCGACTTGCCAAAACTATAGTTTGTTAACAAGAAATTTGTGGAGTGGTTGAAAGATGAGTTTTAATGACTCCAACCTAAGTGTATGTAAACTTCCGACTTCAACTGTATAGTAACAAAACTATGAAATAACACATTTGGAATCATGTAGTAACCATACCCGTTGCCTTGATGACAGTTTTGCACACTCTTGGCATTCTTTCAACCAGCTTCATGAGGAAGTCACCTGGAATGCATTTCAATTAACAGGTGTGCCTTGTTAAAGATTAATTTGTGGAATTTCTGTCCTTCTTAAAGCGTTTGAGCCAATCAGTTGTGTTGTGATAAGGTAGGGGTGGTATAGAGAAGATAGACCTATTTGGTAAAAGACTAAGTCCGTATTATGGCAAGAACAGCTGAAATAAGCAAAAAGAAATGACAGTCCATCATTACTTTAAGACTTGAAGGTCAGTCAATCCTGAAAATTTCAAGAACGTTGAATGTTTCTTCAAGTGCAGTCGCAAAACCATCATCGCAGGGTAGCCTGCGGCAGGGCGGCAGGGTAGCCTAGTGGTTAGAGAGTTGGACTAGGAACCGGAAGGCTGCAAGCTCAAACCCCCAAGCTGACAAGGTACCAATCTGTCGTTCTGCCCCTGAGCGGCAGGGTAGCCTAGTGGTTAGAGCGTTGGACTAGTAACCGAAAGGTTGTGAGTTCTAACCCCCGAGCTGACAAGGTACAAATCTGTCGTTCTGCCCTTGAACAGGCAGTTAACCCACTGTTCCCAGGCCGTCATTGAAAATAAGAGTTTGTTCTTAACTGACTTGCCTGGTTAAATAAAGGTAAAAAAATAAAAAATAAAATCGCCTTGATGAAACAGACAGCAGTAACTATGGCGAATGTGTCAGGGGTGCTACAGCTCCTCTAGAACCCTTTGTGTGGCTATTCTATACGGAACAAAAATAGAAACACAACATGCAACAATTTCTGAGATTTGAAGGAGTTACAGTTCATTTAAGGAAATCAGTCAAATACATTCATTAGGTCCTAATCAATGGATTTTACATGACTGGGCAAGGGCGCTACCATGGGTGGGCCTGGGAAGGTATATAGGCCCAGCCAATCAGAATAATTTTTTCCCCACAAAGGGCTTTATTACAGACAGAAATGCTCCTCAGCATCCCGTCCACATCAGCTTCTTGATATGCCACACCTGTCAGGTGGATGGATTATCTTGGCAAAGGAGAAATGCTACTAACAGGGATGTAAACAAATTTGAGACAACATTTGAGAGAAATAAGCTTTTTGTGTGTTACGGAAAATGTCTGGAATCTTTTATTTCAGCTCATGATTACATGGGACTAACAGTTTACATGTTGCGTTCATATTTTTGTTCAGTATATAAGGAAATAAATTATGAAGTGCAATGCTGGTGAGATGAGAGTTGCAGTCTAATTTTTATCAGAGCAGAGAGAGGTTGAAAGATCATGGAAAGAAAGTTTATCTCATTCTAGTTCTGTGAGAGATACAGGCGTGCTCACACAGCCACGGCCGCTCATTGGTCTCAAACATAGGTTACTATGTTGCGCAATTCATAGAGCCGGGCAGGCTCAACCCGAAGCACCTCTTAGACTATTAGGCCCGGGGGGTGGGGGGGATTAACGAACAGGCAACTCGATTTAACTTTGATTGCTTTTATTAAAATGTTTACATTGCAAAAAGTGAAATGAATTTTCATGCCACGAGTGCTAATAGATCTGGCCAAATAAGTTCCGGAATGAAACAGTCCAAAACGGTGAGGTGCCTGATCCTGTTCCCGCAGGATCCTTCTCAAATTAAACACTGGTTAGGGCTTATTGTGGTTCAGAAGGTTACGGGTGTGTTGTTTCCATTGTCGCTCAGGGCCTTTATGGCATGATGAGATGTATTGTTCACACACACACACACACACACACACACACACACACACACACACACACACACACACACACACACACACACACACACACACACACACACACACACACACACTCTTCAACACCCTTCAACACGGCTCCTTCAGTGGCCTCAGGTGTCACAGCTGACAACAACTAAGGGAGGCATCATAAGTGCTGTTGTGCACTCGGAGCTGTAAAAAATACTCCCAACAGAACGAGAGGCTAATGGAGCGATTTACTAAGGAAGACGTCACCTGTCCCGTTTTAATGTGATATTGACTTAACACATCTTGCTGAAACACAGAGAAAGAATCATTCTCCCTATTACACACACTCTTCCTAGGGCTTATATGTTAGTGGCTGATATATCAGCTGTCTGTGGGCTGTTTCTGTCTTTCCCCTGTCAATGTTGAACCAAACCACATAAATATATTTTCAGCAAATATAGTATGGTAGCAGAATGATAGATAAAGAAGAAATATTGAGTAAGTTGCTTAATTCTTATTTTTGGTGTGGGGTAGGACTAGGGGACAATGTTGATGGAGTTTTCACTGTAGCCTTGTTTTACAGCTTTATGTTGAGTGATCCACAAAAACTCTGGAAAAATCCACTGCGGCAGCCAGTGAAGAAAATCCCTGGGACTCGTCTTGTTTCCTTATGTAATGCAGCATAAAATACTTTCAGATCAGCATATTAGCATATTACACTCCCCTGAAACTACAGCAAGTCTATGGATGGGTTTACGTGTGATGCCATAAGGCAGTATTTTGTAGCTATCTCAGAAAGGCTATTTAATCACCCGTGCTTTTACATTCAGTATGTTGGATGTAATCATCAGGCCTACCTTAGCATAGGCTGTGATTTGAATTTCAAGCTATTCTCCAGGAGTAGGCAATATCCTTATGGCCCCAGTGTGGGGTTGTTCTCTGTCCCCGTTTGACTGTGTGACACCCTGTGGGGAAGCCGGTGGCCCTCCACCCCAGCGCTACACAGCCACTTAAAGCTGTCGTCACAGGCTTATATGTGCCCTTCATGCATGAGCCAAGTGTCTGAAATACCCCCACCGGCTGCCCCCCCCAATGGGTCCCCCCATACATACCCTGCTCTCCCATGACAAAGAGTGTGACTGCCAGTGCCCGCTGGCACTTGTAGATTCAACTGTCTACGAAAAGGGGGCACCCATGTCCACACTGTGTAGAGGTGTGTGAGAGGGGTTTGGAGGGGGATTCTGCGCAGCATTAAGCACATTATCAGACACAGGGCTGCATTAGAAATCAGCTGTCGGAGAGCGAGGGCTGCCCGGGGTGCAAGGTCATTGTCTCTATTGAAGTTGAACAGGCGGCCCGCCGGAGGAGTAGGCTTGCTGTTTTGTTGCATGGGCATCTGGTGCTCCCACAGCACACTGCTTCAAGGGACCGGCAGCGCTCGGGATGTCTATGGAGACAGACAAAGTTTCACTGCACTGTAAGTTACCCCGTGTGCTACTTTTACTTTTTAACATTTTGCTTGTTTGAATATGGGCCACTATTATACAGGAAGTTGCATGTAGGCCTTTTAGTTACTGTAATTATTCAGCTATAAGCTATTTGGCAACTGCAGATAAGACAGTGAATGCATTTGAATGAAGGGAAACAAATGAGTTCCTAGTATAGAGGGTAGTTGTACATATTTATTATATAAAAAAATATCTGAATTATCCATTTGCACAATTACAATGAAAAACCACTAAACAGGGAAATACCGCACACAATCTGTTATTTTTGATGCTTTTGGACTGCTGCAACCAAATTGCTCTGCAATGGGAAAATACAGATCATCTGAATCTTATCATGTTGCCTATACAACCTGATGAAAAGTTTGATCAAATACGGTGCTGTGCAGTGTTGTTGGCTAGTCGAACATGTGCATCTCACATTGAATATTAAGATGGCTGTGACTAAGAGAACTCTGCATTTGTTTTGTCAATTCAGGGTATCCAAACCCAATAGACACTTCACTGGCGCTCAATGAGTCTAGGGGATTTGCATACATTTCGGTTCAATGACGTGTGTTTATCTTCTTGTATTTCATATATTGTGAACAGAGGCATTCGTGCCAATGGTTTATTACACAAATACTGTATTGTAGTGCATTTCAAATTTGCCAACCCTTTTCTCAGCAAACATATAAGACTAATTCTTAGCAGTGTATGATGGACTCGCTCAAACATGTGGTTTGGGGAGCAGGGACTAAACTATTATACTCCCAATGTTTTGTAATGAATGCAAATAGCTTGTTGTGATTAACCTCCATTTAAATGTAAATTCGGGTTCTGTCTGTGGAGACGAGCCTCTGATCTGCTGAGAAAGAATACTTGTTATGGGTTCAGTTTCCTTTGTTGAACATGCAGCAGCTATTCTTTTGAAAGGTCTGCTTTGTTATTAATTAACGATTCTTCGATTGCATAACAAGTACTTGTCCACCTACATTATTACCGTATGAGCTAATCTAGCTAATCTTTTCTAAGGGATGCTCAGTGGTGTTTGGATGTGTTTTGTGTGATGGTGATGCTGCTTTTTAGTCCAGGACTAGGCTTAATCTGTCCCCGAAACTGTCCCAATACTACTTACTATACAGATCATTATGATTGAATCAAATCAAATCAAATTGTTTTTGTCACATGAACCAAATACAACAGGTGTAGACCGTACCGTGAATTTTTAAATGTATTTAATTGATTTAACCTTTATTTAACCAGGTAGGCAAGTTGAGAACAAGTTATCATTTACAATTGCGACCTGGCCAAGATAAAGCAAAGCAGTTCGACACTTACAACAACACAGTTACAAATGGAGTAAAACAAACATACAGTCAATAATACAGTCAATAAAATAAGTCTACATACAATGTGAGCAAATGAGGTGAGATAAGGAAGGTGAAGGCAAAAAAGGCCATGGTGGCAAAGTAAATACAATATAGCAAGTAAAACACTGGAATGGTAGATTTGCAGTGGAAGAAAGTTTCAACTGACCTGAGCCCTAGGACCATGCCCCAGGACTACCTGACATGATGACTCCTTGCTGTCCCCAGTCCACCTGACTTTGCTGCTGTTCCAGTTTCAACTGTTCTGCCTTATTATTATTCAACCATGCTGGTCATTTATGAACATTTGAACATCTTGGCCATGTTCTGTTATAATCTCCACCCGGCACAGCCAGAAGAGGACTGGCCACCCCACATAGCCTGGTTCCTCTCTAGGTTTCTTCCTAGGTTTTGGCCTTTCTAGGGAGTTTTTCCTAGCCACCGTGCTTCTACACCTGCATTGCTTGCTGTTTGGGGTTTTAGGCTGGGTTTCTGTACAGCACTTTGAGATATGATGTATGAAGGGCTATATAAATACATTTAATTTGATTTGATTTGAAGAATGTGCAAAGTAGAGATAGAAATAATGGGGTGCAAAGGAACAAAATAAATAAATACAGTAGGGGGAGAGGTAGTTGTTTGGGCTAAATTATAGATGGGCTATGTACAGGTGCAGTAATCTGTGAGCTGATCTGACAGCTGGTGCTTAAAGGTAGTGAGGGAGATAAGTGTTTCCAGTTTCAGAGATTTTTGTAGTTTGTTCCAGTCATTGGCAGCAGAGAACTGGAAGGAGAGGCGGCCAAAGGAAGAGTTGGTTTTGGGGGTGAGCACGTGCTACAGATGGGTGCTACTATGGTGACCAGCGAGCTGAGATAAGGGGGGACTTTACCTAGCAGGGTCTTGTAGATGACCTGGAGCCAGTGGGTTTGGCGACGAGTATGAAGCGAGGGCCAGCCAACGAGAGCGTACAGGTCGCAGTGGTAGGTAGTATATGAGGCTTTGGTGACAAAACGGATGGCACTGTGATAGACTGCATCCAATTTATTGAGTAGGGTATTGGAGGATATTTTGTAAATAACATCGCCGAAGTCGAGGATCGGTACGATGGTCAGTTTTACAAGGGTATGTTTGGCAGCATGAGTGAAGGATGCTTTGTTGTGAAATAGGAAGCCAATTCTAGATTTTACTTTGGATTGGAGATGCTTAATGTGAGTCTGGAAGGAGAGTTTACAGTCTAACCAGACACCTAGGTATTAGTAGTTGCCCACATATTCTAAGTCAGAGCCGTCCAGAGTAGTGATGTTGGACGGGCGGGCAGGTGCAGGCAGCGATCGGTTGAAGAGCATGCATTTAGTTTTACTTGTATTTAAGAGCAATTGGAGGCCACGGAAGGAGAGTTGTATGGCATTGAAGCTCGTCTGATGGGTTGTTAACACAGTGTCCAAAGAAGGGCCAGAAGTATACAGAACGGTGTCGTCTGCGTAGAGGTGGATCAGAGACTCTCCAGCAGCAAGAGCGACATCATTGATGTATACAGAGAAGAGAGTCGGTCCAAGAATTGAACCCTGAGGCACCCCCATAGAGACTGCCAGAGGCCCGGACAACAGGCCCTCCGATTTGACACACTGAACTCTATCAGAGAAGTAGTTGGTGAACCAGGCGAGGCAATCATTTGAGAAACCAAGGCTATCGAGTCTGCTGATGAGGATGTGGTGATTGACAGAGTCGAAAGCCTTGGCCAGATCAATGAATATGGCTGCACAGTATTGTTTCTTCTCGATGGCGGTTAAGATATCGTTTAGGACCTTGAGCGTGTGTAACGGCTGTTTGGAGAAGTGGACCAAAGGGCAGCGTGTTAAGTGTCCATGATTTTTATTATAATCGAACACTAGAACAAAAATTATTAAACTGACACAAACGAAACAGTTCTATCTGGTGTAGACACACAACAGAAAACAACTACCCACAAAACCCATGTGGGAAAAAGCTACCTAAGTATGGTTCTCAATCAGAGACAACGATAGATAGTTACCTCTGATTGAGAACCACACCCGGCCAAACAACAAAGAAATACAAAACTTAGAAAATGAACATAGAATGCCCACCCTAGTCACACCCTGGCATAACCAAAATAGAGAACAAAAGCCTCTCTATTGCCAGGGTATGACAGCGTGGCTGAAGTGCACCCATGACCAGCTCTGAAACCAGATTGCATAGCGGAGAAGGTATGGTGGGATTCTAATTGGTCGGTAATCTGTTTGTTGACTTGGCTTTCGAAGACCTTAGAAAGGCAGGGTAGGATAGATATAGGTCTGTAGCAGTTTGGGTCAAGAGTGTGTCCCCCTTTGAAGAGGGGGATGACCGCAGCTGCTTTCCAATCTTTGGGAAACTAAGACGACACGAAAGAGAGGTTAAACAGGCTAGTAATAGGGGTTGCAACAATTTTGGCAGATAATTTTAGAAAGAAAGGGTCTAGATTGTCTAGCCCTGCTGATTTGTAGGGGTCCAGATTTTGCAGTTGTTTCAGAACATCAGCTGACTGGATTTGGGAGAGAAGGAGAAATGGGGAAGGCCCCATTGGGTTTACCCTGATTGCTGTGGGGGGTGCAGTGCTGTTGACCGGGGTAGGGGTAGCCAGGTGGAAAGCATGGCCAGCTGTAGAAAAATGCTTATTGAAATTCTCAATTATAGTGGATTTATCGGTGGTGACAGTGTTTCCTATGTTCAGTGCAGTTGGCAGCTGGGAGGAGGTGTTCTTATTCTCCATGGACTTTACAGTGTCCCAGAACATTTTTGAGTTTGTGTTGCAGGAAGCAAATTTCTGCTTGAAAAAGCTAGCCTTGGCTTTTATAGCTGCCTGTGTATATTGGTTTCTAGTTTCCCTGAAAAGTTGCATATCACGGGGGCTGTTCGATGCTAATGCAGAATGCCATAGGATGTTTTTGTGTTGGTTAAGGGTGTTCCTGGTTCTAAATTTCTTGAATGGGGCATACTTTTTTAAGATGGTGAGGAAGGCATTTAAAAAAATAACCAGGCATCCTCTACTGATGGGATGAGATCAATATCCTTCCAGGATACCCCGGCCAGGTCGATTAGAAAGGCCTGCTCGCTGAAGTGTTTCAGGGAGCGTTTGACAGTGATGAGTGGAGGTTGTTTGACCGCTGACCCATTACGGATGCAGGCAATGAGGCAGTGATCGCTGAGATCTTGCTTGAAAACAGCAGAGGTGTATTTAGAGGGCAAGTTGGTTAGGATGATATCTATGAGGCTGCCCGTGTTTACGGCTTTGGGGTGGTACCTGGTAGGTTAATTGATAATTTGTGTGAGATTGAGGGCATCAAGCTTAGATTGTAGAATGGCTGGGGTGTTAAGCATGTTCCAGTTTAGGTCGCCTAGCAGCACGAGCTCTGAAGATAGATGGGGGGAAATCAGTTCACATATGGTGTCCAGTGCACAGCTGGGGGCAGAGGATGGTCTATAGCAGGCGGCAACGGTGAGAGACTTGTTTTTAGAAAGGTGGATTTTTAAAAGTAGAAGTTCAAATTGTTTGGGTACGGACCTGGATAGTAGGACAGAACTCTGCAGGCTATCTCTTGTCGTGGAAATTTCCTGTATTACCAAATCATTAAAGAGCAAACCACACACAAGTCAGAGTTATCATAAAGTCCATCTTTAATTTTATGAGCTTCACCATAGCCCTGTGACTCGCAGATCAATTCAGTGTCCATAAATGAATTCTCTGAGATTGCTTACAAGACAGTCCTTAGTATCATTTATAGCCAAGACACACCCATAAAAACTCACATGACGAATAACAGATCTTAGGAACATTATACAAAGAACCTTTTACCAGAAAAAAGAGTATCCCATAATTTATAGCATTAGCTATAAATTATCATTCAGTTTGGTTATTAAACGAAGCTCCTATCTCGTTTTTGGTACCACTTAGGACCAAGACATTACCTCATCCAATGGCATATCAATTGTCAATTTCTAGATACTCCCATAAAAAATACAACCCCTCCTGGACAAGCTTACAGAGAGAAGTGACTGGCACACAGACATTGTTCCCCAATGGTTCCCCATTAATCACACCATCCCTTCACATGGATTAGGAATAGTTACAGACACATTCACAGATAAGACTAACCTGACCTCTCCCCTCTCTGGGCCCAAGTAACTTTTCCCACATAAGCATACTATAAAATTGTATAAAACATTGTATTTATAAATGTTACATAAAGGATTCTGATTCTGCCACTACACTCTGCAGTAGATTGCAACACCGCCCCCCTTGTCCGTTCTATCTCAGTGAATAAAGCAGTGAATAAAACAAACGTAGGGAGGAGGCTTCTAATGTTAACATGCATGAAACCAAGGCTATTATGGTTACAGAAGTCATCAAAAGAGAGTGCCTGGGGAATAGCAGTGGAGCTAGGCACTGCAGGGCCTGGATTCACCTCTACATCACCAGAGGAACCGAGAAGGAGTAGGATAAGGGTATGGCTAAAAGCTATGAGAATGGTCGTCTAGAACGTCCGGAACAGAGAGTAAAAGGAGGTTTCTGGGGGCTGTAAAATAGCTTCAAGGTATAATGTACAGACAAAGGTACGGTAGGATGTGAATACAGCGGAGGTAAACCTAGGTATTGAGTGATGATGAGAGAGTTATTGTCTCTAGAAACATCATTGAAACCAGGTGATGTCATCGCATGTGTGGGTGGTGGAACTGAAAGGTTGGATAAGGTATAGTGAGCAGGGCTAGAGGCTCTACAGTGAAATAAGCAAATAAACACTAACCAGAACAGCAATGGACAAGGAATATTTACATTAAGGAGAGGCATGCTTTAGTCGAGTGATCATAAGGGTCCAGTGAGTAGTGAGGTTGGTTGGGGTCACGGCTATTCAGACAGCTAGCCGGGCCATCGGTAGCAAGCTAGCATAGGATGGAGGTCTGTTTTTAGTCACATCGTGCGTTTCCGTCGGTAGATTAATGGGGTTCCGTGTGGTAGAGGGGATCAATCCAATTGGCAAAATAGATATAGTTATAGTGACCCAAGAAAAATTGTCCGATAGATCTATTCAGAAAGCACCCGATAAGACAGCTAATGGTTAGCAGGCCGCAGATGGGCGTTCAGGTAACGTCGCGACGGAGGGGCCAGTTGGATAACTCTACTCGGGCAGATAACGTTGGTAGTCCAGTTGTGAAGGCCCTGTGGGGCTCCGCGTCGGCAGTAAAACGGGTCCGGATAGGTGATTGTAGCTCAGAAGTGGCTGATGGAACTCTTCAGCTGGCTAGCTCCGGAATAATTGATGTTTGCTCCGGGATCGACGTAAGCCAATAGTCCCACCGATAGCAGCGAGCTAGCTGCAAGATCCAGGTGTAAATATCCAGTGAAGCACATCTGCAATACAATTAATTTCTGTACCATTTTCAAGGTTTGGATCAATTACATTTAAATTCAGCCTATTCTGCGGTAAAATGCAATAAAATGCAAATTAATGACTTAAAAATCATACAATGTGATTTTCTGGATTTTGTTTTAGATTCCGTCTCTCACAGTTGAAGTGTACCTATGATAAAAATTACAGACCTCTACATGCTTTGTAAGTGGGAAAACCTGCAAAATCAGCAGTTTATCAAATACTTGTTCTCCCCACTGTATGTGTCATTTAATTAGCCATTAAGATGTGGCCATCTATTATTTTTAACTGAATAATGAAAGTCATAATTGCTCAACGAGTCTGTGACCGCGGTTGTGTAATGTTCTTTGGGGGGTGCAATTTTTGTTGTTGTTGGAGGACATGCCCCTCCAAAAGGTCTGTGCACGGCCCTGCTCTGAGCAGCGCTAAAGCTGTTCTATTTCAAGGATCCGCCACTCAAGTGAATCCTGCTATAACCTTCTTTCGAAGTAAGATGACGTTTCTATAACAGCGAAAGCATCAGACACACACGCAACACACAAGACATCAACAAGACCCACATGACATCAACAAGACACACATGACACATAAGACATCAATAAGACATCAACAAGACACACAAGACATCAACAAGACACTCATGACACACAAGACTCTCTTTGGATTAAATGACACAAGACCAGAGGGAATCACTACAGTTTGTGTTGTATGTAGAAAGCATAGTGTTTGCCAATCAGCGTTGAATGAGGGTTGTGTATCAAACTGTTGGTAAGCTGGAATGTTTGGGTTTGAATTCTCTTTCAGTGTTGAATTCTTGCAAAAAGATTAGGGTTTCAATTGAATAGCTTTACTTTTGTTGCCTGTCTTGAAGTGAATTACACCTCTTGGCTGTGGAGACCCACTTCAAGAGCAATGTTTGCCAATTGCCTACTGCATAGTTAATACATTATGCAAGAACTGGGCCATCAAGCATTTTGGGGTAACACCTAATAATAACTATCATTTATAAACCATTTATTGATCAGGTGTTAATGATTTTCTGAACATTTGTAAATTATTATAATGCTCCGGTATCCAAATAATAGCCTAATGTAACAGCATGCAAAGATTTGTTGGAATAATTTAATAAAACAATTAATTTCGTAAGTACATTTTGACCATATAATTGAGACTGAATGATAAAAAAACAGCTTTGACCAAGCTGTTTCGGCGCACACCCGACTGCTGGTGGCACAAGCTGTCCAAATGGATCTAGCTTAGACTTCTTGCCAAAATATTGTTGACTGCTCCTTCAACAAGAGACATCAGCTTCTAGTCTTCACTAAGGCCAAGGACTGGGAGCAGAGTTGCAGATTATTTTGTACTTACAGCTATTTGCTCTTTGTTTGTTTGTGGTTTCTTTATCCTGAGAACCTGCGTAGCACTGATACAGCCCTGTAGTCTAATGTTTGTACTTTATAATTCGGTTCCAAGTTGCATTCAGTGACGGTGAATTCTCTATATATGCAATGCCGTGCAGATATCCAGAGCAAATGAATAACTGTGAATTTGGGACAGATTTTGGGACAGTCTACAACAGAACTTTGGACTTACTCTGCCTCATAGGAGGGTTCCCAGTTGTACCGGACAAGAGAATTTGGCCATACGTCGGTGCTGTTCTTCTGCTATGGCATCTAATGTCAGTGCCAGAAATCCAATTTTACAAATTGCCCCCATTTATTTTGGTTGATGGCCAATGAGGCAGTAATCCTGTGTTTAATCAAAGACCCCCATTTCCATATACATCTGAAACGCAGCATGTTGACGTAAACGGATGTCTGCCGGCTTACACTGAAATTATATATTGTAATTAGTGAAAGGCTGGTCAAGTGTCTGTTTTCATCCATATTCCCTCTCAAGGGACATTTCTAAGTATTGTAAATGATCAAATGGGAATCTGTCATGTTTTCCTCAGATATCCAGGAGTTCTATGAGGTGACGCTGCTGAACACCCAAAAGAGCTGCAAGCAGAAGCTGGAGGAGGTCAACCACATGGCTGACAAGTGGGAACAGACGGGCACGGGCTCCCTCACCGCGGTGCTACAACACGCCTGCCCAACCGAGGTGAGCCTGATGGGACCTCGGAGTAGCGGGCTTAGAAATGTAATGAATCCTGCCAGTCTACCCATTACAGGATTATTGACTTGAATGTGGAGGCCGTTTCTACTCATTGTAGTTCTGTGGTAGTGGTACTACTTCACCAATGAGGAAGCCAGTTGACTCTAAAAAACACAAAAAAATAATAACACGATAAGATAACTGTTTTTCTGTTTCACAGTTTAAGTTCAAGTTTTATTACAGTCTGTAGGTATTGAGATACATACATTGGGATTGTTCCTTGCCTAAGTTCTCAAGCAATTAAACAGACAATGGAATCAATTACAGATTTGCGAAAACAAAAATACTGAATAATCATTTCCTTGTGTGTATCACAATTTCAAAGTGGAAATTACAAACTATAGAATACTTTTTATAACTCAAATAAACAAAAATGTTGCATTTCCTGCTGTGCAGGAAAATTCTTAGCAACAAAAGAGTGATCACGTGAAGATCCTACATCTGTACTTTGTGTCACCTAATTAATTATTATTATATTCTCTAACTACATCTATCGGCATGACATCAAATTTGGTCAGGTTCAATTAATATATGTGGGTCTTTCTATAAAAGAGGGTACCAGTGAGTATTTCTTGTAGTCTGTTTGGAGCTCTTACAAAGTCATTAATAATAATTTGACTTTTTTATTCTTCATGTGAATACATTATGATATAAAGGGGAACATAAATACATTCAATATAATTCAAAAGTTTAATCAAAAGCTATGTTTAAAAATGTATGATACTGTTGTTTGTAGTTATATCATATACTCAGCATTTAACAATTGAATTACACATTGACCTTGATCATGTGAAGTTCCTGGATATTGCTGTCTGTCTCTTTTTTGTATGGAGATCCCGGAAGTGTATTGTAACCTCATAGCATTTCGTATCTCCCTATGTTACGGTGTGTAAGCAGTTTTCAAGGGCACACATATCCAAAATAATGTATGTGATTGAAAAATCCAATGCTTCAAACAGAAATAGTAACTTTAATATTGTCATGCCTGCTCCCGCTCTCCCTCTCTGGCGCTCGAGAGCACACCTGTCACCATCATTACGCGCATCACCGCTCATTGGGCCACTCCGGACTCCTTCACGTTTTGATTGCCTTCCCTATATCTGTCTGTTTCCTCTGTTTCATCCCTGTGTCAGCATTATTGTCATTTCTGTTTTCCCTGTCCAGACGCAGTCCGTATTCTGTTCCTGTCCGTGGTTATTAAATGTTCACTCCCTGTACCTGCTTCTCGTCTCCAGCGTCCATCCTTACAAATATGATTAATAAAACTAAAATCAATACTGTCATTAACAGGGTTCGTCAATAATATAAAAGTAGTTTGATGCGCATTTGATGTCTAGCTGTTTAGTTACGTAGGGACATTATCGCGCAACATCAGTTGATTCAGGATAGGATTTTCTGAATGACAGTCATGTGATACTGAATGCGATTTAACAACAGCCAAAGTGTGGGAATAATGTTGATCTCGAGGATTGACAGACAGTTGACAGACAGTTTTGGTGTCTGTTGTTACGGCGGTCAAGATAATTAGCCTACTTCATGGACAACATTAAATCAAGATTCCTGAGGTAAGATTATGTTCCATGTACATTTTAATAATTTGTTTTCCGAGTTCAAATGGAATATGAAAACAGCCTGTTTATACATTTTTGAAGAGAAATCCATTTTTTTTGTGCATATAAAACTCCCAAAAACCTTCATATTTTGATGTTCAAATGTGTGTAGGGTTTAATGTGGAATGCCTGCTCAAGTGCGCAGCCAACACTTCCTGTCCTTTAGTAGGAGGTCACCCTTCTAACTCCATTCTATTAAACTATGAACTAATAATTAGTTGATTAATAGCTGCTCATACCATGCCACAGTGCCAATATAAGGTAAGATTTCAACATTTCTGCATATGATTTAGTGTCTATTGACTTGTTAATGAACTGCTGTTACTGTAAATGGTTAGCTGACTAATACAGGGCATTCGGAAAGTATTCAGACTCCTTGACTTTTTCCACATTTTATTATGTTACAGCCTTATTCTAAAATAGATTAAATCATTTCCCCCCTCGATCTACACACAATACCCCATAATACAAACCAAAAACAGTTTTTTAAATACATTTTTGCAAATGTATTAACAATAAAAAACAGATATGACATTTACATATTTATTCAAACCCTTTCCTCAGTACTTTGTTGAAGCACCTTTGGCAGCGATTACAGCCTTGAGTCTTCTTGGGTATGAAGCTTGGCACACCTGTATTTGGGGAGTTTCTCAGATTCTTCTCTGCAGATCCTCTCAAGCTCTGTCAGGTTGGATGAGGAGCATTACTGCACAGCTATTTCCAGGTCTCTCCAGAAAAGGCTGTGCATTTAGGGTTGTTGTCCTGTTGGAAGGTGAACATTCCCAGTCTGAGCGCTCTGGAGCAGGTTTTCATCCAGGGTCTCTCTGTACTTTGCTCCAGTCATCTTTCCCTCGATTCTGACTCCCAGTAATTGCTGTTAAGAAACATCCTCACAGCATGATATTGCCACCATTATGCTTCACCGTAGGGATGGTGCCAGGTTTCCTCCAGATATGACGCTTGGCATTCAGTCCAAAGAGTTTCATCAGACCAGAGAGCCTTGTTTCTCATGGTCTATGGGTCCCGTAGGTGCCTTTATGCTGTCATGTGCCTTTTACTGAGGAGTGGCTTCCGTCTGGCCACTCTACCATAAAGGCCTGATTGGTGGAGTGCTGCAGAGATGGTTGTCTTTCTGGAAGATTCTCCCATCTCCACAGAGGAACTCTGGAGCTCTGTCAGAGTGACCATCGGGTTCTTGGTCACCTCCTTGACCAAGGCCCTTCTCCCTCGATTGCTCAGTTTGGCAGTGCGGCCAGCTGTAGGAAGAGTCTTGGTAGTTCCACATTTATTCCATTTAAGAATGATGGAGGCCACTGTGTTCTTCGGGACCTTCAATGCTGCACAAATGTTTTGGTACCCGTTCCCAGATCTGTGCATTGACATAATCCTGTCTCTGAGCTCTACGGACAATTCCTTCGAACTAATGGCTTGGTTTTTGCTCTTACATGCACTGTCAACTTTGGGACCTTATATAGACAGGTGTGTGCCTTTCCAAGTCATGTCCAATCAATTGAATTTACTACAAGTGGACTCCAATCAGGTTGTAGAAACATCTCAATGATGATCAATGGAAACAGGATGCACCTGAGCTCAATTTCGAGTCTCATAGCAAAGGTTCTGAATACTTATTGTAAATAGGCTGATCAGTTTCACCTGTCCTCGTTATTGTCTCCACCCCCTCCAGTTGTTGCTTGTTTTCCACAGTGTATTTATCACTGTGTTTCCTGTCTCTCTGTGCCAGTTCGTCTTGTATGTTTAGTCAAGTCAACCAGTGTGTTTTTCCCGTACTCCATTTTCTATTCTCTTTTTGATAATCCTCCCGGTTTTGACCCCTGCCTGACTCTGGACTTATTTTTTGCCTGCCTGATCATCCTGCCTCGCCTGACCTTGATTCTGCCTTCCCTTCGGTATCTTTTGGACTCTGAACTGGTTTTGATCCTTTTGCCTGTCCAAGACCATTTTCTTGTCTTCCCCTGTTGGATTAATAAATATTGTAAGACTCCAACCATCTGCCTCCTGTGTCTGAATCTGGGTCTCGCCTTGTGCCTTGATAGTATTGTGTATAGATTGATGAGGGAAAAAATGGATTGATTCCATTTTAGAATAAGGCTGTAACGTAACAAAATTTGGAAAAGGGGAAGGGGTCTGTATACTTTCCGAATACACTGTATATCCTAGCTACCTAGCTAACCATTGGTTATCTTAATAAACAACCGTATCTATTGATAGACTTGAGATATGCCCCTAGCTATAGTTAGTCAGTGGTTGCACATCTAACTAGCTCAAATGAATAGTAGAAATGTAAATATATTCTTTCACTGTTTACAGCAGGTCTGAGGCTTCTCAGACCAGTCTGATTAGCCTGATAGTGCCGTGGGTGTGCAACTTACACCTGTGCAAATCTGTGTGTGTATGTCAATGGAATTAAACATCCAACCAATGCCTCACGTGTCGTGCTGTAGGTCCACCACACATCTGAAGGGTTGTGGGGTACCGTGGAGAAACAACCCCTAACCTCTCCCCCTAGACACTGAGAGCATTGGACAGATTTGGACAGGTGTAGAGCAATACCGCCAAAATTCCACTAAGCCTATCAGAGGGTGAGGTGGAGCTCTCACCATGTCACCACGCATCAATCCCTCTCAGATCTCCACAAGTGTCTAGACTCTGGGTAGTAGGGGCTAGGGGTTCTTTCTGGACAGGCCATGGGTATTATGGTAGCTCAGTCAGTCAGTCTGGCCCTGTAAAAACATGTTCATAGCTGTCAAATACTTACTTCCTCTGTCTCAATTGCATTTCTTTGATTTGTTGCCTCCTTCTCAAAACCCATTGGATGAGGTCAGAAGTCCCTCCCCTCTCACCTTCTTATCCAATGGGTTTTGAGAAGGAGGTGAGGAGAGAGGACGTGAAAAATGAAGGACATGCAATTGAGATTCTCCCCTTGTGTCCTCCATTCCTCACCTCCCTCTCAACGCACATTGGGGGAAGGTTCCTCCCCTCGGGCTCCAAAGTAGTTAAAATGCGAGGCAAGAAGTGGAGGAAACAAGGACAGAGGAAGCAATAATGTGATGTCTAGTTTACACACACACACACACACACACACACACGCACACGCACACGCACACGCACACACACACACACACACTGTTTTAAGAGTTTACTGATTATAATAATATTATTTGTATTATTATTATCAAACCATTTAGGAATTTTGACCCTGATGTCAAAAATTGGTCCCTTTATTTATAAAAAGACCCATATGCTGTTTTATCTTGCCAGCCATTGGTGGATGTTGGCTTTCAACGGTCATCGTTAAAAAGAATAGGCCTCCAATGTGAGATGAGAACTGATAATTGGTCCCTCGATCCCCTGGAATCGGGAGCCCTGAGCAGATCGCCAGCTCCACACACCCATCCCTTCTTTAGCAGTTTTCCCCATTACACAGAACGACTCTGCTGACAAACACAGGCTCTGGTTCTACTGTTTTTTGAAGCTGTTCCCAACACGGAAGTAACAGGAGCTGTGTCGGCAACAGTGTGCTGGACTGTGTAGCTCTAGCTAATTGGCCTTTGAGAGCCTGCTAGTGTTGGAAGAGCTCCAAGAACTTGGCTATGATGTATATACGCAGGCCTGGCCTGTGACATTGTAATTTAAAGGAATGGATGGAGAGAGGTGAAGGTGTGAGGGTTATAAATGCTTGCCCTTTGACGAAAGCAACTTTCCACAATGAAGCTGAGATGTCTATTAATAAGTCCTCGAAATGGAGCTAGAATAAATCATTTATAGATTATTCTAGATTTTATTCATCATTCTTTTACTTGTTTGAACTACTTGTTGAGTCCTTGATTAGATTTGAATGTCGATTCTCACCCTGATGTTCATGACCATAGAAAAAGATGGAGCTTGGAAGCTCGAACCCTGGCAATTTGACTGATAAACTCATGGGTACATTCGCAATGTCTACTTTGTATTGTGATGCAATAATTCCCATGGTATTTTGGTGCTGGATTGCCATGGTAATATAGAATGTTCATTTAAATGATGTGGCTATTTGTAATGTCAGTTGAGTTGACTTTACAAATCACTGCACATATTGAAGGGTACACTTCCTGCTTTTACTTCCTGGCATCATGGGTACCATCAATTTCTGCCAGTCCACCCATGCGCCAAATACAACAGGTGTAGACCTAATCTAGCTAACATTTTCTAAGGGATGAGTAGTAGTGTTTGGAAATGTTTTGTGTGATGGTGATGCTGCTTTTTAGTCCAGGACTAGGCTTAATCTGTCCCCGAAACTGTCCCAATACTACTATACAGATCATTATGATTGAATCAAATCAAATGTATTTGTCACATGCGCCGAATACAACAGGTGTAGACCTTACCGTGAAATGCTTACTTTAAGTCCTTAACGAACAATGAAGTTCAAGAAATGGAATTAAGAAAATATTTACTAAATAAACTGAAGTAAAAAAATACAATAAAAAAGTAAAGCAAGAAAATGGCATAACAATAACAAGGCTGTATACAGGGGGTACCGGTACCGAGTCAGTGTGCGGGGGTACAGGTTAGTCCAGGTAATATGTACATGTAGGTAGGGGTAAAGTGACTACGCATAAATAATAAACAGCGAGTAGCAGCTGAGTAAAAAATAAATGGGGGGGGGGCATTTGAAAAATTGTTCAGCAGTCTTATGGCTTGGGGGTAGAAGCTGTTAAGGAGCCTTTTGAACCTAGATTTGGCGCTCCGATACCGCTTGCCGTGCGGTAGCAAAGAGAAAAGTCTATGACTTGGGTGACTGGAGTGTTTTACAATTTTTGGGGCTTTCCTCTGTCACCGTCTAGTACATAGGTCATGGATGGCAGGAAGCTTGGCCCCAGTGATGTACTGGCCCGTATGCACTACCCTCTGTAGCGCCTTCCGGTCAGATGCCTAGCAGTTGCCATAACAGGTAGTGATGCAACTGGTCAGGATGCTCTCGATGGTGCAGCTGTAGAACTTTTTGAGTATCTGGGGACCCATGCCAAATCTTTTCAGTCTCCTGAGGGGGAAAAGGTGTTGTCGTGCACTCTTCACAACTGTCTTGGTGTGTTTGGACCATGATAGTTTGTTTATGATGTGGACACCAAGGAACTTGAAACTCTCGACCCGCTCCACTAGAGCCCTGTCTATGTTAATGGGGCCTGTTTGACCCTCCTTTTTCTATAGTCCACTAAATCAAATCAAATTTATTTATATAGCCCTTCGTACATCAGCTGATATCTCAAAGTGCTGTACAGAAACCCAGCCTAAAACCCCAAACAGCAAGCAATGCAGGTGTAGAAGCACGGTGGCTAGGAAAAACTCCCTAGAAAGGCCAAAACCTAGGAAGAAACCTAGAGAGGAACCAGGCTATGTCGGGTGGCCATTCCTCTTCTGGCTGTGCCGGGTGGAGATTATAACAGAACATGGCCAAGATGTTCAAATGTTCATAAATGACCAGCATGGTCCAATAATAAGGCAGAACAGTTGAAACTGGAGCAGCAGCACGGCCAGGTGGACTGGGGACAGCAAGGAGTCATCATGTCAGGTAGTCCTGAGGCATGGTCCTAGGGCTCAGGTCCTCCGAGAGAGAGAGAAAGAAAGAGAGAATTAGAGATAGCACATTTAAATTCACACAGGACTCCTCCAGATATAACAAACTGACCCTAGCCCCCCGACACATAAACTACTGCAGCATAAATACTGGAGGCTGAGACAGGAGGGGTCAGGAGACACTGTGGCACTATCAGCTACTATTGTTTTGCTCACATTGAGGGAGAGGTTGTTGACCTGGCACGACACTGCCAGGTCTCTGACCTCCTTCCTATAGGTGGTATCATCGTTGTCAGTGATCATGCCTACCACTGTTGTGTCATCAGCAAACTTAATGATGATGTTGGAGTCGCGATTGGCCACGCAATCGTGGGTGAACAGGGAGTACAGGAGGGGATTAAGCACGCAACCCTGAGGGGCCCCAGTGTTGAGGATCAGTGTGGCAGATGTGTTGTTGCCTACCCTTATCACCTGGGCGTGGACCGTCAGGAAGTCCAGAATTCAGTTGCAGAGGGGGGTGTTTAGTCCCAGGGTCCTTAGCTTAATGATGATCTTTGTGGGCACTATAGGGTTGAACGCTGAGCTGCAGTCAATGAACAGCATTCTCACATAGGTGTTCCTTTTGTCTAGGTGGGAAAGGGCAGTGTGGAGTGCAATAGAGATTGCGTCATCTGTAGATCTGTTAGGGCGCTATGCGAATTGGAGTGGGTCTAGGGTTTCCGGCATGATGGTGTTGATGTGAGCCATGACCAGCCTTTCAAAGCATTTCATGGCTACCGATGTGAGTGCTATGGGGCAGTAATCATTTAGGCAGGTTACCTTAGTGTTCTTGGGCACAGGGACTATGGTGGTCTGTTTGAAACATGTAGGTATTACAGACTCGGTAAGGGAGAGGTTGAAAAAGTCAGTGGAGACTTGCCAGTTGGTCCGCACATGCTTTGAGTACACGTCCTGATTATCCGTCTGGCCCCGCGGCTTTGTGAATGTTGATCTATTTAAAGGTCTTGCTCACATCGGCTACGGAAAGTGTGATTATGCCATCATTAACTTGAATGGAGACCCCCTTTATATTAATTTTATTTCTATGTTCATGACATCATGCTGATGATTCTTAGCAGATTCATTAACCCTCATGCTACCAACTTATTTTACCAACTGGGGTCATTTTGGCCCCAAGAACAAACTGTTTGAAAAAGCAACAATAATTGCAAAACATTAACGTATTAAAACATAATTACACATGTAAATAATGTTATCTGAAATAAAAAGATCCAAAACAGACTGTTGTTTTAGCAACATTACAGTTAATTTGCATATTTTGCGAAACAAAAATATTCCCTTAAATAATGTGCAGCTTTTTTCCGAAGGACAATCCACATTAATACTAAAACGCTGATTTACCATCATTTGATTGTAGTATCATTTAGTTTTTGCTAGTTAAAGGGGAGTTAGACTAAACATGTTATTTTATTGAAAAAACAGATTTGTTCATTGATTTTGAGAGACAATTACCAAAAATAAGGCTTAGTTTTCTTTATTTACTTACCCCACTGCCAGCATCAGCATCATGAACCCATGGGAGTGGTAGGATGGCAGGATGCTTCCTAAAGCATGCTCAAATCCTAAATGTCACTTCAAACCAAATGTTATCGCAACCCAAATACCATAACAAGTTGCACATATAGAATATTGGAGGATATTATACTAATTCTGGTATTTATATAACATTAACTTAGACTAACTATTGAATAATACAAGTCAATACAGCACTATGTGTACATTCAGATGGTAGCTGGTTTCTGCGTTACAGTTCTACCAAATATTCATACCACAGACAGACTTTATGACCTCAATGATTGGAATCTATATGTATCTACTAGCATACTAGCAGATACCCATAGACTTCCAGTCATTGCGCTAACTCTAGTTAGCATTGGCTTGTGAAACTATATCTACCTTCTTTCATATTGGACACAGAGACATAAAAATGGTATCCACTAGTTCATATGACTCTGGGGAAGTAGATAAAGGGCATAATTGCCATATTCATGAAATACTCCTTTAAGGAGCTTTGGAGATTATTCCACATGAGAGGCGCAAAAAAAACTGAAAGCAGATTTACTTAACACCGTGGAGATTGAAAGGATCTTCAGGGTTAGCCATCCCTGAGTCCAGGTCTGGTAACTGTGTGGTGATTGAAGGTATCTTCAGGGTTAGCCATCCCTGAGTCCAGGTCTGGTAACTGTGTGGTGATTGAAGGTATCTTCAGCGTTAGCCATCCCTGAGTCCAGGTCTGGTAACTGTGTGGTGATTGAAGGTATCTTCAGGGTTAGCCATCCCTGAGTCCAGGTCTGGTAACTGTGTGGTGATTGATGGTATCCTCAGGGTTAGCCATCCCTGAGTCCAGGTCTGGTAACTGTGTGGTGATTGAAGGTATCCTCAGGGTTAGCCTTCCCTGAGTCCAGGTCTGGTAACTGTGTGGTGATTGAAGGTATCTTCAGGGTTAGCCATCCCTGAGTCCAGGTCTGGTAACTGTGTGGTGATTGAAGGTATCCTCAGCGTTAGCCTTCCCTGAGTCCAGGTCTGGTAACTGTGTGGTGATTGAAGGTATCTTCAGGGTTAGCCATCCCTGAGTCCAGGTCTGGTAACTGTGTGGTGATTGAAGGTATCTTCAGGGTTAGCCATCCCTGAGTCCAGGTCTGGTAACTGTGTGGTGATTGAAGGTATCTTCAGGGTTAGCCATCCCTGAGTACAGGTCTGGTAACTGGGTGGTGATTGAAGGGATCTTCAGGGTTAGCCATCCCTGAGTCCAGGTCTGGTAACTGGGTGGTGATTGAAGGGATTTTCAGGGTTAGCCATCCCTGAGTCCAGGTCTGGTAACTGGGTGGTGATTGAAGGTATCTTCAGGGTTAGCCATCCCTGAGTCCAGGTCTGGTAACTGTGTGGTGATTGAAGGTATCTTCAGGGTTAGCCATCCCTGAGTCCAGGTCTGGTAACTGGGTGGTGATTGAAGGGATCTTCAGGGTTAGCCATCCCTGAGTCCAGGTCTGGTAACTGTGTGGTGATTGAAGGGATCCCTTCAGGGTTAGCCATCCCTGAGTCCAGGTCTGGTAACTGTGTGGTGATTGAAGGTATCTTCAGGGTTAGCCATCCCTGAGTCCAGGTCTGGTAACTGTGTGGTGATTGAAGGTATCTTCAGGGTTAGCCATCCCTGAGTCCAGGTCTGGTAACTGTGTGGTGATTGAAGGTATCTTCAGGGTTAGCCATCCCTGAGTCCAGGTCTGGTAACTGGGTGGTGATTGAAGGGATCTTCAGGGTTAGCCATCCCTGAGTCCAGGTCTGGTAACTGGGTGGTGATTGAAGGGATTTTCAGGGTTAGCCATCCCTGAGTCCAGGTCTGGTAACTGGGTGGTGATTGGAGGTATCTTCAGGGTTAGCCATCCCTGAGTCCAGGTCTGGTAACTGTATGGTGATTGAAGGTATCTTCAGGGTTAGCCATCCCTGAGTCCAGGTCTGGTAACTGGGTGGTGATTGGAGGTATCTTCAGGGTTAGCCATCCCTGAGTCCAGGTCTGGTAACTGTATGGTGATTGAAGGTATCTTCAGGGTTAGCCATCCCTGAGTCCAGGTCTGGTAACTGTATGGTGATTGAAGGTATCTTCAGGGTTAGCCATCCCTGAGTCCAGGTCTGGTAACTGGGTGGTGATTGGAGGTATCTTCAGGGTTAGCCATCCCTGAGTCCAGGTCTGGTAACTGGGTGGTGATTGAAGGGATTTTCAGGGTTAGCCATCCCTGAGTCCAGGTCTGGTAACTGGGTGGTGATTGGAGGTATCTTCAGGGTTAGCCATCCCTGAGTCCAGGTCTGGTAACTGTATGGTGATTGAAGGGATCTTCAGGGTTAGCCATCCCTGAGTCCAGGTCTGGTAACTGGGTGGTGATTGAAGGGATCTTCAGGGTTAGCCATCCCTGAGTCCGGGTCTGGTAAGTTATACATCTGAAGGTTAACAATGAGGTAAGGTATGGCGGAAGTTTATGCAAGAGGGCTTTGTAGACTAAAAGAGTGCAATGCAGACCAAGTCTTCAAAGAGGGACAGCCTACTTGCTGATACAAAATGCAATGATGTGTACTGAACCTATCGCTCGTAATAAAGCACAATGCTCTATGATAAACTGCAACAAATTGTTACAGTGTCAGCGGCATTCATATAGAAGATATCTCCATAGCCAATAACTGAAATGAATGTTGACTGAATGATTTGTTTGCTATTTAATGTTCCTATTAAATAAGGCTATGACGCCAGTTGGCAGCAGGTAGCTTAGCGGTTAAGAGCATTGGGCCAGAGCATTGGGCCATGTGCCCTTGAGCAAGGCTGTAACGCTTGTCATCAGGGGAAAGAGAGGAGGACCAAAATGCAGCCTGATGATTATCCATTTTAATAGAATACTTTAACAACGAACAAAAAACCAACAAACTGCACGAAGACGAAACAGTCCCGTACCGTGAACACAGGAAACAGGAACAATCACCCACAACCCACAATACAAAACAGGCTACCTAAATATGGTTCTCAATCAGGGACAATGATTGACAGCTGCCTCTGATTGAGAACCATACCAGGCCAAACACAGAAATAGAAAATCATAGACAAACTAACATAGATAAGTCACGCCCTGACCATACTAAAACAAAAGACAAAACAAAGGATCTAAGGTCAGAACGTGACAAATGCACTTAACCCTAATTGCTCCTGTATTTCGCTCTGGATAAGAGTGACTGCTAAATTACTCAAATGTAAAATTAGTTTGAGGGCTCCTACTGATATGTATTAACCATAGATGACTAACAGGGGACGCTGCATTGAAGCCACCGCTCAACCATCTTGGTATTCCTTCTCCATTGTAAAAAAGATTTTGAAAGCAAAAGAAATACATTTATTAATGTCTACATTAGTTTTTGACAAGTACTGTATGTTATATTACAGATACCTAAATGCATGCTTGAACATTATATTAAGAGAACTGAACAATTATTAAAAACATATTCCTTCAAATATTTTTCTGAGTACTAATGTCACTGTCCCGACTACAACAAATAAATGCTTAAATACATGTCATTTTGTCTTTGAAACATTTAATTGAAATATTTTAGAATTCCTTTCCTGTGGAGGACTGCTCCTTCCAATGAGTTAATGGAGCTTGTGGCTTCAAAGCCTCTCATTGGCCATTACATAGCATCAGCAATCCAAGGTTTATACACATCATTGCTTACTACCCCATGAGGCATCAATTTTGCAAATGATGGGATCTGTAAGAATGTATAAATTACCAAGCGATACAGTCACTCCTGTACAACAGTGTTCTTAACTTCTTGTCCTGTAGGGCTGCAGAGTTTTACTAGCTTTTGACCCAGGACAACATTAGTTTTGAAATATTTGTGTTGTTGGTTAATTGATGTAATTTGACACCAAAAAAATACATATTGATCCATTCCAACCAGAGATAACAGTACATACATTAAATAATTATGAGGATTTTCACAATAAAGCCCAAAGGCTAATTTCTATTGTGGTCACATGATTTTTGTGTCGTGTGACAAAAGCCCACATGTACTGCTGCTCTCCAGGATCAGGGTTGAAGGAACACAGCTGCATTTTCCAGTGTGATTTCTTCACACAACACTTGATTAACTGGTCACCCCAATTGATCATGAAATCAATTACTCTATAGAGTACTGGAAAATATGTCAATTTGGCATTTTAGAATATTTCATGTCTCGTTTGAAATGCTGTGGTTAGTTGATATAGGACAAACCTTTTTATTTTCTATTCATCCACTAGGGGGAAGCTAGTCTTGGTAAAAGATCTCCCCCAGTACAAAGGTGAAGTCTGAGTTAAATCGTATTTCTCTCAATATGATAACATTTTCATTATCGTTGCACACAATTTTCTGTAGATCTTAATTTCAATATCCCAATGATCTATGCAATCAATTAATGCATCTCAAAACAAAACTTTTTTTGTGTGTGCAATTCCTCAGTTCTCCCTCTGTTTTACGATTTCTATGACCCTTTAGACCCAATGTCTATCACCCATGATCTTTTTTCCATGCTGTGTGTGTGTGCATGCGCGTGTGTGTGTGTGCATGCCCGTGTGTATGTGTGTATGTGTGTTTATGTTTGTGTGTGTGTGTGTGTGTGTGTGTGTGTATGTGTGTGTATGCGTGTGCGTGTGTGTTTGACATGGCTTGGCATCTAACCAGCGACCTCAGTAATCCAGTAGTAATCCTATCTCTCCCCATTGAAACATTCCTGGTTCCATACATATTGTTCCTTTTCCAGAGCTGTACAAACTGATAGATATACAGTATATATGTATAGATCTGAACTAATGTACATCAAATCAAATATACTGTTCAAAAGCCCTTGGTGTTAAAGGAGTGGAGGTGAATGTTTAGTAGATGCATGGGGATAAGTGAAGGGGTTATAGAGGTCACAGGGGACTTTGAATTCTGAGATTGGGTCACCTGCCCTACTACTGTGTATGCTAGAAGAGCAGTTCTGTATACACTCTCTTACAGCATGGTCCCTAGATAGAAAGAAACACGAAGCAGGTCATAGCCTCTGCAAGCCTTCTGTCCCCTGGCCAACATGGTCTGCATTGTGTTGGTTTACCTAACGCTTCGGGGGGAAGTTTCCCCTACCCTTACAGAAAAACCATATGAGTTTATGTGAAATCATGTGTTTTTGATCCTAACCTTAATCATTGGGAAAATGATAAATTGATCCCAGATCAGCATCTAGGGGCAACTTTACCGTACACCTTATACCCAAAACCATAGTTACATTTGTGTAGAAACAACCTGAAAAGTAGGGCCACAAACATGTCCCATAACTTCACTCCGTCTGCTCATTTGAATCAGAACTTTCCCGAAAATGATTTGATGTCTGCGTTGTGTTACAAAACACAAGCCGAGTGTATTAAGCCATGCTGAATAGATGAAGGCTTAACAAAATCAGTGCTTTGTGGCAGAGTGTTGACACTCTCTATCCCATGCAATCTGGTACAGTATTTTTGATCCCACTGTGTGCTTTTGTGCCACTTCAGCCTGAGGTTGTGCAAGCGCAAGCTGCAGTCTTTTCTTATGTTTTGCTTGGATTCATTTGACTTTAAGAATTTCCTTGGACATATTTTAAATACAAGAATGAGAGTGTAGATGGTAAGTAAACAAGAGACATTTTGTGTGTGTGTGTGTGTGTGTGTGTGCGTTCATCCGTGTGTGTGTGTGTGTGTGTGTGTGTGTGTGTGTGTGTGTGTGTGTGTGTGTGTGTGTGTTCATCCGTGTGTGTGTGTGTGTGTGTGTGTGTGTGTGTGTATTCATCCGTGTGTGTGTGTGTGCGTTCATCCGTGTGTGTGTGTTGTGTGTGTGTGTGTGTGTGTGCGTGTGTGTGTGTGTGTGTGTGTGTGTGTGTGTGTGTGTGTGTGTGCATTCATCCGTGTGTGTGTGTGTGCGTTCATCCGTGTGTGTATACCAGGTTTAAGCATTTATTTTTGATAGTGTTGGACATAATAATAGTTGGGGTACTGATTGAAGAGTCACCTTGGTCAAAAGTCAAACAAATAGCGAGGTACTGCTCAGCATCAACGGTTAATGGCAGGATGTCTCTGTATTGTGGAGATGAGGTTTTATACCCTGATCTACTATTAAGACAATTAGGCTGTTTATGATTCAGAGGGACTTATAGGTTAAAGAAACTGTGTAACTTTGAAAATAGTTAGTTTCTCTGTACTCACAATGTTTCATTGTGGTTTCAGTTATTCATTTCCAATTAAGCTTATTCTACATTTATATGAACGTATTGTATTGTAATAACCTAATATAATGATACTTAGTGTGTGTGTGTGTCCTCAGATGGGGGAGCGGAGCAGCTCGGAGCACGGTGGGAAGGACCAGACACCGATCAGTGTGAAAGTCTCTGAAGTGAGTACCCTGTGGACACCTCTCTCTGCCTACCACACATACACAATTCATGTCTCAAGGCTTAAAAATCCTTCTTTAACCCGTCTCCTCCCCTTCATCTACACTGATTTAACTGTATTCATGAAGTGACATCAATAAGGGATCATAGATTTCAGCTGGATTCACCTGGTCAGTCCATGTCATGGAAAGAGCAGGTGTTCTTACTGTTTCGTACATTTAGTGTATGTTCTTTTTAATTCTGTCGTGCTACGCTACTGGCCTCTTGTTGTTAAAGTGAACGTTTTCTCAACATTGTCTGATTGGTGGTGAGCTGGCAATGTCAGCGTGATCCAGGATCTATTCACCTATCATCTCTCAGGTCAACAACATAGGTTAAACACGTTAAAAAAAATGGCCAGTCAACAGCAATGTTTCGGAGACCCAGAGGGTTCAACATCAGCGGCTTCCCCACTGCGGGGCTAGAGGGGTCTTTATGAGGGAGACAACACCGAATGTTGACTTAAACTGTTGATGGCTTTCTAGGCAGTACCAAGAGGCAGCATTATGGACAGGCTTTGAAGCCCCAGGTGTGGGAAAACACACAGACTTGTTTACTAGGCTCAAGGCACAGAGCTTTTATCACCGGCTGGATTGCTATACACTGGGGCTATGGGAAAACAGTTTTTAGTTGCTTCTCTGGACGCCTAGCCTTTTGCCGGTGTGAGCAGAGCACCACTTTATCAAGTCTTCTCAGACGTGACACACTTTGAATTCTTGTAAATATAATTAGATTTTTTTCCCCCCCCATAGTCAATTATGGTAATTTCTTATTGCAATATAAAATTCCTAATTTATTTAATAGAAATCGGATAGAAAATTCCAATAGAAAATGGAGCCCTGAACTAGAGGAATAGAAAAACAACACGGAACAGAGAGAGGTGGCCGGAGGAGTGAAGGTGTGTACTGTAGCATGAGAAATGTGTCAAGGCTTAGTCATGTTGTGTGGGTCCTGAACAGATGATTGTTTGGATACAGAGCTTGCTAGAGATAGGGGAGCTCAGCTAACGACTGCTTCCTGTTTCTCAAGCCCCTCCCCTCCCTCTCTCTCTTTCTGTCTTTCTCACTCTTCATGCACCATTCTACACCTTTCCTCGCCCCCATTTCTCCCTTCCTATCGCCCCCTCGCTTCTCTCTCTCTCTCTCTCTCTCTCTCTCTCTCTCTCTCTCTCTCTCTCTCTCTCTCTCTCTCTCTCTCTCTCTCTCTCTCTCTCTCTCTCTCTCTCTCTCTCTCTCTCTCTCTCTCTCTCTCCCCCTCCTGTATGTAAGGCAGTGACACTAGCAGTAATTGCCACCTCTTGCCCTCACAGCCAACCCCAGTACCTTCACAGAGCCAATCACTCTGGTGAGACACACTCTGCCCATAACTTTGGTTTTGGAAGTTCACAAGCATGATACAGAGAGTCTCCGATTATAGACCCTATCTAATCAATGTCCATGTATTTTTATCAGGGCATTCAGACCTAACCAGCTTTCCATGATTCATTAAAACACACTGCTCATTGGGAAAGTGTGTTAGAATTATTTGATTAACATAGTCAAGGCGACTCATTGCATTGCTTTTATTTTAATGTGCGTTTAATTGTATTTCATCTAAACAATATATATTTCATAATCATGTTTTGAACATTCAATTACAAATAACCCAATAGCCTTGTCATAAAGCATTAGTACAAATGAATACAAATCTTACAAGCCACAGGAGTGATCTGAGCAAAGGTGCAAATCAACGACTGTAAAATGTTGTTAAAATTCAGAAGCTCTTGTTCCATAGTCTGGGCAACAAGAAGCTCAGCAAAGTACATGAGATTATCCCTGCACAAGGGCGGGGGATATGGTCTGAGAGCTTGAGACCAGAATAAAGTGATTATATCATCTAACTACAGAAACGTAGGTAACAGCAGCTTGAGATGTACCATGTCACTGTTTGGAGTTGCACTGCTTATTTTGCCTTTTGGGCAGATCTTTTTTTTTTTTGAGAATTAAAGTTACTACCTGGAATGAATTCCGCACTGTGCTTTATAGACATGCAGACCTTTTTGATATAGGTATGTTACAGCTGGGCTGGAACAAAAGCCCGCACACTTCGGCCCTTATTATTGTCCATCCATGATCTCAAATGTATTCTACTTCAGACGTTGTCTCCTTGTCATGAAAAGGCCATGGTCAAGGTCAAACACTAAAGTAGACTAAATAAAAACCTGTCTCTCTTATGTCCTGACTCCTGTGTGCATGTATCCACTGTATCAGTTACATCCAGAATTCACAATACCTCACCTATACCTATCGATGAGAGGCAGCAAAGTTAAATCATTCACCCTACATAATCTAATCAGGCGAAGCCAGCTTGAGTCCCATCTGCTGAAAAGATTAGCCTTAGTAAACACCCCTTCTGAGCTGTGTGTGTGAATAGATAGTCAGTGCATTTGTGAGTGGAGGGCGCTGCTATGTCCACAAAATGAAAGCATTAATCAAAGTGCTCTTATGTGAGGAACTTCAATCAGAGGACCAATCATTCTACAGGCAGCAGGTAAACACCAGAGTTGAATATGAGAGAGAGACAATGATGATAACTCTGTAATAGTGTTACCACGATACCAGTACAGCGATGCTACAGATGTAGGATCTTAATTTGATCACGCTTTTGTAAGATAACTTTAAAACGTTTAGTGTATTTGAGGTTTTAAAAGGCTTCTGAAACTTGTAATTTCCACGTTGTAATTTCAGACTTGATTTTCCCTTACAAAAAATGTATCAACCCCTACAAAAATGTCCATTAATTATAATCCACATAATAATTCACATTTCCTGTTGCTGCAGGATTATGTTTCTGCTGTAGCAAATTGGCTCAAATTAAGATCCTACATCTGTAGGAAGTAAGGAAGGAAAGGAAACATGAAGCAGACTTCACCCAGAGTCAGTCATCTTTGTTTATTTAACAAATAACACACACTATTCTACAAAAGTAGGTTTTAAAGAGTGATGTCTGCTCCGTGTTTTCCTTTTTGCCAAGGACAATCTTACAACAACACTACTCTTTAACCTTATCGCACCCGGTGGCTGTTTGTCCTCTCATGTCCAAAGCAGCGTCAATGGGCTCACTTCTGACCAAGTAACATGTGTTTACTTGTTTGAAGTAATCCAATGATTCAAATATTTTCTAACTAGGAGTAGACATGGTTTGCTAATTTGTCTGCATTTGGTTTGTTAGCTAAGCTCTTGGGCTTTATCGCATGTTGATTAAAACATTTCTGGAGCTGCAATTCCTCTAAAATCATGTAATAATATTTAATATTAATAATATATCTACAGTGCTGTGAAAAAGTATTTTCCCCCTTTATAATTTTGTCTACTTTTGCATATTTCTGATACGGAATGTTATCAGATATTCAATCAAAACCTGATATTACATAAAGGAAACCTGAGTCAACAAATAACACAACAATTACATACTTAGTTAATTTATTTCATAAACAAATAACCACAAAAATTATTGGTATTTTATTGAATTAATTAACAAAGTTATGCAACACCCAACACCCCTGTGGGAAAAAGTAATTGTCCCCTTACGCCCTATAATTATTTGTCAACTTTCCTAATATTAAGCACATTGCTTATCTTTACTACAGGAGTATAGCCTTCCTGGCTGGCATGAAAATGAACCACGGGAAAAGCCTTCTCCATTCTCTATTTAAGTGCATAGATGACATGTATCTGTTCCCGCTGCCCCTGTTTCCAGACAGGTGTATGATAATAGTCCATTCTAATTCAAAACAAATTTCACACATATATTATTTAGTATATGTAAAGACCAGCTTCATTTGAGAATAGTCTGATGGGTGACAATAGTAGCCTGTCACTTGTGAAGTATGTATTAAATCAAATCAAATTGTATTAGTCACATGCGCTGAATACAGCAGGTGTAGTAGACCTTACAGTGAAATGCTTACTTACGAGCCCCTAACCAACAGTGCAGTTTCCAAAAATACAGATAAGAATAAGAGGATGGCATATTATATTATTATTATTCATATTATTATTAACTATTATGTTATGTAAAGGCCATGCATTTTCTTGGTGACTGTCTGGCTAGTTAATATGAATATGCCATAAGAGTTGCAATGGTGAGTACCGGTATTGAAGTCAACATGACCACACAACGCAACATCAGCTTCTTCTCCTCCTGGTTTGATGAGAAAAGTGTTTCATAACACAAGAGTAGTTGGGACAGCCAATGTGTGGGCATCAAAGCAAAGAAAGGTCCGGGGTGTTAGAAATGCCTGGCTGCATTTTGGTCCCAGTCTGTCCCTGGTATCCATTGTGGGCAGCCATTATGCTGTTTATTAGGAAAAACAAATGCTGTTAGTCAGTGTGCTGTGACCACATGTTTGACCTGGCTGCCCAGAGGGGGTCTGTGTGTCTATGTTTGTGTTTGACCTTCGACTCGATATTGATTTGTTGCTATTAGGATGTGACCTTCGTTTGGCCAAAGTATGTCACCCTTTGACCTTAAGGGGTTTGGCTGTGTATCTTCTGCTTTGCTCATCAACTTATTGCAGTGTGGGGGGAGATGAGCTGAATCCCTGTTTAGATGCATTTCACACTGTTATTACTTTCAGCTGCAGTTCCAGAGCAATGTGATCTTGGTTAAATATAAAAGTGTTGTATTACCATAAATAGAGTAGTGTTTTATAGTTTACAATAAAACACCTAAACAGTGAAGCAATAAAAAAATTATAATTTATCCATAATGGGCTATTTAAGATTTGTCTCTGCAAAAAAATGGATACGTCAAACATTGCTGTATGTTTTCAATATCACGTTAGCACACTGAGCTAAAGTCTAGGCCTTAGCTCTTGGCACAAACAGGGAGTTTCAAGGTTATTCATCATAGTCTCATGGTAACAGACCACAACAGAAAGGCTTGACTTCTGGTATGGTTTGTGGTTCCAAAGGGAAAGCACTTCAGGATCCAGCAGTCCAATAACTAAGGCCAGTGTGTTCTAGACATAGATATAGAACCATTATATATTATTTATGGTTCTAGCTCTACACACTGAAATACCGACAATGCACCTTTTTAAGTAGTGGTTCCCGACCTTTTTCTGTTACTGTACACCAACTGCATTCTGCTGTGCCCAGAGTACCCCTGAAGTACCCCCTCATGCATTTTACCAGTCAGCCTATGGTCTCATGAGTCTTCTCAAGTACCCCCGTGTCCTAGTACCTCTGGTTGGGAACCACAGTTTTAAAGGGAATTTCCCCAGTGTTCGTAGAGATCGCATTCATTCAAGACAAGAGCAATGCGTTTGTCGGTCAATCCACTTTGGATTGAGGTTTGAAACAGTATTTTCCTGTTGATTTCATTGTTCTCAACTTGTCACTGTGCAATGTTAGCTACACTAGAACTTACAGCATATCCAGGCTAAATGTGCTTTCTACAGTAGCTTGCTAGCGTTGTCTTTGAGGTGCCACTCTCAGCAGCCTATAGATACACAGCTGTTGAAAAAGCAAACTGTACAAAATATCAAGGAAATAGAATTTGTTGTAGTATGTCTAGCTAGCTTTGTTTTAAGGACAGTTTTTAGATCAAAACCTTGCCCTTTCTTTCATGAAATCTCTGCCTCCAAACATTCATTGTGAATCACATAAACTGACCTGCTCAACTGGAATGTAATTGAAGAGCCACACATACCCATACACAGACAGACGCATATACCCACACACAGACAGACGCACATACCCACACACAGACAGACGCACATACCCATACACAGACAGACGCACATACCCACACACAGACAGACGCACATACCCACACACAGACAGACGCACATACCCATACACAGACAGACGCACATACCCACACACAGACAGACATACATCCACACGCAGACAGACACACACCCACAAACAGACAGACGCACAACCACACACAGACAGACACACACCCACACACACGTACTGAAATACTTGGTCACACTTCACAGTAGATTATCCTATACCATTGTAAAAACATTAGTTTTTATAACCCTGTTCAGAACTACTATAGGTACACATTGTTACATAATTCCTTTCTTCCATCCATTCATCCTTTCATCCATTTGCTCAGTCAGTCAGTCAGTCAGTCAGTCAGTCAGTCAGTCAGTCAGTCAGTCAGTCAAAAGTCAGAAACAGCTGGGGAACCTTATTCTTTCCGCTCCGTCTCAACTGTGCATCAGCATCACCACCACGACTCTTTTCCTCCGCTCTCGTCTCCTTCCACTCTGTCGCTCAGTTGTCGGCTGGAAAGCAGAGGAGGAGAGGAGATGAGAGTGGAGGGAGAAGGTTCTCAGGTTGGGGGGGGCCAAGCCTGTGGCTCGCTTTCCAGCAGAACTTGTGCATTTGTACGGCAGATGACGTGTGCTGGACTTTAAGATTGCGTTAGGATCATGAATGCCTTCAGCATTGTGGAGGAGGACTCCAGTTTCTCAGAGGGGCCCCACTTCCAGTAGTGGCTATCTGTGTGCCATCTCTCCCGTGGCAGCTCACTCTCCCACCCCCTCTTCTTCCTTTCCATCTCACACATTTCTTGGTGGTGATGAATTCCAGCATAGGTTGAGCTTTTCTGCCCGCAATGGATTGTCTTTGCATTGTAACAACTAAGGTAAGAGCAGCAGTGAGAGCGACAGAATGAGAGAGAGAGAGAGAGAGAGAAAACGAGAGGGATGCAGCGTGAACGGGAGGGAAGAAGCTATGTCTGTGTGTGTGTGCTCCAGCATTGGTTTCTCTGCATATTTCACACTGTCTGCTCAACGAGTGTGTGTGTGTCTGTGTGTGTGTGTGTGTGTGTGTGTGTGTGTGTGTGTGTGTGTGTGTGTGTGTGTGTGTGTGTGTGTTTGTTTATATATGTGTGCGCTCATGCGCAGCAGTCTTGAATGGTTAACAGGCTTAAAGCCCACTGGGGAGTGACAGCACCTCTATTGAGATGTCACTCTTCTAGAACTTGATGGAAACTTCAGGCAGCCCTCCGCTGCTCCAATCAGAGAGCTAATGAGCCTCTTTGAAAGCTGTGAGGTCCGGAAGATCCTTATTGATCAGGAGCTAAACAATAGTGTAGAGCAGAGCTGGGCTGCATCTGGATTCATTTCAGAGGAAGCCTCTCTATCCCAGCTGTCCACAATTAGTACAAGATCACTTTGGTTACTTAGAGCATGCACATCCTCTTTCTTTTTGGTTTGTTTTAATAAACCCGACTGATCAAATAATCGGTCTGACAAATGATAACCTTTTTGAATTCTGTGTTAATGGTTTTTGTCTTTTGATAATTTTGTCTTGGCAGAAGTTGTGTGAAAGTAATAGTCAAGGTTTGTTGTTGGGCAGAAAGGAATACTAGTCCAGGGTTGGTGTAGGCCAAAGTTTCCCCTAGACAAATGGTTAAGGTTATGATTGGGAGAACCCAGATCCGATATCCTAGATCAGAACCAAGGCAAAATGTCATTCCAGAGCACCTGCTTTACAGTTGTTTGACTTAATTGTAATGACTAATCATTGAATCCAAGGAAGTCTCAAAATAAGTACTCTCTCCCATAATAACCACTCTTTCACTGCTTTTCCCTCCTTCTCCGATGACAAGTAACATCAAGGTCCTGTTCATTCAATACCAAAAGGAAGAAAACAGACTGAAACAGGGAGGGACTACCTCGGCTTATCCAATAAATCATGTTATTTTTTCCCCATTGCAAAGTGTTTTAAAATGTTTTATTTTGTGTGTCCTAATGAACATGACCCAGCAGCTCCAGGATGATGATAATGTTAATTCCCTTTCTGAAAGCCTAGTGAAATATTTATGTTTGTTTCCATGCCATGTTAAATTCATGATGAAGAACACTGTACTGCACTGTGGCGTACACTGCCTTCAGCATGTAGGTGTCAGAAGGGTTTTCATTACAATGTACTCATTCACTCAAAACCATTACTGTGATCAGTTTACCGGGTTAGGCAAAGCAAAATAATGTCATTCCTCCTGTGCATCCGAAAGAGTGACTTCAAAATTGGACGTCCTGAGGTTATTATTATTATTTAAAAAAAAATATATATACAAAAATGTACCCTAACACCCACCCTTAACCTTCTAAATTTGACGTTTGGAGCAACATTGCCATTTAATGTTTGGAGAAACATGGATTAACGTCTAATTCTGCAGTGAGGCTGTGAGAACTTGTTGTGAATAGGAATCTCACCTGGGGGTGTCTGTGTGTTTTTTGTGTGTGATGCATATATTTTCCTTTGTTATGTATTAGGCACATAGTCTGGGTGCATACTGCATGTGTCAGAAAGCAGAAGAGGTGGGGTATAGAGAGAGAGAGAGAAAGAGAGAGAGAGAGGCTTGCTAGCTTACTTGACAGTCTCGCTCTAGATACTGAAGTATTGAGTCTGAGGAGTTGACATTTTAATTATATTCAGGCTGCTGTGCTAGAAATAGCATATGTATCATGCATGATAGAACAGTGCTTCTGTTGCAAAGTGACTGTCACAGGAAAGTATGCCCACAATTGAAAATTATAATAATAATAATTGTGTAGTTTAGTTTCATATACTTCATATTTCAATTGAAATTCCATATTTATCACACAATGTGTAGTTGTGCATACTGTACATCAATGCAAATGCCTGCAAATATGCAAAACAACCAATTCCAATACAAATTGAGCCATACAATACAGCCCCAGTGTTTTTTCTGTTGTCATTGACCAGCTTGACTGCAATCTTTTACAAAACTAACCTTCTGGAAAAAATAACTATGTTTGCAGTGTGAAATTTATACATTTCAATTTACACCGGCTTTCTTGCTACATGGGAAGATTTCTGAATTATTTTGTGAGCCCACTTCCTGGTTTAGAGTTGGGCTCTGACTGCACATCCACAGCATTTCATTGAAATATACAAGTGTAATATTTGTAGCTCACTGTGCAGCCTGGCATGGCGTCAGACAGTGGACTCTGTGACTGGGTAACCTGGGGAACCGCTGGGAGTCCCAGATCGAATCAACAGAACCCCCCCCCCCCATCTCAACCATTAGACTCCAAGCCCCATATTTCTACTCTCTGTTTTGCTAGCTGGCGCTATTTCCTGAATCTCTTATTCTCTATTCCTGTTTTTGTCATTCGGACTCCTTAAAAAGAAAATGACGGAACGTTTTGTTATGGAACACCTAATTCCCTAATGGTGTTAGCTTGCTGTGCTGCTTGTGATCATGGCAGAGGTGGGTCGGCATTTGGTTTATTTCATTCTTTGTGTATGAAGACGAGTGCGAGGGATAGCTGATTTTTTAACCTGATAACTGATTGTGTGGGGAGTCAGTTCAACTCTCCTCGCAGTACAATGAGATTCCCTAACTATTGAAAATGTTATCCATTTGGCTTTTTCCATTGTTATCCGACTTGTCGTGTGAGAACCGATTTGCATGACAATCACAGATTTGTTTACAATGGCCACAAACTTTGGACTGCCATAGCCAAGGGTATGAAAAAGCTGCTTCAGTTTTGCAACATGAATGGACAGAATACTAATTCAGACAATGTTGGTATCTCTGTGTTTGGTTATTGAGCTAACCCCAAAGTAATGGTTGCTACTAGCTCACTATGGCCAGGGATTCCACATCGGCCACGACACCCTCTCCAGTTTTAAGCATAGCAAATGCAGCGTAATGATATGTAATTTTCATTCCACAGGAGTATTATGTAATGATAGTGAGGCACATTGAGGGCATAGCTGTAACAGAGAAATAGAGAGAGGAAGAAGAAGAGAGCCCTCCTACACTGTAGTGTTTTGATTGTCCACAAAGTCACTTTTTTCTTTTAGATGGACCATCAATTCTCTAGGTGGGGCTGTAATGCAGAGGACGCCTCTCCATACAGTAGCATGGGCAACAACAGGTCATGTGTGTAACAGGAGCTCATGTGATTTTATTCCGTTACACTTTATTTCAATGTTCTACTCAAATGGCTCTAAGGCTGTGGTAGACCAGATTTACAGCGTAACGTATTGGACATGAAAGAAGAAGGACTCTTTTGTATGGCAGGGACTGTTGGCAGTGTAACATTCATTATCAGTAATGCCAAGATCTGAAAGTGAATTTAAATACATACGAGACAGGATGAAGTCCCCAGACTAGCAATTTACACCAGTGCCATTAATGGTCCTGATTGCACGTGAACACGTAGAGCGATAGCTGGTCGCCCGACCAATGACCAATCCAGATTCAGACGGGAATTGCCAAAAATGAGTTTGAGGGACGGATGGAGAGAGACCAATTGGTTCAATAACCTCCTTACACCAACCTGAGCTGTTATGCAAATTACCTGAAAATCCTTGAACGTTTCCAATATTCTGGTAGTTTACTAGTCAATTTCGAAAGTTACCGGTAATATTACCTTCCTTTGCAACCCTACACTAAGCTGATCTCAAGATGAAATGATGTCCAGGGCACACGACACCACAGGCACACACCTGCTTTATCCCTTGAGGGCAGGTAATCCTCAGTTACAGTCCTCAAGGGCTTCAGTGGCTGCTTCTTTTGATCCTTACCTTTTAATCAGTGACTGACTTAGCCCTTGGAAACCTGTTCAGTGGCTGATCAATGAAGTTCCAGGGTGAGGAGAAATGATGTGTGTTTCCTTTATCTGAGCATCCATGTACAATAAACCCAGTCAGGTCTTTTGAACCAGTTTTGCTCACTGGGAAACCCTTTCCCCTGTGTCAGTTCTGCATACAACAAAAGAGACTCCTCAACCTCTAGGTCTAAACGAGAACTGGATACAGAGGTATTTTAAACATATCTCCTCTGGCTGAGACAAAGGTGTGTCTAATGATGTGGGGTTACAAAGTGGTGACTTTCCTATTTCAGGAAGTAGTTAAACCCCTTACCTGGAAATGTTGCCTCCAGCCTTAAGCGTAGTGTAAATCTAGGGGAGAGAAAGGTTCAGGTTTGTGTCACAGGTTGACGATGGTGTGTGTAAGGGGATATTTTTGGAAGCAGGGCGAGGCGAGAGCAGCAACCGCCGGCGACCCTGGATTTGGCTATGTCCGAAGAGATGAGCTTCAGCGAAGGCCTGCAGTGACCCTGTCAGGAGCATTCTCACAGAGCTGAGATTCCACCCAGATCAAAGTGGGATGTAGCAATGTCTTAAAATGGTCCAGAAGTTAAGCTGTGCTCACTGCAAGCTGCTGCTTTTAAACCACATTTGTTTTGTGTTGTTCATATTGCTGTACTGTAACTGTAAACCATACATTATTAAACATAATAGTTGAGGGCCACTAAGTTATGCAGGTTATGAGCAACTTTTCTGACATTTCTCTTGCATTTTTTGTTGAGTGATGGCCTTAGACCCCTCAAAATCATCTCTGGACATTAAAGCCAGTTCCACTGTATTTTTTGATTGTTCCCCTTTAGTCAAGGACTGATTTAGACCTTGGACACCAGGTATTTGCAATTAATTATCAGGTAGAATAGAAAACCAGCAGGCTCTGGACCTCGTAGGGTAAGCGTTTAATACTGGAGAAAAAATGTGTCAGGTCAGTGGGAAAGCTCAAACTACCTAGAGCATTGATATTCCGGGGTGTTCTATGAGGACATGTTCTAACAGACTGTAAAAATAAACATTTAGCAAAGCAAATTGCACAGGCTTCACAGTGTGTTGTTTGTGTGCTTGATCGTAATGATTTAGAGGGACTAGCTGCAGGAGTGTCAAGGTAGACTGTTCTAACAATTAGCATCTTCAATGGGAAGAAATTGAATGGATGTTTTTCAAAGTCACAGTAGTTGATGTAGGATGTTTGCCACAGATCTGCTTCTAGAGTCTTGCTTTGAGTTGAAGCAATCTAGTTTTAAAAACAATGCAGAAACCACATTCACGGTAAACGCTGCATATGTTGGCTCAATCGGAAATTACCTTTAAATGGTGCATTGTCCAAATCTGCAAAGGGATTGAATTCCGGCCTTAGAGTTAATGACAAAACACACCGTGCCGCTGAATGGTTAAAAGCAGAGCTTTGGCCGTCCTATCGCCTCTGACCACAGAACATCAGCCATCATTTTTACCGGAAATTCTACATGTTGGCAGGTGGTGTGTGCACGTCCAATGTCCGTTATGGTGTGTCTTTACCCAATACATGTAGCCATGACAGAATGATACCCACCACAACTCCAACCAATTGTGCTTTTGGAACACAATTTGAGTTGTTTCACTTTCCTACTCAAATCTCCAACTTTCCAAGGAGTTTACTTTATGGGACATGAGTGGGTGGGTGGATTGAACCCCCCCCCCCTAGACGGCTCACCTGCCCCCCCCCCCCCCCCACATCCCCTTCCCACAGTGTCAGCACTTTGAGGGGCTGCCTACAGAGAGGGATTAGCTCTGCGACGACCTCCAATTTGATATATCAGGGGATTAAGTCTGTCATGCAGCCAGTGGAGTGAGAAGAATACAGTATGGAGAGCAATAAAATGCTTTATTAGGGAGAGAGACTACGGTATCCGTATCCCATTGCCCTTTTGCCTCTGTTCACTTCATGTTCCTCAGCAACTTTTAGAGAAGTCACTGTGTTCTGGTGAGTCATTCAGACTGGCACATTCTTTCTCCCATTCTCTCAGTTTCACTCACCCTCTCTGTGCACTCTCAATCATCCAGCTCAATTCTTTATAGAAAATATTTCAAAACAACACAGTTGTCTAAAGAGGCAGTTGTCCAGAGTTTGGTCACCTCTCACTTGTGGATACATTGATTAAACATTTTAGACTCTCGTATCTGACAGTAGGAACTCATATTGTGTCTGACGCAATTGAGCATAGAAAAGTAGCTCTTACTCTCTCTTTCTCTCTCTCTCTCTCTCTCTCTCTCTCTCTCTCTCTTTGTCTCTCTCTCTCTTTGTCTCTCTCTCTCTTTCTCTCTCTCTCTCTCTCTCTCTCTCTCTCTCTCTCTGTCTCTCTCTCTCTTTGTCTCTCTCTTTGTCTCTCTTTCTCTTTCACTCTCTCTCGAATTGCTGGCCCATGTAGGGAAAATTCTTTAACGAATATATTTGTAAACACTGATAAGCTTGTATAAACATTTTGGGCAAAAGCTTAACTGTCCCCCCCAGTTTTATCATTGGAATGTGATACAAAACGAGGCACTGGTGTGCTTTAGGACCATGTGGACGTCTCCGAGCGGTCGGGTAGGCGGTTTGGCGTGTTTATCCGACTGAATAAAAAATATAAATATAATAATTATGTTCCCCCCATTTCTCAAACCAAAGTTGCGCCCCTGATAAACATTATAAGCCTTCCATTCCATAAATATTTACTATATTTTATAAAGTGTTTATAAGCATTTATATACATTTATAAGCATGTGTAAATACTTTTTCATGAAGGTTACTAGAAAGTGTTACCATTGATTGATATAGGCTTAAGGGAATAGGAAGACAGATCCTCTGGTACTTGATTATCCCCATGCAGTTATGTGGGGCATGGGGATAATCCTATGAGTCATAATGCTGGAGGAGGACTCATTCCTAAACAACCTCTCCATACTGTACTTCAGCTCTTCCACTAGAGTGTTGTAGTATGGAATAGTAATGGCTGTATTGTATAATAGCAGTATATTATATTTTTAATGCTGACGTGTGTTAAGTATAAGGCAAGCGTGCATATGTTGTGTGATTATGAGTGTGACCACTCTCGAAAAAACACAGACACACGCACGCACGCATGCACGCATGCACGCACGCAGTAGTAGGTGAGATTCAATGCATGACTCTACCTAGACCACATGGAGCAGATTGTTTGGGTATGCAGAAAAAACTATCCTGCATCTGACCTTTAATACTACCTGTGTGAGTGTGTGTGTATGTTTTGTGTGTGTGTGTGTGTGTGTTTTGTGCATGTGTATGTGTGTGTTGTGTGTGTCAGAGTGTATGCACATGTGTATCTGTGTGTGTGAGGGTGACTCATCCGTTCAGTGGGAGACGCCTCTGGGAGAAGATATATTTATACTTGCTTTGCTGCTGCTTTGCCAGTTCTTCCTCGGTGCTGCCAGCATGGATCCAGTCACACGTTTGATTGTGAAGATTAGGATTTTATGACACTTTTCATCCATTAACACACAATGCACTCTATACTGTATCACACAGGGCAAGCACCACAGATACCCATAGCACTTCATCTCAGACTCAGCACTATTTAAAGTTCCCCATGGTTTAGAGGTTACAGAAGGTCGGTAGTTCAGCGCTCTGTTGCAGACCCTTTAGGCTATTTCTAACTATCATATTCCCTCCTCCCAAATAGAATGGATCTGTGTCAATGTGTGGATTGCTTGTCATCCCCGTCATTTTCCTTTCTCACAACATTTTCATTTTTCATTTTATGTAACATCATTACCCTAGTGATAGCATTTCATGGTACCCATGCTGGAATGTTAGCCTAATGGTACCCATGCTGGTTGGTTAGCCTAATGGTACCCATGCTGGAAGGTTAGCCTAATGGTATCCATGCTGGAATGTTAGCCTAATGGTACCCATGCTGGAAGGTTAGCCTAATGGTACCCATGCTGGTTGGTTAGCCTAATGGTACCCATGCTGGAAGGTTAGCCTAATGGTATCCATGCTGGAATGTTAGCCTAATGGTACCCATGCTGGAACGTTAGCGTAATGGTACACATGCTAGAAGGTTAGCCTAATGGTATCCATGCTGGATGGTTAGCCCAATGGTACCCATGCTGGAAGGTTAGCCTAATGGTACCCATGCTGGAACGTTAGCCTAATGGTACCCATGCTGGAACGTTAGCCTAATGGTACCCATGCTGGAAGGTTAGCCTAATGGTATCCATGCTGGAATGTTAGCCTAATGGTACCCATGCTGGAAGGTTAGCCTAATGGTACCCATGCTGGATGGTTAGCCTAATGGTACCCATGCTGGAACGTTAGCGTAATGGTACACATGCTGGAAGGTTAGCCTAATGGTACCCATGCTGGATGGTTAGCCCAATGGTACCCATGCTGGAAGGTTAGCCTAATGGTACCCATGCTGGTTGGTTAGCCTAATGGTACCCATGCTGGAAGGTTAGCCTAATGGTACCCATGCTGGTTGGTTAGCCTAATTGTTAACACAGCTGCCTCCAGACTATGGATACCACCTACTGGAGCTGGGTAATTCATACCCCGATAAATGTCCTGAATTGATGCGATAATGATAAATAGAAAATCTATAACATTAATGTGCACCAGTTGTTGTTTTATTATTATCCTATAAACTACTACTATGGTTGTAGCCATCAATTGTCCCATTAACAATCACCCATATTAGCAAACTTATTTCATTTCAAACTTCACATTTCTCTATTTTATGCTATTTATCGCAATGAACGATTTCAGTAAAGTGCCTGTGATAAGTCATCGGTATGGTTGGGGTCGATTATTTCGGTTTATGGCCGTAGCTCTACCACTAACCCAGCAAACAGTGTACGTTCCTACAATGCCCCAATTTGGTGTCCAGCTAACGTTATCATGACAAGATCCCATAGGGCATGCCATAATGGTTCTAAGAACATTTGGAGAAAATTAACCCATTTGTTTTTTGACATTTCTAGAATGTTTTATGAATGTCCATGGAGAAAACTTTATAGCCATGTCATGGGAACATTCCTAGGAACTTTTGAAAAACATTGACTGAACTTTTAGAAAACTTTTCCATTTTAACCCTCCCAGAACGTGTGTGTTCTGGGATGCAGAGGAAACCGGAAATAGTTTGTTGGGTTTGGCAGAAGAAAGAATCTGTCACATTCTTCCTGTCTCCCTCTCTGTCTGACTATAGTAAAGTAAATACATGTGACACATGAGCTAGGTCTACATGAATTTCAAGACCACATTAGCTATTGCTGTGTTTGACTATAGTATTATTAACACATCTTTACATTTACATTTACATTTAAGTCATTTAGCAGACGCTCTTATCCAGAGCGACTTACAAATTGGTGAATTCACCTTCTGACATCCAGTGGAACAGCCACTTTACAATAGTGCATCTAAATCATTAAGGGGGGGGGGGGGGGGTGAGAAGGATTACTTATCCTATCCTAGGTATTCCTTGAAGAGGTGGGGTTTCAGGTGTCTCCGGAAGGTGGTGATTGACTCCCAACCAGCATGGGTACCATATAGGGAATTGGTCTTTCTTGTGGTGTTAACACATTGTTGCACATGTACTGTAATGAATCCTAGTAGTCTCATCTCTTCCTGTGCACCAACCAACCACCCCCACTTTTCCTCCTCTTCCTTTCCTCGCAACCTCCTCGTTTCTCCCCCACTCCTCTGTCCCCTTCTCTCCTGCCCGCCCGCCCGCCCTCACTCTCTCTTTCTCTTTCCACTCATCTCACTTTGCTTCCTATTGCTCTGAAAAACGAAGGGAGATCTGTCTCGTCCATTGCACTGTAAAGCAGCTAACTGCCGAACAGCGAGTTACCACGGTAACAGGGAGTCTGGCACCAAAAATATATTTTATAAAGCATCTTTGATACCTCCCACTGCATTCTGCCTCATGCCTGCTCACATACCGCCACTTTCTACACTCTGAGGCAGGATGCATACGAATGAAGAGCATCAAGCATTTACATGCCACATCCGGCCTGGAACCCAAATCGACACATAATTGGCCCTCTGCTCAAAATAGGGATATTCTGATTATTGGAGCTGCGGCCCTCTCTATGACTTCCGGAAGAGTAATCCTGCGCTGATACTTTATTGACAGAAATCACATGGTGTGTGTCATATGTGTAATATATTTTGATATGTACATTGAGCCCAGATATCCTTCATCTTGTATATTCAGACTCCATTGGTATTCTATTTCTGGAGACAGAACTTGCTCAGTCTCCAAACTTGGGGATATGATATTAACTTCATAGACAATATGTTAAGTTGCTGGGTCTTGCTATCAGGAATATTAAAACCTTTTCTTACAATCTGTTATTTGACGCAGAGCAGCTGTTTAGCTATTACCAGTGTCCCTTACAGTTTTGAATCAGTAGTTGTGAAAGCTAGAGTAAGAGCTTGGTTTGTGCCCCCTAGTGGAACCCAAGCCCACCTACAGCCTTCACATTGTCAGCCTTATGCTCCTTGTGCGCTGCAATGCTTTTTGTCCCTGTGGTAGATTTGCAGAACCACCTGCTGTTAATGCTGAAAAAGTAAAGTGTTTCCAATCTGACGAAAAGGAACCTGTAGTGGAGTAGTAAGGTTTTACTCCACCTCATCGCTATGAAGCGACTAAGATTTTTCTGCTGCCGAGTTTGGAGCTGGAGATAGTCCGCTTTTCCCAAGTGCAAGTTGTCCTCCACCACATCTCTCTCCCACCCCCGCCACCCGCCACGCCTTCTTCCTTTCTCTGCGTCTAATTTAGGTTTTTGATTAATCTTGCATAAGGTGATCACACTCCGTCACAACAAGCAGAACTTCCTTCTCTCTCTTTCCCTCTGCTTCCTTCCGTCTTTCTTCCTCCATCCTCCTGCCTCCTTCCTTCTCCCATCTTCCTCCTGCTTCCTTCGTCCTTCTTTCTTCTTCCTCCTCCTCCTTCTTCCTTTTTTCTTCTTACTGTAGAAAATAGTACAAATGAAGACAAACCCTGGAATGAGTAGGTGTGTCAACTTTTGACTGGTAATACACGCACACGCACACACACACACACACACACACACACACACACACACATGTACATGTAGCTCATGTACATATCACTCTCTCACTCTCTCTCTTCTCTCGCTCTCCTCTCTCTCTCTTTTACTCGCTTACTCTAGGCAGCTGAATCCCGCCTGCCTGTCAGCTGGAGTGTTTGATGTAGCATTGCCTCCTTCCTTGCCCACAATGTGTCTGTGTAAAAGTCGCCCAAGCAAGGGATCAGTACGGTATCCCACGCACTAAAGCAGCGTAGACCTCGCTCAGTGATGTAACATTTCTCTGACCTGGTATTTTGGTGCTCTCTTGCCTTTCTTTTGTTTCCTTCTTAAAAGAAGCTCAGCCATCACATCGTCAGCCTTATGCTCCTGGTGCACTGCAATGCTTTTTGCATGTTACTGTGCACTGGGAACAAGTGCTGCGAAGGTAAGGAATCGACAAGTTTTCCAGTGCTTGCACATGTGTGTGTGTGTGTGTGTGTGTGTGTGTGTGTGTGTGTGTGTGTGTGTGTGTGTGTGTGTGTGTGTGTGTGTGTGTGAGAGAGAGAAAGAGATAGAGAGGGAGCGGGAGAGTGGGAAAAGGGAGGTCGCAAAAGTATTGGTTGGAGTGTAGCCAGGAACACAGCTGGTAGATTTTTTGTTGCGCCTCTTTCTGAACGCCTCTTTCTGAACGACTCTTTCCAATTGTATGAATGTTACCATGTAGGGTGCCATCTTTCCTGAATTGAGGAGGGATACTGCAGTAGGCTAAAAGTGGTTGTATCGCCAAGCCTTTCCATTCTTCTTTCGAAAGTGCTGAGTAACACTCTGCCCGATGCCCTCTGACAGCTTGAATACAAAGCATAATAATGCATGCAATCATTTCTAATGAGGCTAGAGTCTTTGTGTTCTCAGCCACAAAAGGGGCTTTGCACCGCTCTCCCCCTTGCATTGGTAGAGCTGAAAGAGAGCAATCCCCAACCTGCTTACCTTCCCTGTGACTGGTTTGTGCGTACACGGATATGGTACTGCAGAGTTTGCGCCTGTTTGCCATGGTTAGCCCAGCGACGTGAACTCTTTTCAGGGTCGAAGTCAATGCATGTCTGGAGATTTCGCCCAGTCATGGGGAGAGTCACTCTTCTTCCCTGTCTTCTTTTATCTTCCCCTCTTCCCCACCCCTTCTGGTAAAGAAGATTCCATAGAAAAATATTTGCCATATCCACAGGGACCAGTTGCTTTGTGGCCATTGTTGTGCCAGTGTTCCGAATCTCGATTGAATTATTGCTTAATTTGAATGAATGCTGAGATTATTATTGAAACAAAAATGGAATGGTGTATCAGCAGTCACACTTCTTAATGTATGTCCCTGTACCTGGACTACAGATACTAACGAATGGCACACTGATGGATTACTGATGGATCAGTCCCATCCCACTAGGCCAGAGATCATCAACTAGATTCAGCCGCGGGCAGATTTGATCTTTGAGCGAATGACTTTATTTTATTTATTAGGATCCCCATTAGCTAACGACAATACAATAGCGACCGCTTGTCTTAGTGGGATCCGACAAATCATGAAAAAGACATTAAAGACAAAAGACTTTACAATTGACCTACATTTAAAAACGTTAACATGTAGCTTGTGTTCATATATCATTTACACATGTCAGTACATACACACAACTAGTAGGTCACATGGGGGAGAGGCGTTGTGCCGGGAGGTGTTGCTCTATTTGTTTTTTGAAACCAGGTTATATAGCCTACACCTTCACAATAAATCCATTATTTATTATAGACTGCTCTAAAAAAGCATGATATGAAGAAAATGTAGTCTTATTTCAGAGGAACAGAATAGCATACTCTGAGTTGTCCTTATGTTAGGTCCTGATCTGGCTGTGCCAAATGGCTGTGGACTATACTGGTTCATTTAGCAGACAATATTTACTTATAAGGCTGTGGTGTTATTTTATATTATGAAGAATGCATTTGAACAAAGCAGAAATATTTTCTTCATATGATTTTTTATTTAACTTGGCAAGTCAGTTTAGAACAAATTATCATTTACAATGATGATGTAGGAACAGTGGGTTAACTGCCTTGTTCAGGGACAGAACGACAGATTTTTAGGGGATTTGATCTAGCAACCTTTCAGTTACTGGCTTAACACTAACCACTAGGCTACCTGCCGCCATATATACATATGAAATGAGTAAGGCAGTATGTAAACATTATTAAAGTGACCAGTGATACCATGTCTATGTATATAGGGCAGCAGCCTATAAGGTGCAGGGTTGAGTAACTGGGTGGTAGCCGGCTAGTAATGGTTATTTAACAGTCTGATGGCCTTGAGATAAAAGCTGTTTTTCAGTCTCTCGGTCCCAGCTTTGATGCACCTGTACTGACCTCGCCTTCTGGATGGCAGTAGGGTGAACAGGCAGTGGCTCGGGTGGTTGATGTCTTTGGTGATCTTTTTGGCCTTCCTGTGACATCGGGTGGTGTAGTTGTCTTGGAGGGCAGGCAGTGTGCCCCCGGTGACAGCAAAACAGCATAGATGTGCATCACTTTAAAGTTTAATATTATTGCCTACCTTTCATAGATATTGAAAAATGAAAGGTTTTGAAACAAATGCCTCAACAAAATGGACCTAAGGTGTTCTCTCAACCGCAGCATATTAGGAATGGATTGGGCAGAGAGAAAAATACTGATGACAGTGAAGTGCCACTGTGAATATGGGGGCGGACAAGCTGCTGCTACGGTGGTGTGTGTGTACATGAGTCCTTTTTTGCGTCTTATAGCTGGCACCATTCCGTGAGTGTAACCCTTTCCAAAAAATATTACATGCAGTAATTGGTTTATCGGTTCATACAAAAATGATGCATGCATGACAATAAGCCATTTTTGATAAAAGCATCTACTTAATGCCATAAATCATAATATTTTATTATCATGGAATTTTCTCATCTCACTGTGCTTCTCACTGTGGAAAAAATGGACTGTAGCATCACCTGTGACATCATAAAACACACAGAATACTTTGTTCTGTAGGTGCATTTCACAACAGGAGCTGAAAATGATAGACGGCAGTGAGCCCCAGGGTTTTAATTTGAATGTTTAATTTAGAGATGAATAAAGTGGTCAGAAATATGCATGCCTTCCCCGTCTGCCATTTGCGTCAGTCCGAAGATGATGCTAATCCCATGTCCCCAACGCTCTAGGCGACCAGTTTTGATAGCCTTTAGCCGCACCCTCATACTACTCCTTCTCTGTTCCGCGGGTGATGTGGAGGTAAACCCAGGCCCTGCATGTCCCCAGGCACCCTCATTTGTTGACTTCTGTGATCGAAAAAGCCTTGGTTTCATGCATGTCAACATCAGAAGCCTTCTCCCTAAGTTTGTTTTACTCACTGCTTTAGCACACTCTGCTAACCCTGATGTCCTTGCCGTGTCTGAATCCTGGCTCAGGAAGGCCACCAAAAATTCAGAGATTTCCATACCCAACTATAACATCTTCCGTCAAGATAGAACTGCCAAAGGGGAGGAGTTGCAGTCTACTGCAGAGATAGCCTGCAAAGTAATGTCATACTTTCCAGGTCCATACCCAAACAGTTCGAACTACTAATTCTGAAAATTACTCTCTCCAGAAATAAGTCGCTCACTGTTGCCGCCTGCTACCGACCCCCTCAGCTCCCAGCTGTGCCCTGGACACCATTTGTGAATTGATTGCCCCCATCTAGCTTCAGAGTTTGTTCTGTTAGGTGACCTAAACTGGGATATGCTTAACACCCCGGCAGTCCTACAATCTATGCTAGATGCCCTCAATCTCACACAAATCATCAAGGAACCCACCAGGTACAACCCTAACTCTGTAAGCAAGGGCACCCTCATAGACGTCATCCTGACCAACTGGCCCTCCAAATACACCTCCGCTGTCTTCAATCAGGATCTCAGCGACCACTGCCTCATTGCCTGTATCCGCTACGGTGCCGCAGTCAAACGACCACCCCTCATCACTGTCAAACGCTCCCTAAAACACTTCTGTGAGCAGGCCTTTCTAATCGACCTGGCCCGGGTACCCTGGAAGGACATTGACCTCATCCCGTCAGTTGAGGATGCCTGGTCATTCTTTAAGAGTAACTTCCTCACCATTTTAGATAAGCATGCTCCGTTCAAAAAATGCAGAACTAAGAACAGATACAGCCCTTGGTTCACTCCAGACCTGACTGCCCTCGACCAGCACAAAAACATCCTGTGGCGGACTGCAATAGCATCGAACAGTCCCCGCGATATGCAACTGTTCAGGGAAGTCAGGAACCAATACACGCAGTCAGTCAGGAAAGCTAAGGCCAGCTTCTTCAGGCAGAAGTTTGCATCCTGTAGCTCCAACTCCAAAACGTTCTGGGACACTGTGAAGTCCATGGAGAACAAGAGCACCTCCTCCCAGCTGCCCGCTGCACTGAGGCTAGGGAACATGGTCACCACCAACAAATCCATGATTATTGAAAACTTCAACAAGCATTTCTCAACAGCTGGCCATGCCTTCCGCCTGGCTACTCCAACCTCGGCCAACAGCTCCGGCCCCCCCGCAGCTCCTCGCCCAAGCCTCTCCAGGTTCTCCTTTACCCAAATCCAGATAGCAGATGTTCTGAAAGAGCTGCAAAACCTGGACCCATATAAATCAGCTGGGCTTGACAATCTGGACCCTCTATTTCTGAAACTATCCGCCGCCATTGTCGCAACCCCTATTACCAGCCTGTTCAACCTCTCTTTCATATCGTCTGAGATCCCCAAGGATTGGAAAGCTGCCGCAGTCATCCCCCTCTTCAAAGGGGAGACACCCTGGACCCAAACTGTTACAGACCTATATCCATTCTGCCTTGCCTATCTAAGGTCTTCGAAAGCCAAGTCAACAAACAGGTCACTGACCATCTCGAATCCCACCGTACCTTCTCCGCTATGCAATCTGGTTTCCGAGCCAGTCACGGGTGCACCTCAGCTACACTCAAGGTACTAAACGACATCATAACCGCCATCGATAAAAGACAGTACTGTGCAGCCGTCTTCATCGACCTTGCCAAGGCTTTCGACTCTGTCAATCACCATATTCTTATCGGCAGACTCAGTAGCCTCGGTTTTTCGGATGACTGCCTTGCCTGGTTCACCAATTACTTTGCAGACAGAGTTCAGTGTATCAAATCGGAGGGCATGCTGTCCGGTCCTCTGGCAGTCTCTATGGGGGTGCCACAGGGTTCAATTATCGGGCCGACTCTTTTCTCTGTATATATCAATGATGTTGTTTTTGCTGCGGGCAATTCCCTGATCCACCTCTACGCAGACGACACCATTCTATATACTTTCGGCCCGTCATTGGACACTGTGCTATCTAACCTCCAAACGAGCTTCAATGCCATACAACACTCCTTCCGTGACCTCCAACTGCTCTTAAACGCTAGTAAAACCAAATGCATGCTTTTCAACCGATCGCTGCCTGCACCCGCATGCCCGACTAGCATCACCACACTGGATGGTTCCGACCTTGAATATGTGGACACCTATAAGTACCTAGGTGTCTGGCTAGACTGCAAACTCTCCTTCCAGACCCATATCAAACATCTCCAATCGAAAATCAAATCAAGAGTCGGCTTTCTATTCCGTAACAAAGCCTCCTTCACTCACGCTGCCAAGCTTACCCTAGTAAAACTGACTATCCTACCGATCCTCGACTTCGGCGATGTCATCTACAAAATTGCTTCCAACACTCTTCTCAGCAAACTGGATGCAGTTTATCACAGTGCCATCCGTTTTGTCACTAAAGCACCTTATACTACCCACCACTGCGACTTGTATGCTCTAGTCGGCTGGCCCTCGCTACATATTCGTCGCAAGACCCACTGGCTCCAGGTCATCTACAAGGCCATGCTAGGTAAAGCTCCGTCTTATCTCAGTTCACTGGTCACGATGGCAACACCCATCCGTAGCACGCGCTCCAGCAGGTGTATCTCACTGATCATCCCTAAAGCCAACACCTCATTCGGCCGCCTTTCGTTCCAGTACTCTGCTGCCTGTGACTGGAACAAATTGCAAAAATCTCTGAAGTTGGAGACCTTTATCTCCCTCACCAACTTCAAACATCAGCTATCTGAGCAGCTAACCGATCGCTGCAGCTGTACATAGTTTATCGGTAAATAGCCCACCCACCTACCTCATCCCCATACTGTTTATATTTATTTACTTTTCTGCTCTTTTGCACACCAGTATCTCTACCTGTACATGACCATCTGTTCATTTATCACTCCAGTGTTAATCTGCAAAATTGTAATTAATTCCCTACCTCGTGCCTTTTGCACACAATGTATATAGACTCTCTTTTTTTCCTAATGTGTTATTGACTTGTTAATTGTTTACTCCATGTGTAACTCTGTGTTGCTGTCTGTTCACACTGCTATGCTTTATCTTGGCCAGGTCGCAGTTGTAAATGAGAACCTGTTCTCAACTAGCCTACCTGGTTAAATAAAGGTAAAATAAAAAAAATGTAACATTGGGGAATTTATGTTGCCCACACAATGCTTACGGTTTATAACATACAAACAGTATGGTTTTCTGATGTCTGCTGTAGTCTTCTCTTCTTATGTTTTTACTGGGGGTTACTCTGTCCGTGTGGCTATTTTTAAATCATCGTAAAAGTTATGGTGACGTTCTTGACTACAAAAACTACAAGGTTTTCTGCTTAAATATCTCTGTTGCAGAAAACTTTGTCGATTTGACTTATTTCTTGTTGTTTAGTCAATATGAATTATCCAGATCATCCAGAGTTTGAGAGAAATTAGACTTTAAGAGTTTGCTTTAGCCTGCCTGTAGTGCCAGATGGACGGGGTTTTCATTTTAAGAGTTTGCTTTAGCCTGCCTATAGTGCCAGAAGGACAGGGTTTGCATTTTAAGAGTTTGCTTTAGCCTGCCTATAGTGCCAGATGGACGGGGTTTTCATTTTAAGAGTTTGCTTTAGCCTGCCTATAGTGCCAGAAGGACAGGGTTTGCATTTTAAGAGTTTGCTTTAGCCTGCCTATAGTGCCAGATGGACGGGGTTTTCATTTTAAGAGTTTGCTTTAGCCTGTCTATAGTGCCAGATGGATGGGGTTTGCATTTTAAGAGTTTGCTTTAGCCTGCCTACAGTGCCAGATGGACGGGGTTTTCATTTTAAGAGTTTGCTTTAGCCTGCCTATAGTGCCAGATGGACGGGGTTTGCATTTTAAGAGTTTGCTTTAGCCTGCCTACAGTGCCAGATGGACAGGGTTTTCATTTTAAGAGTTTGCTTTAGCCTGCCTGTAGGGTCAGATGGACAGGATTTGCATTTTTGCTACTGTTCTATTGGATCCAATGTGCTAGAAAAGCTCAATCAAGTCTTGCTAAAGTATTTTAAATTATTTCAAATACACTCTTTAAAAAAAGGGTTCCAAAAGGGTTCTTCTGCTGTCCCCATAGGAGAACCCTTTTTGGATCCAGGTAGAACCCTTTTTTGGATCCAGGTAGAACCCTTTTTGGTTCCAGGTAGAATTCTTTTTTGTTCCTGGTTGAACCCTCTGTGGAAACGGTTCTAAGCTCAGCAAAAAATAAACGTCCCTTTTTCAGGACCCTGTCTTTCAACGATAATTCGTAAAAATCGAAATAGCTTTACAGATCTTCATTGTAAAGGGTTTAAACACTGTTTCCCATGCTTATTCAATGAACCATAAACAATTAATGAACATGCACCTGTGGAACGGTCGTTAAGACACTAACAGCTTACAGACGGTAGGCAATTAAGGTCACAGTTATGAAAACTCAGGACACTAAAGAGGTCTTTCTACTGACTCTGAAAAACACCAAAAGAAAGATGCCCAGGGTCCCTGATTATCTGCGTGAACGTGCCTTAGGCATGCAGCAAGGAGGCATGAGGACTGCAGATGTCGCCAGGGCAATACATTGCAATGTCCGTACTGTGAGATGCCTAAGACAGCGCTACTGGGAGACAGGACAGAACGCTGATCGTCCTCGCGTTGGCAGACAATTTGTAACAACACCTGCACATGATCAGTACATCCAAACATCACACCTGCAGGACAGGTACAGGATGGCAACAACAACTGCCTGAGTTACACCAGGAACACACAATCCCTCCATCAGTGCTCAGACTGTCCGCAATAGGCTGAGAGAGGCTGGACTGAGGGCTTGTAGGCCTATTGTAAGGCAGGTCCTCACCAGACATCAACGTCACCTATGGGCACAAACCCACCGTCACTGTTTTGTTATTATTTAGTATGGTCAGGGCGTGAGTTGGGGTGAGCAGTCTATGTTTGTTTTTCTATGATTTGGTTATTTCTATGTTCCAGCCTCGTATGGTTCTCAATCAGAGGCAGGTGTCATTAGTTGTCACTGATTGAGAATCATACTTAGGTAGCCTGGGTTTCACTGGGTGTTTGTGGGTGATTGTTCCTGTCTTTGTGTTTGCACCAGATAAGGCTGGTTTAGGTTTTCACGTTTATTGTTTTGTTAGTCTGTTCATGTGTAGAGTCTTTATTAAAGTACCATGAATAACCACCGCGCTGCGTTTTGGTCCACCTCTCCTTCAACTAAAGAAAACCGTTACAGAAGAACCCTTATTGGTTCTAGATAACACCTTTTTGTGTAGTATTTTAACACAAGTCTGTTTTCAACTCATCTCAATTACTTGGATTGAGTATGATTTGAAACAACATTTGTTGGTGTAAGAATGTGTTGGTGCCTGTAGGGGAGCACATCTGGCCCCTGCCTCTTTGTCTGTAAATATGCTTTTGTTTTTCTCTGCAATAGATGTCATTGCAGCAGTATTACTGCTCAGCCTAGTGGTTTAGTTACATGCCCATTCAGGCCCATTAAAACCAACACATTCAGCCTCCTGGGTGGCGAGGTGGTCTAAGGCACTGCATCCAAGTGCTTGAGGTGTCAGTCCTGGGCTGTGTTGCAGCTGGCCGTGACCGGGAGACCCATGAGGCGGTGCACAATTGTCCGGGTTAGGGGAGGGTTTGGCCGGCCGGGATGTCCTTGTCCCATCGTGCTCTTGTGACTCCTGGGGCCGGGCACATGCATGCTGACACGGTTGCCAGTTGTACGGTGTTTCTTCCAACACATTGGTGCTTCTGGTTTAAGCGAGCAGTGCGGCTTGGCGGTGTTGTGTTTTGGACGACGCGTGGCTCGCGACCATCGCCTCTCCCGAGTCTGTACAGGAGTTATATCGATGAGCCAAGACTGTAACCATTAAATGGATACCACGAAAATTGGGGAGAAAAAGTGGTAAAAAATTATTATAAATAAACAGCACATTGGGGAGGCAGAGTAGCCTAGTGGTTAGAGCGTTGGACTAGTAACCGGAAGGTTGCAAGTTCAAATCCCTGAGCTGACAAGGTACAAATCTGTCGTTCTGCCCCTGAGCAGGCAGTTAACCCACTGTTCCTAGGCCGTCATTGAAAATAAGCATTTGTTCTTAAATGACTTGCCTAGTTAAATAAAGGTAAAATAAATTAAAAAATCACACGTACCTCTGTGCAGACATACAAAGAAACACGCGCGTGTGGGCACACCCACATACTCCCATGTCTGATACCCTTGATGATAAGCTGTAGTCAGTGGTCTGATACTTCAGACACTAGCCCATGGCTTATTCTTCTCATGAGGACCAAGTGGAAAATAACAGCCCCCTGCCTCTTACACTGAGCACAGGGATCAATGTCAAACCCTGTTCTCCCATTGTTATAGCCAAGTTCTGAATGCAATGTTCCTGGGTTGTTCTGACCCATTTCCCCCAGTCCCACTGCTTGTCTGCCCACTGGCCTAGATGCTGTGTACTGTCTCACTCTATCAGAGGTTTCCCTGGACAGAGCCAAAGATATAATTATACTGTGGCTCAAGTTTGAGATCAGCCAACTATTTTGAGATTGAGAATTTGAATGGCCGCCATGTTGGCACCGAACATGAGAAAACAAGCAACACACCCACATAATCTACATCTGGAGTAGCTTGCTGTTGCCCCTAGATGCCTGACTTTGGTCAGTTTAGCATTTTCTCCATTAATAGTTCAGGTTAAGTTTGGGGGAGGGTGAGCTGATCCTAGATCTGTACCTAGTGGAAACTTCAGTCCGATGTATCCACTTCCCTTTTTTCACTTCTTACATCTCAATGTTTGGTGAGCATTCTCCATGGGCAAATGAACTTGCTGTGTGAGGTAAAACTGCATGCTTTCATTCAATCTTCAGGAGATGAGCATTGAAGAATATTTTTAAAAAGTGAATTACTGCCACAACTTGGACTGCAAGGTACTGTACAAAGTTACACAACTACTGTAATCTCAGGGCAGAGCTGTCTCCTGTGCTCTGTGCGGTCCAGTGTAAAGTAACAAAATGTTTGGACAGAATACAGCGAGTGAACTATACGATCACACTCTCTTTTCCCTGATATCTTGCAGACTCTTACTCATTCACTCACTCTTCACACCCCTCCTCTCCCATCACTCTCTCTCTCTCACTCACTCACTCACTCACTCACTCACTCACTCACTCTAGACACCCTCCTCTCCCATCACTCACTCACTCACTCACTCACTCACTCACTCACTCACTCACTCACTCACTCTAGACACCCCTCCTCTCCCATCACTGACTCATTCACTCTCCAACCCAGCAACTGTTTGTAGTCTCCCATGGCTAAATGTTGTTTCAAACTGAAGCATTTGGAAATATAGAACTGGAATTTTGGTCGTGAGTTAGATATCAATCCGATCAGTCCAGTCCATTCATTGGTTGGTTGACCATGCTAGTGCATCTCCCCTCAAAGTCACTGCATCATGTGATTTTTTTGAAAAAACAACTGACATGCATGTACTGTACGTAAGGAATCCCCCTTAATACCAAACCTGAGGAACATGCAATCAATCAATCAATCAATCAAATGCATTTATAAAGCCCTTTTTACATCAGTAGAGGGCTGTTCAGAAACCCAGCCTAAAATCCCAAATAGCAAACAATGAAGCATGGTGGCTAGTAAAAACTCCCTAGAAAGGCAGGAACCTAGGAAGAAACTTAGAGAGGAACCAGGCTCTGAGGGGTGGCCAGTCCTCTTCTGGCTGTTCTATCGCAGTGCGTCCTACTTACCATGAACCAAATTCATCCTATTTTTTGTCAAACAATACATTTCCCCCACTCTTCTCTGCATGTGCTCCTCTTTTAGCTCCCACACTGGCTGGTGGTGCAGCTGCTAAATGTGTCCGGGCTACAACAAGGGCCCCTCTTAGTTTCTTCTTGGCTGGGCTCTCTGTATTGGGTGTGTGTGGAGAGACTCTTTGCCGCAGAGTGGTAGGTGCAGCGATGGGGAAGCAATTCGTAGCTGTCCCACATTCCGGCAGCATTGCTGACACACACACACACACACACACACACACACACACACACACACACACACACACACACACACACACACACACACACACACACACACACACACACACACACACACACACACACACACACACACACACACACACACACACACACACACACAGAGACACACAGACACAGAGACACAAACACAGAGACGCAGAGAGAGGCAGAATGAGCAGCAGCCAGTCTAAAACCTGCCAGAGTGAGCAGTAGCAGTAGTTTCAGGAGAGCTCCTTCCAGTCAGGCAGTATCAGAGTGACTGAATCCTGACAGAGTTCCTGAAACTCAGACAGCAAGCATACACACTCCATACACGGGCATGCAGGACGAGAAGGAAAGGAGCTCTGAGGTAAGAAAACACTCAATAAATTATGAGTGCTCTTTAAACTTCAGTGGTGAGTTAGGGAGCTGGCAGTGTTAAAGTGATAAAATGAAGATCCTGACTTGCTTTAGTAGTGTGTGTGTATGTGTGTGTGTGTGTATGTGCGTGTGTCTTGTCTGCGTGTGTCTCGTGTGCGTGTGTCCTGTGTGTCCTGTGTGTGTATTTGCTGTTGTCTATCCCAGCAGGCTTTAGACTGAGGAGATATGCAGACTGAACTCTCTTGAAAACAACTGCAGCAAAGTCTCTGCCTTACCACCTACCTCTCCCTCGCTCTCTCACTCCCTCACTGTCTCTTTCTCTTCCTCAACCTACACACACACACACACACACACACACACACACACACACACACACACACACACACACACACACACACACACACACACACACACACACACACACACACACACACACACACACACACACACAAAACAAACAACAAAAAGATGTCAAGGCGAGTGTCGGTACCGAGGATTGTGTTCTGATTGGACCTGCCACACATAGTGACTTACATATTTGAGAGAGAGAGAGTCCTGCAATAAAGCGATGAGATTAAATATCTAGTTTTAATCTCACGTGCACAAGTACAGTGAAAGCCCTTTCTTGCACACTCCAAACCCAGCAATGCAGTAATCAATATCATAATAGTAGTATTAAAAAATTACACAGTAGAACAAAAACACTTGAGAAATACAAATAAGAAATAAGAACAAAGGAAAGTAAGAAGATATATACAGTGTCAGTACCAATACCATATTTACAATGCGCAGGGATACTGGAGTGATAAAGGTAGATATGTATAGGGGTATTTGAGTGTGTGTGCGTGTGTAGAGTCAGTATAAATGTGCATGATGTGTGTGTGTGTTGGAGTGTCAGTGTGCGTGAGTATGTAGAGTCCAGTGAGTGTGCATAGAGTCGGTACAAAAAATACATACAAATACTAGGGTTATCTCAGTCCATGTTGCCATGTTGTTAGCTATTGAGCAGTCTTATGGCTTGGGGAAAGTAGTTGTTCAGCAGCCTGTTGGTGTCAGACTTGAAACACCAGTACTGCTTGCAGAGAGAACAGTCTATGGCTTGGGTGGATGGAGTCTTTAACAATTTCCCTGGGCTTCCTTTCACCTCCTGATATAGAGGTCCTGGATAGCAGGGAGCACGGCTCAATGATGTACTGGGCTGTCCACACCCCCCTCTGTAGCATCATGCGATCGATGCTGTTGCCATACCAAGCAGTGATGCAGCCAGTCAAGATGCTCTCAATGGTGCAGCTGTAGAACGTTTTGAGGATTAAAGCCAAACTTTTTCAACCTCCTGAGGGGGAAGAGGCGCCTCCTTCACAACTGTGTGAACCATTTTGAGTTTAGTGATTTGAAACCTGAGGAACTTGAAGCTCCCAACCCACTCCACTGCAGCCCTGTCGATGTGGAAGGGGGCGTGCCTACCACCGTTGTGTCATCAGCAAACTTGATGATGTTGTTTGAGTCGTGTGCAGCCAACGCAGTCGTGGGTGAACAGGGAGTACAGGAGAGGACTAAGCACACACCCCTGTGGGGTCCCCGTGTTAAGGGTCAGTGTGATTGAGATGATGTTGCCTACCCTCACCGCCTGGGGTTGGCCCGTCAGGAAGTCCAGGATCCAGTTGCAGAGGGAGGTGTTCAATCCCAGGGTCCTAATCTAGATGATGAGCTTGGAGGGGACACTGGTGTTGAACACTGAGCTTTGTTTTGTGTTTGAAAAAATAATGAGAAAGGGGTGGCTGATGTGTGCTTGTGGAAACTAAGAGAAGAGGGTGAGTTCATATTTTTTAAGTGAAATTAAGAGAGAGGACATCATTTTTGTTAAAGAATAATTCAGAAGCTCTTGGAGGTCAGTGGAAGTGGATAACTGTTTCTTTATTAAAAGTAAAACTGCGACATCATATTGAGGACAGAAGCTGAAAGAACAGACACACGTTCCTGGAGAAAGCAGATAGCTTGAGAGAGTCTGTTGACTTTTTGGCCCTGCTCCCTCTTCTTCCAGATGAAAAAAGTAGTCTCAGCGTATCCATCTCTCTCCATCTCCCTTCTTCTCTCTCCTCCCACTGTATTGCTCCCTTTCTCTCATCCAGAATGCAGTCATTGTTCATTTTGGGCCCTGTGCAGGGTAATGGGATGGATGGAGGGAGGTAGGGAGAGGGGTGAGAGGTTGTTCCATTTTCATGGGCTAAGAGAGATAAGTCAACATGGGCCATTGACAGACAGAAAACATGGCACTCACCCAGTGACTGACACACCCTGCTCTCTCTCTAGCCTCATCTGCTATCCCCATGAGCCCAGAAGCTACACGAATGCAATTCAGCATTTACAGTGCATTCGGAAAGTATTCAGACCCCTTGACCTTTTTCACATTTTGTTACATTACAGCCTTATTCTAATGGGGTAATTATGGTGTAATCTACACACAATACCCCATAATGACAAAGCAAAAACTGTTGAAACATTTTTTAGCAAATTTATCACAAATAAAAAACTGAAACATTACATTTACATAAGTAGTCCGACCCTTTACTCAGTACTTTGTTAAAGCACCTTTGGGTATGATGCTACAAGCTTGGCATGCAGTAATCAGGAAAGCAAAGGCAAGCTTTTTCAAACAGAAATTTGCATCCTGTAGCTCTATATATATATTTAAACATCTGTATTTGGAGAGTTTCTCCCATTCTTCTCTGCAGATCCTCTCAAGCTCTGTCAAGTTGGATGGGGAGTGTCTCTCCAGAGATATTAGATCGGGTTCAAGTCCGGGCTCTGGCTGGGCCTCTCAAGAACATTCAGAGACTTGTCCCGAAGCCACTCCTGCGTTGTCTTGGCTGTGTGCTTAGGGTCGTTGTCCTGTTGAAAAGGACCTCAGACCCTAGTCTGAGGTCCTGAGCGCTCAAAACCATCACTCAAAATGCATCATCACCGTAGTTTTTGCTCTGTACTGAAAGTGCTCTATCTAGAAAACTTCACTGCTGACATGCAAAACAAATTGGGACCAATGAACAACCATAGAGATGTATAGAGGCAAACCAATTTGAAGAAGAAGACAATGCTGTGATCATTGGCTGATCGCTCCCAAACCATAGGAATCCTCACCCACTTCACTACTTTAAAATGGTTGAAACCCCCAATGTCAATATCCATGTCAAAAATTGATCATTTCCAAGCAGTGATCTCTAAAGTTCTATGTCAACAACATACTTAAAAATAGTTTTTGAGTGAACTATCCCTTTAAAGGTAGACTCAACAATATGACAATATCATACACAGGGTGACTTCCTGGTTTCTGGCAAAAAAACAAAAACAGAATAGCGACCCCGGGTTATGAAAAACACTAACATAGTTTAGCGACCCCGGGTTATGAAAAACACTAACATAGTTTAGCGACCCCGGGTTATGAAAAACACTAACATAGTTTAGCGACCCCGGGTTATGAAAAACACTAACATAGTTTAGCGACCCCGGGTTATGAAAAACACTAACATAGTTTGGCGACCCCGGGTTATGAAAAATGATTTCGCCCGTGGGTCTTTAGGGGGCCGTGGCATGTGACTTTTTCCACATTTTGTTACATTACAGCCTTATTCTAAAATGGATTCAATGTTTTTTCCCCCTCATCAATCTACACACATGTCTCGAGCGGAAGCAGGCGTGACAGTACCCCCCCCCCCCCTCTAGGGGCGCCACCCGGCGTCCCACCTGGGCGAGCCAGCCGAGACATGGGCGCTGGGCAAGCCGGCTGGTGGTAAACTCCACACGAACCAGCAGGGGCGTGTGAGCCTGGCGAGCCAGCTGAGGCATTAACGCCTGTTGATCCTGCTGCGACTGAATAAAGTGTCCGAATACTTATTTAACTGTGGCATTTCAGTTTTTTTGTATAGACAGGTGTGTGCATTTCCAAATCATGTCTAAAAATGTTTACCTCAATCAAGTTGTAGAAACAGGATGCACCTGAGTTCAATTTTGAGTCTCATGTAAATAAAGTATTTATGTTTTTTATTTTTAATAGATTTGCAAAAAATTCTAAAAACCTGTTTTTGTTTTGTCATTATGGGGTATTGTTTGGAGATTGATGAGGAAAGCATTTAAATTAATCATTTTTAGAGTGAGGCTGTAACGTAACAAAAAAGTGGGGAAAGTCAAGGGGTCTGAATACTTTCCGAATGCACTGTATCTTTACCCATCTCTGGTTGTGAGAGTGGTTTTGTGAAATTATTTTCTATAAATTATTTTCTTAGATTTCACCTCGGTGCCCGTCCATCTGGATGGAGAATCGCGCTAATCAATTAATCGACATCTCTGTGGAACATGCATTGATGTAAACGCTGCTGGTGAAATAATTTCTCTCTTGAAAATGTACAATAAGCACTTTCCTATTATTGAGCTCTGAATGGCCTTTGACACTGCTGAGCACATTACTTAATAGATGGTAATTAATGAAGGCAACATCAGTAGAGGACAAGTAATCCCAGCAGTAACCAGAGATCACAGCAACCCTCCCTGGCTCTGCCACTTCCAGCCATGAGAGCTCTACAAAGCTTTTTCTGCAGAAGTAACTCAGACAAGACACAGACCAAGCAAAGAACTTAATTTCATGTACTGTGAAATGCAATGATGTCAAGGCCTTCTTTTGTTAAGCAAAGAAGATGCAACGTTTTTCCTCAGTTGTACCCTATTATCGGTAACACAACATTTATTTTTTCCCCAAGCATTAGTGTGCATCTGAGATGCCATGAGTACAACAAGGAGCTCTGTCTGAGGGACAAGGGGTTGTGAGCATTTCCTATTCTGTTAGGCAGTTAGAAAACATACTTGGGCAGAATGTGTTGTTTTGCTGCCGCTCATTGATGACATTATATTGCAAATATATATTCGAAACAATGACTTCTTCTGTATTCTCTATGTAGTTCAAATATTCTACATTACCATCTTTAAAAACACAATGCAACAAAGATTGTATAATGCATGTGAACAAGTCAAGACCCTCATTCCCACATTAATCGAATTCATAAGCTGTTGAAAATCATTGAGCTGGCTAGAGATAGTACTCACTGTTGTGAAGTTCATTAATATGAAAAGTGAGATTATATTTAGAATAGGAAGGGCTGGTAGAAATAATAATATTGGCAAACCTTTTTTGGACCCTAATGTTTCCCTCTCTTCCTACGGTTCATTGACTCACAATTAGGTTGTCCTGGTTACACAGGAGGCCTTGCAATACCCAGATAGCACAAGAATAGCTGATGATATCACCAGGATCATATAGCATATACTGTTTTGTAAAAAAAGAAAACTTATACAAAATGTATTGTTTTTCTTTGTGAAGTACCATGCCACAGTTTGTCATGGTTCTGTTTTTAGTTAATTGTTTCTTTTTAGTTCCATTATCAGCATAATGTATAACAGTTACAGAGAACTCATTCCCCTCAACCAAATTCTCTGTGGTTGTTTGTTCTGTACCTCTGTTGTGTGTAGCATTTTATTTTCAATTGGATCATTTATTAACAGAGTGTGGGGGAGGAAAGTGGATAAACAGTTTTTGTCAGCGTGGGTTTGAGACCCAGTTTCAGTCATATGCTGTCTATAGCAGTCAGGGTACGAAATTATGATAATTTGAATACCTTTACAGCAGAATTTTCCTCAGTTGTACCACAGAGATCTGATTGCTGCATTCTTCTTTGATGTGGGACCTCAGTGCTGGCACTCAGCTACAAGCTTAATCGACTCTATTCTGCTGTAGTTAATTCTGCTGTAAAGGTAATCAAGACTTTCCCGAAGCAGATCCTTTGTTCGGATCTCCACCCTGGACATAGGATCTAATCCCAGAAGCCAACCTAAAACAACATTGTCGCCGCAGGAGAGGCAGACAGAGCGGCCTCCTGGTTAGACATAGAAGGCAAGCACCTTCCGGGCATATTACCAATGTCCAGTCTCTTGACAACAAGGTGGACGAAATTAGTGCACGAGATGCCTTCCAGAGAGACATCAGAGATTGTAACATTCTCTGTTTCACGGAAACATGGCTCACTTGGGATATGTTGTCAGAGTTGGTACAGCCACCGGGTTTCTTTATGTGTTGCGCCGACAGAAACAAACAAACAAAAAGAAAAAGGGCGGGGGTATATGCCTCATGATTAACGACTCATGGTGTTACAATAACAACATACAGGAACTCAAGTCCTTTTATTTACCTGACCTAGAATTCTCCCAAGAGAATTCTCTTAGATTATAGTCACAGCCATGTATATCCGCCCCAAGCAGATACCTCAACGGCCCTGAAAGAACTTCACTGGACTCTATGTACACTGGAAACCATATATCCTGAGGCTGCATGTATTGTATCTGGGGATTTTAACAAAGATAATTTGAAAACAAGGCTACCTAAATTCTAGCAGCACATAGACTGTAGTACCCGCTCGAGCAAAACACTGGACCACTGCTACTTTAACTTCGGTGATGCATACAAGGCCCTCCCCCGCCCTCCCTTCAGCAAATTGGACAACGACTCCATCTTGCTTGTACCGTCCTGTAGGCAGAAACTCAAACAAGATGTACTCGTGACTAGAACCATTCAATGCTGGTCTGACCAATCTGAATCCATGCTTCAAGATTGTTTTGATCACGTGGACTGGAAAATGTTCCGGGAAGCCTCAGACAATAACATTGATTTATACGCTGACTCTGTGAGGGAGTTTATTAGGAAGTGCATTGGAGATGTACCGACTGTGACTTTTAAAACCTACCCCAACCAGAAACCGTGGATAGACTGCGTAAAACTGAAAGCACGAACCACCACATTCAACCATGGAAAGAGGCCCGGGGAATATGGACAAATATAAACAGTGTAGTTATTCCCTCTGCTATGCAATCAAACAAGCAAAATGTCGGTATAGGGACAAAATGGAGTCGCAATTCAACGGCCCAGACACGAGACGTATGTGGCAGGGTCTACAGGCAATTAGGGACTACAAAAAGAAAACCAGCCATGTCACGGACACCGGCGTCCTAATTCCAGACAAGCTAAACACCTTCTTTGCCCGCTTTGAGGATAATACAGTGCCACAGACGCGGCCCGCTACCAAGGACTGCGGGCCCCCCCTCCTTCTCCGTGGCCGATGTGAGTAAGACATTTAAACGTGTTAAACCTCGCAAGGCTGCTGGCCCAGACTGCATCCCTAGCCACGTCCTCAGAGCATGCACAGACAGGCTGACTGGTGTGTTTACGGATACATTTAATCACTCCCTATCCCAGTCTGCTGTCCCCACATGCTTCAAGATGGCCAACATTGTTCCTGTACCAAAGAAGGCAAAGATAACTGACTAAATGACTATCACTTTGTAGCAATCACTTCTGTCATCATGAAGTGCTTTGAGAGACTAGTCAAGGATCATATCACCCCCACCTTCCCTGCCACCCTAGACCAACTTCAGTTTGCATACCGCCCCAACAGGTCCACAGGCAATGCAATCGCCATCACGCTGCACACTGCCTACTGCCCTATTCCATCTGGAGAAGAGGAATACCTATGTAAGAATGCTGTTCATTGACTACAGCTCAGCATTCAACACCATAGTACCCTCCAAACTCATCATCAAGCTGGAGGCCCTGGGTCTCAACCCCGCCCTGTGCAATTGGGTCCTGGACTTTCTGACGGGCAGGCCCCAGGTGGTGTAAGTAGGAAACATCTCCACTTCGCTGATATTCAACACTGGGGCCCCACAAGTGTGCGTGCTCAGCCCCCTCCTGTACTCCCTGTTCACCCATGACTGCATGGCCATGCACGCCTCCAACTCAATCATCAAGTTTGCAGACCACACAACAGTAGTGGGCTTGATTACCAACAACAATGAGACAGCCTACAGGGAGGAGGTGAAGGCACTCGGAGTGTGGTATCAGGAAAACAAGCTCTCACTCAACGTCAACAAAACAAAGGAGATGATCGTAGACTTCAGGAAACAGCAGAGGGAGCACCCCCCTATTCACATCGACGCGACTGTAGTGGAGGTGGAATGTTTTAAGTTCCTCGGCGTACACATCACAGGCAAACTGAAATGGTCCACCCACACAGACAGCGTGGTGAAGAAGGCGCAACAGCGCCTCAACCTCAAGATGCTGAAGAAATTTGGCTTGTCACCTAAAACCCTGACAAACTTTTACAGATGCACAATCGAGAGCATGCTGCCGGTCTGTATCACCGCCTGTTACAGCAACTGCACCACCCTCAACCGCAAGGCTCTCCAGAGGGTAGTGCGGGGGCAAACTACCTGCCTTCCAGGACACCTACAGCACCCGATGTCACAGGAAGGCCAAAAAGATCATTAAGAACAACATCCACCCGAGCCACTGCCTGTTCACCCCGCTATCATCCAGAAGGCAAGGTCAGTACAGGTGCATCAAAGCAGAGACCGAGAGACTGAAAAACAGTTTCTATCTCAAGGCCATCAGACTGTTAAACAGCCAACACTAACATAGCGAGGTTGCTGCCAAATGCCTGGCCACCTAAATAAATTGATTTAATAAAGGTATTACTTGTCACTTTAAATAATGCCACTTTAATAATTTTTACATATCCTACATTACTCATCTCATATGTATATACTGTATTTCATACCATCTATTGCATCTTGTCTATACCGCACGGCCATCGGTCTTCCATATATTTATATGTACATATTCTTATTCCATCCCTTTACATTTGTGTGTATAAGGTAGTCCTTGTGAATTTGTTAGATATTACTGCACTGTCGGAACTAGAAGCACAATCATTTCGCTAGATTCGCTAGATTCGCTAGATTCCCTCCGCAAGGCAATCAAACAAGCTAAGCGTCAGTATAGAGACAAAGTAGAATCTCAATTCAACGGCTCAGACACAAGAGGTATGTGGCAGGGTCTACAGTCAATCACGGATTACAAAAAGAAAACCAGCCCCGTCATGGACCAGGATGTCTTGCTCCCAGGCAGACTAAATAACTTTTTGGCCCGCTTTGAGGACAATACAGTGCCACTGACACGGCCCGCAACCAAAACATGCGGACTCTTCTTCACTGCAGCCGACGTGAGGAAAACATTTAAACGTGTCAACCCTCGCAAAGCTGCAGGCCCAGACGGCATCCCCAGCCACGCCCTCAGAGCATGCGCAGACCAGCTGGCTGGTGTGTTTACGGACATATTCAATCAATCCCTATCACAGTCTGTTGTTCCCATATGCTTCAAGAGGGCCACCATTGTTCCTGTTCCCAAGAAAGCTAAGGTAACTGAGCTAAACGATTACCGCCCCTTAGCACTCACTTCCGTCATCACCCTACCTGACACCCTAGACCCACTCCAATTGGCTTACCGCCCAAATAGGTCCACAGACGATGCAATCTCAACCACACTGCACACTGCCCTAACCCATCTGGACAAGAGGAATACCTATGTGAGAATGCTGTTCATCGACTACAGCTCGGCATTTAACACCATAGTACCCTCCAAGCTCGTCATCAAGCTCGAGACCCTGGGTCTCGACCCCGCCCTGTGCAACTGGGTACTGGACTTCCTGACAGGCCGCCCCCAGGTGGTGAGGGTAGGCAACAACATCTCCACCCCGCTGATCCTCAACACTGGGGCCCCACAAGGGTGCGTTCTGAGCCCTCTCCTGTACTCCCTGTTCACCCACGACTGCGCGGCCACGCACACCTCCAACTCAATCATCAAGTTTGCGGACGACACAACAGTGGTAGGCTTGATTACCAACAACGACGAGACGGCCTACAGGGAGGAGGTGAGGGCCCTCGGAGTGTGGTGTCAGGAAAATAACCTCACACTCAACGTCAACAAAATTAAGGAGATGATTGTGGACTTCAGGAAACAGCAGAGAGAACACCCCCCCTATCCACATCGATGGAACAGTAGTGGAGAGGGTAGTAAGTTTTAAGTTCCTCGGCATACACATCACAGACAAACTGAATTGGTCCACTCACACAGACAGCATCGTGAAGAAGGCGCAGCAGCGCCTCCTCAACCTCAGGAGGCTGAAAAAATTCGGCTTGTTACCAAAAGCACTCACAAACTTCTACAGATGCACAATCGAGAGCATCCTGGCGGGCTGTATTACCGCCTGGTACGGCAACTGCTCCGCCCACAACCGTTAGGCTCTCCAGAGGGTAGTGAGGTCTGCACAACGCATCACCGAGGGCAAACTACCTGCCCTCCAGGACACCTACACCACCCAATGTTACATGAAGGCCATAAAGGTCATCAATGACAACACCCACCCGAGCCACTGCCTGTTCACCCCGCTATCATCCAGAAGGCGAGGTCAGTACAGGTGCATCAAAGCTGGGCCCGAGAGACTGAAAAACAGCTTCTATCTCAAGGCCATCAGACTGTTAAACAGCCACCACTAACATTGAGTGGCTGCTGCCAACACACTGACTCAACTCCAGCCACTTTAATAATGGGAATATGTATACGTATACGTATATACTGTACTCTATATCATCTACTGCATCCTTATGTAATACATGTATCACTAGCCACTTTAACTATGCCACTTTGTTTACATACTCATCTCATATGTATATACTGTACTCGATACCATCTACTGTATCTTGCCTATGCTGCTCTGTACCATCACTCATTCATATATCTTTATATACATATTCTTTATCCCCGTACACTGTGTATAAGAAATTAGTTTTGGAATTGTTAGTTAGATTACTTGTTGGTTATTACTGCATTGTCGGAACTGGAAGCACAAGCATTTCGCTACACTCGCATTAACATCTGCTAACCATGTGTATGTGACAAATAAAATTTGATTTGATTTGATTTGGATGAAACAGTCTGCTAAGTGGAATATATATATTTTGATATATTACAGGGGTTTCTACAGTCATCTACAGTCATCTCACAGTCATGTGAAGTGTTGGACCTGTATATCACAGGTTACTGTAGCCAAGGGGAGAGATTAAAGAAAAGCAGAGAATGTTATTTAAAAAAAAACAGTAGTAAAGAGTGCTTATTTTACAGTAGTAAAGAAGCTTTCTGTCTCTTTGATATGCTGTATTGCATATGCACCTACTAAGACAGAAGACACCAGGAAGAACTCTCCTGCCATGCTTTAGTGAAAGGTATGCTCAATTATGAATGACAGCTCAAGGGCTTTTTGTTGCAGGTACTGAAGGCATTTGAATGTGTACTGCTTTTCCAGGGGTTGGTAAAGAGGAGGTGGCTGGTATAGTGGCAGTAGCAAAAGAGATATTCTGATTCAATTATTGTAAAGTGATAAGCATATTGACACGACCTATGACTCATTTAGCCCTCTCCTTCCTCCTATAAGTGATGGCCCTCCAGCACTGCTGAGTGAGGAAAATCCGAACTGAATTGAACCATGGGACAGCGGGAGAGGTGTAGACCCATACTGTCACCGCGCCTCTCTGTCTGAACTTCATTTATTTATTGGTTAATTAAAAAGAGTAACATCACTTGGAGCCTTTTAGGTAGCGGGGCTGAGAGAGGTTTACAGGTCCATAGTGGTTAGCTGATGAGCGTGAGGGGGCACAATGCATTCATTACAGTTGGTCGGAGGCTTTCACTCTCCTTTCCTCCACTTGTACTGCACTTGTCTTTCACTGACTCCTTATTGTTTCCCGCATGGTGCCCATCTCCCTTAGCATCAAGGTCTGTTCTAATCATGTCGCTGATTCAGCTGTTTTGCATTGTAACTGTAACACTGCTCCACATGCAGAGGAAATAAAGACTCCCCAGGTTTTGTCAAAGGCATGCTAGGTAGACATTGTGCCTGTATAGAAAGGTCTTCAGACAAACATGCATGCTGGGGTCCTGTGTGGCTCAGTCGGTAGAGCATAGTGCTTGCAACATGAGGAACATGGGATAGAATCCCACTTTGTAAGGTGCTTTGCATAGAAGTGTTTGCCAAATGGCATTTATTATATACAGTGCATTCAGAAAGTATTCAGACCGCTTCCCCTTTTCCACATTTTTTATTATTTTTATTTAACCTTTACATTACAGCATTATTCTAAATGAATAGAAAATCATCATCAATCGGTACACAATACCCCATAATGACAAAGCGAAAACAGTATTTTCAAAATGTTGGTCAATTTATTCAAAATAAAAACCAGATATCTTATTTATAAATGGTCCTACAGTTGACAGTGCATGTCAGAGCAAAAACAAAGCCATGAGGTCAAATGAATTATCTGTAGAGCTCCAAGACAGGATTGTGTCGAGGCACAGATCTGGGGAAGGGTACCAAAACATTTCTGCAGTAGTTGAAGGTCCCCAAGAACACAGTGGCCTCCATCATTCTTAAATGGGAGAAGTTTGGAACCACCAAGACTCTTCCTACAGTTGGCCGCCCAGCCAAACTGAGCAATCGGGGGAGAAGGGCCTTGATCAGGGAGGTGATCTGTGGAGATGTGAAAACCTTCCAGAAGCACAACCATCTCTGCATCACTCCACCAATCAGGCCTTTATGATGCAGCACTCCATCACTCTTCTTCCTGATCAAATAACTCTTACACAGCCTGGAGGTGTGTTTTCGGTCATTGTCCCATTGAAAAATAAATGATAGTTCCACTAAGCGCAAACCAGATGGGGTGGCGTATTGCTGCAGAATGCTGTGATAGCCATGCTGGTTAAGTGTGCCTTGAATTCTTGAACACATATGGAATCATGTAGTGACCAAAAAAGTACTAAACAAATCTAAATATATTTAGATTCTTCAAAGTAGCCACCCTTTGCCTTGATGAAAGATTTGCACACTTGGCATTTTTTCAACCAGCTTCATGGGGTAGTCACCTGGAATGCGTATATTAACAGGTGTGCCTTGTTAAACTTTAATTTGTGAAATGTCTTTATTTCTTAATGTGTTTGAGCCAATCAGTTGTGTTGTGACAAGGTAGGGTTAGTATACAGAAGATTTGGTAAAAGTCCAAGTCAAGAACAGCGCAAATAAGAAAAGAGAAACGACAGTCCATCATTACTTTAAGACATGAAGATCAGTCAATCTGGAACATTTCTGTCACGTGACAAAATGTGGAAAAAGTTAAGGGGTCTGAAATCTTTCCAAATGCACCGTATTACTCTTCCACACATACAAGACAGCCCAACCCAGGCAGCCAAGGCACACAGAAGAGATTAACAGTGGTATTTCTCCCTGGTGTTGTGAAACACTATAGTACAAAGTCAACCACAGGGACTTTACAGCCCTCCAGGTGGTTTGTACCCAGGGGCCTGCAATGTTTTTCTTTGTACACCCCACATGAAAACGGTATTCCTGTATTCTTAGGAATCAATGCAAAGTGGCTCCATTTCCTACTGATGAAAACAGTGTGTTATTAATATTCTGTATACAAGACATTTAACAGTGAATTTTGTATTCAGGGATGATATTTATATTTACAGTTTTTCAAAAGAAGTTTGGTAAATGCATTTGGGCCTTTAGGTCTATGTTGTTCTGCTGTTTTTGTATACATTTCACCACAGTTTTAAAAACACTTTCAGTTGAGAAAAACTAAGTGGTTTGTGAGTGTGTGTGTGTGCCCGTTAGTTTGTGTGTTTGCGTAATATCCATCATGCTCAACCAGCACTGTTTGATTAATGTTAGTCCTGAGGCCGCAAACATGATAAATGGGAAAGTGTGTACATATGCATGCATCCCATAACATACCCTATGCCCCATAGTGTATTATATAGGGAACAGGGTGACATTTGGGATGCATTATGTGTAGACAACAGTGTGGACACTAAGGCCAGGACAATACCAGTATCGGCATACTCGTTAGTAGTGGCAAGGAAACAAAACACAAAGCGAATTGGATTTCTTTATGAAAACAGCCCTAATGTTGGAAACAAACATTATGTTGTCATCCAGAGTCACATTTATTTCTTTTTCAAGCTAAAGGACACAATATTTGACAATAGAGCAGTTTTTAAAGGACCAAAGAGTTTTTTCTGCTTCATGTTAAAAAAAAATATATATTGCGATACTGGTATATTCTCAGCATTATTGGACACAGTGAATCATAGTGTAGAATGGGATTAGCATAACTCATCACCGAAAGTTGTAGGCTTGAATAAATAGGATATTATTCGGAGTAATCTACCAAAGGACAATATCAGGAATTCATCTTTTGTTCATTATTATTAATCATGTAATATTCCAGCCAGGAATTTCACCTTGACAGCAAGTCTTTCTCAAAGAAGGTTAGCCTAGGGCCCTGGGTGTACCACTCAACTTTATAAAAATGTTATGTCTAGAGACTTGAATGGAGTCTGTCTCAGCCCCAATTGCAATCTTCCATCCCAAGTTATCAGTAATTTCTCACTACGTATTTGCTATTTACCAATTATTTCAGCACTCACCATATGCTGTGTGAGACAAAGACACACGTCTCCCTCAAATGTCTCTTCATTTAGGTTGTAATCTTCAAAGCTAAACAGGGTAAATGTACCTGCCCGAATGCATTCAATAAAGTGGCTTTGTTTCATATCATCACACTGATATTTTAATCACATTTTTTTTTATTGTGAATGCAGTCATTGGTTATATAGGGACACTGTAATTACACAAGTAAAAGTGAGTTGCTTCAGCCCAGACTTTTATCCAACACAAACCTTTTGTCCCAGCACAAACAAAAACTAAGTCTTGTTGCACCACCTAATGGTTATTTTTTTGTTAACACTCACATAAGTGAGGGCCACATGTTTACTGAGTTACAGAGCGAGAAAGAGGGAGAGAGACAGGAACATACTGTAGCGATATTATGAAGAAAAAAAACAGATCCGTTTTGAGTCTTTTGGGAAAGAGACCAAGATAAGGTAGTCCTTTTTTATTCTCATTCATTCATTACACTTGTTTAAACACATGTATTAGGCAAATTATGTTTGCTTAAATGAATGTGCAAGACTTGTTAATTTGGTCATTTTAGTTGTTTATGTCAAACTATAGGCATGTAACCTATTACGTATACTGCATTTCAGCTATTAGCTCCGAACGTATACATCACTTTATTGGTGGAAAAGCACATCTAGCATTCTGCTATAGACTCGACAAGGAGGAACTTCCGAGACATAGAGTTGAAGTCAGAAGTTTACATACACTTAGGTTGGAGTCATTAAAACTCGTTTTTCAACCACCACACATTTTTTTGTAAACAGACTATAGTTTTGGCAAGTCGGTTATTTAGATTATTTCACTTATCATTCACTGTGTCACAATTCCAGTGGGTCAGAAGTTTACATACACTAAATTGACTGTGCCTTTAAACAGCTTGGAAAATTCCTGAAAATTATTTCATGGCTTTAGAAGCTTTTGATAGGCTAATTGACATCATTTGAGTCAATTAGAGGTGTACCTGTGGATGTATTTCAAGGCCTACCTTCAAACTCAGTGCCTCTTTGCTTGACATCATGGGAAAATCAAAAGAAATCAGCCAAGACCTCAGAATTAAACATCGTATACCTCCACAAGTCTGGTTTGTCCTTGGGAGCAATTTTCAAATGCCTGATGGTACCACATTCACCTGTACAAACAATAGAACGCAAGTATAAACACCATGAGACCACGCAACCATCATACCACTCAGGAAGGAGACGCGTGCTGTCTCCTAGAGATGAACGTACTTTGTTGCGAAAAGTGCAAATCAATCTCAGAACAACAGCGAAGGACCTTGTGAAGATTCTGGAGGAAACAAGTACAGAAATATCTATATCCACAGTAAAACGAGTCCTGTATCGACATAACCTGAGAGGCAGCTCAGCAAGGAAGAAGCCACTGCTCCGAAACCCCCATTAAAAAAGTCAGACTACGGTTTGCACCTGCACATGGGGACAAAGATCGTACTTTTTAGAAAAATGTCCTCTGGTCTGATGAAGCAAAAATAGAACTGTTTGGCCATAATGACCATCGTTATGTTTGGAGGAAAAAGGGGGAGGCTTGGAAGCCGAAGAACACCATCCCAACCGTGAAGCACACCATCCCAACCGTGAAGCACGGGGGTGGCAGCATCCTGTTGTGGGGGTGCTTTGCTGTTGTGGCGGTGCTTTTCTCTACTATTATTCTGACATTTCACATTCTTAAAATAAAGTGGGGATCCTAACTGACCGGGAATGTTAACTAGGATTAAATGTCAGGAATTGTGAAAGTTTAAATGTATTTGGCTAAGGTGTATGTAAACTTCAGAGGGTTAATATTTAAAGGTAATATTTCTAAGCCTGCGTCCCGAATGGCACCTGCTTTCCTACATAGTGCCCTATTTTTGACCAGGGCCCATTGGGCTCTAGTCAAAAGAAATGCAATATACAGGGAATAGGTTGTCATTTGGGTGTCAGCTCAAGTATTTTTTATTATCTCATTAGCATTACAGTAAGTAAAAGTGAGAGAGAGAAGAGAGAGAGGGGAGATGAGAGAGAGAGGAGAGGAGAGAGAGAGGAGAGGGAGAAGCAGAGAGACTGAGAAGGGGAGACAGAAGAGAGACTGAGACTGATATATTCAGTGCAACCCCCTACTGACAGACAGCCTTCTCCACCACCTACCCCCAGGCCTAATTAGAACTAGAGAGTAATGCAGCCTCTCGCTTTACTGCACAGCAAACAGCAGTGGATCCTATCTGTACTACCCTATGGAGACTCATCTGGCTCCTGTGGTATGTTAACTGTGACAGTGTTATTGTTAGTTTTTCGCGCAAATTTGATATCATAAATGGACATGTTAGATATGAATTAAAGTCCTGCTGAGGCTGTCCTAATATTGACACTGTCCATGATATGACATTACATTATGTCGAGTTTTGCTGCTGTATAAAAATGCATGGATGCCACACACATCAGTTCGATCTGTAAACCAGAGCTTCTTGATTCTGGTTATTGTCTAATTGCCATTAAGAAATGTATTTGATACAAGGAAGAAATAAGGTTTGTATCTGCTCAACCTGCACTGTGGGAGCCTACAGTATGCAGCATGTCTGAGGCACGCATACACACACACGCACACGCCTGAGGGGCATTTTGGTTGGATCCTGTGTATATAATGAGTAAATATAGTATTTTTGATTAACTGCTGACGCTCCATAATTGGCAATGCTGTTATACCAGTAAAAAGCAGCTCTCTAGCACCAGGTCTAGAGTATTGGATGAGGTCCTGTGTGGCTCAGTGGGTAACATGGGGCTCCCTAATAAATACAAATATAAACATGGCACTTGCAATGCCAGGATCATTGGTTTGATTCCTGCTGGGGCCACCCATACGAAAATGTATGCATGCATGTATGTACAGTGCATTCGGAAAGTATTCAGACCCCTTGACCGTTTCTACATTTTGTTATGTTACAGCCTTATTCTAAAATGGATTAAATTGTTTGTTTTTTCTCATCAATCTACACACAATACCCCACAATTACAAAGCAAGCTCCGCGTTGCGTCATGCTCAAGAACAACCAGTGGTATATTGGCTATGTACCACATCCCCTCGGGCCTTATAGCTTAAGTATACCACTGGGCTCACACCTTTTTTTTCATGAAAGTAGACAATAAAGTTTCATATCGCATCCATCGTATCACAATAAATTATATTGTATTGTTTCGTATCGTATCGTAAATGTTTGCAAACCAAGGTTATTCCAAAAGAGTAGGAGTTGTCTCAGATGAGGGAATAAGAGATTGCGGCTCCAGGGTGAGGGTGTGGATAAGAGAGAGAGGAGAAGCAGCTTTACAGAGAGAAAGGTGTATGAAGAGGAAAGGGAGGAGTGTATAAAAGAGAGAAGCGCTGGGCATGTCATGGCTCTGTGTGTGTGTGTGTGTGTGTGTGTGTGTGTGTGTGTGTGTGTGTGTGTGTGTGTGTGTGTGTGTGTGTGTGTGTGTGTGTGTGTGTGTGTGTGTGTGTGTGTGTGTGTGTGTGTGTGTGTGTGTGTGTGTGTGTGTGTGCGCGCGTGTGTGTGTGAGAAAGAGAGTGTGTGTGTATACTGTATGTGTGCATGAGGGTGAGTGAGAGAGACAAAAAGTGTGTGAGAGAGAGAGCGAAAGCGGGAGAATTTATGTGTGAGAGTGTGCAGGGTATAGTCTCGCGCTCAGCCAGAGGTAAAGCAGTTCTTTTAAGCTGCACGTGCACTCTCCTCTTCTCAACATCTCCTCGTCATATCTACTGCCTTGGAGCTAAAGCTACAACCCCGTTGAACCTCTAAAGGAATGTCTCCCATTGTCAAAAGCCCTGACTGCAAGCCCATGCTCTGTCATTGCAAAGTTACATGCACCAACAACACTTTGTCGTTGATGTTCGGATGCAAGGTAGGCGGCTGAATGCTGTTGACTGTTGAGTGCCTCGTTTGTCATTGAAGCGCAGTTGATGTTGATTTGGAGGGCTCTGGTTGTGTAAGGTAGGCGGCTGACCACTGTGACTGTTGAGCCCTGTTAGTTGAAGTACAATTGATGTTGCTGCGTGGGGTTCTGGTTGTGTTATTCTATGTTTTTTATGTAACTAGATGGAATTGTCAGAAAAGGAGTGTATTGTGTAAATTATGATTTCGAATTTCATAGGATGCGAAAGCCAAGAGACCTTTGCATTAGAGCTGTGATGATTGCATTTTTTCCCAGTATCAGCATTAAATACATAGTGTCTTGCAAAAGTATTCACCCCCTTGGCATTTTTCCTATTTTGTTGCTTTACAACCTGGAATTTAAATTATTTTTGGGGGTATATATAATTTGATTTACACAACATGCCTACCTCTTTGAAAATGCAAAATATTTTTATTGTGAAACAAACAAGAAACAAGACAAAAAAATCTGAAAACTTGCATAACTATTCACCCCCCAAAGTCATTACTTTGTGGAGCCACCTTTTGCAGCAATTACAGCTGCAAGTCTCTTGGGGTATGTCTCTATAAGCTTGGCACATCTACCCACTGGGATTTTTGCCCATTCTTCAAGGCAAAACTGCTCCAGCTCCTTCAAGTTGTATGGGTTCCGCTGGTGTACAGCAATTGAAGTCATACCACAGACTCTCAATTGGATTGAGTTCTGGGCTTTGACTAGGCCATTACAAGACATATAAATATTTCCCCTTAAACCACTTGAGTGTTGCTTTAACAGTATGCTTAAGGTCATTGTCCTGCTGGAAGATGAACCTCCGTCCCAGTCTCAAATCTCTGGAAGACTGAAACAGGTTTCCCTCAAGAATTTCTCTGTATTTAGCACAATCCATCATTGCTTCAATTCTGACCAGTCCCTGCCGATGAAAAACATCCCCCACAGCATGACGCTTCCACCACCATGCTTCACTGTCTCCCACAGTTTCCCACGTGCCTTTTTGGAACACCAAACATGTTTGGTTATTTTGTTCTTTAAGCAATGGCTTTTTTTCTGGCTACTCTTCCGTAAAGCCCAGCTCTGTGGATTGTACGGCTTAAAGTGGCCCTATGGACAGATACTCCAATCTCCACTGTGGAGCTTTGCAGCTCCTTCAGGGTTATCTTTGATCTCTTTGTTGTCTCTCTGATTAATGCCCTCCTTGCCTGGTCCGTGAGTTTCGGTGGGCGGCCCTCTCTTGGCAGGTTTGTTGTGGTGCCATATTCTTTTTTTCTTTTTTTATAATGGATTTAATGGTGCTCTGTGGGATGTTCAAAGTTTCAGATATTTTGTTATAACCCAACACTGATCTGTATTTCTACACAACTTTGGCCCTGACCTGTTTGGAGAGCTCTTTGGTCTTCATGGTGCCACTTGCTTGGAGTTGCAGACTCTGGGTCCTTTCAGAACAGGTGTATATATATTGAGATTATGTGACAGAACATGTGACACTTCATTTAACTAATTATGTGACTTCTGAAGGTAATTGGTTGCACCAGATCTTATTTAGGGAATTTGTGAATACATATACACGCACCACTTTTCCATGTTTTTTTTTATTTTTTTATTTTTTGAAACAAGTTATTTTTTTATTTCACTTCACCAATTTGGACAATTTTTTGTATGTTCATTACAAGAAATCCAAAAAAAATCTATTTAAATTACGGGTTGTAATGCAACAAAATAGGAAAAACGCCATTTGGAATGAATACTGTATGTAATATTAATATGTAAGCCCATATTAATATTGCCCGGGACTTAATGAAGCCAGATCTTAGGCATATGCATAACTAAACACCATTTTCACATCTTACTGTCGCTCCTTGTCAACGTCAGTGGAAAGGTCACGGTTACTCCTTTCCAAGGCATAGTGATGTCACGTGTTGCTCTACTCTCTATTCGTTTTCGTCTCTTGGAAGAACATCGCTCAGAACACGTCAGTTCAAGCCTGAGAGCTTTGTGTGGCTCCGTCAGCTGTGTGGATCACGTTAATAAGGTGATTCAGATCCTATGCATAGTGAATCATGCATGCAGAAAAAAGCCTCCTCCTCATTTCGCTGTCCATTACTGCTTAGGCTGTGTCAAAGGGACTGGGTTTGTGCCTAGATACAGTAGGTGCACTTGTATAATGTGTTTGTAGATAGAACAGTACTTTGGCCTTACGTCACCCAATGAGGACTCGTTTTAGCTTCTCATTGCCACGTTCTGACCTTAGTTCTTTTGTTATGTCTTTGTTTTAGTATGGTCAGGGCGTGAGTTGGGTGGGTTTTCTATGTTCCTTTTTCTATGATTTGGGATTTCTGTGTTTGGCCTGGTATGGTTCTCAATCAGAGGCAGTTGTCATTCATTGTCCCTGATTGAGAACCATACTTAGGTAACCTGGTTTCACTTTTGAGTGGTGGGTGATTGTTTCCTGTGTCTGTGTGTCACTCCCTGGTCGTATTATATTGTGTTTGTCTTCTTTTATTTGGTCAGGCCAGGTTGTGACATGGGTTTATTGTGGTGTGTTTTGTCTTGGGGTTTTGTTGGGTGTCGGGTGTGTGGCTTAGTGGGGTTATCTAGCGAAGTCTATGGCTGTCTGGAGTGGTTCTCAATCAGAGGCAGGTGTTTATCGTTGTCTCTGATTGGGAACCATATTTAGGCAGCCATATTTCGTGGGTGATTGATCCTGTCTCTGTGTTTGTTGTCACCAGATAGGCTGTATAGGTCTTCATGTTCCGTTTGTTGTTTTGTATTGTTCGTTCGTTCTTCGTCATTAAACATGTATCAAAGATACCACGCTGCATTTTGGTCCACTTCTCCTTCACCAGACGAGAACCGTTACCCACCACAACGGGACCAAGCGGCGTGGTAACAGGCAACAGCAACAGCAGGAGCAACAAAGAGAGGAATGGACATGGGAGGACGAATTGTTCGGAGAAGGACCCTGGGATCAGCCTGGAGAATATCGCCGCCCAAAGAAGAACTGGAGGCGGTGAAAGCTGAGAGGCGCTGGTATGAGGAGGCAGCACGGCGACGCGGATGGAAGCCTGAAAGTCAGCCCCAAAAATTTCTTGTGGGGGACTCACAGGGAGTATGGTGACGCTAGGTAGGAGACCTACGCCAACTTCCTGAGGTTACCGGGGGGCTAGAGAGACCGGGCAGGCACCGTGTTATGCTGTGGTGCTCACGGTGTCTCCAGTGCGGGTGCATAGCCCGGTGTGGTATATTCCATCTCCGCGTATCGGCTGGGCTAGATTGAGCGTCGAGCCAAATGCCATGAAGCCGGCTCTACGCATCTGGTCCCCAGTGTGTCTCCTTGGGCCGGCTTACATGCCACCAGCCTTGCGCACGGTGTCCCCGGTTCGCCTGCATAGCCCAGTGCGGGCTATTCCACCTCGCCGCACTGGCAGAGCGACCGGGAGTATTCAACCGGGTAAGGTTGGGCAGGCTCGGTGCTCAAGAGCTCCAGTGCGCCTGCACGGTCCGGTCTACCCAGATCCACCTCCACACACCAGCCCTCCGGTGGCAGCTCTCCGCACCAGGCTTCCTGTGCGCGTCCTCGGCCCAGTACCACCAGTGCCAGCACCACGCATCAGGCCTACAATGCGCCTTGCCTCTCCAGCGCTGCCGGAGCCTTCCTCCTCTCCTGCGCTGTCGGAGTCTCCCGCCTGTTCAGCGCTGCCAGAGCCTCCCTCCTCTACAGCGCTGCTGGAGTCTCCTGCCTGTTCAGCGCAGCCAGAGCTGACAGTCTGCATGGAGCAGCCAGAGCTGACAGCCTGCATGGAGCAGCCAGAGCTGTCAGTCTGCATGGAGCAGCCAGAGCTGCCAGTCTGCATGGAGCAGCCAGAGCTGCCAGTCTGCATGGAGCAGCCAGAGCTGTCAGTCTGCATGGAGCAGCCAGAGCTGCCAGTCTGCATGGAGCAGCCAGAGCTGCCAGTCTGCATGGAGCAGCCAGAGCTGCCAGTCTGCATGGAGCAGCCAGAGCTGTCAGTATGCATGGAGCAGCCAGAGCTATCAGTCTGCAAGGAGCTGCCAGTCTGCAAGGAGCTGCCAGTCTGCAAGGAGCCGCCAGAGCTGCCAGTCTGCAAGGAGCCGCCAGAGCTGCCAGTCTCCATGGAGCAGCCAGAGCCGCCAGTCAGCATGGAGCAGCCAGAGCCGCCAGTCAGCATGGAGCAGCCAGATCCGTCAGTCTGCCAGGATCCGCCAGTCAGCCAGACTCTTCCAGATCTGCCAGTCAGCCAGACTCTTCCAGGTCCGCCAGTCAGCCAGACTCTTCCAGGTCCGCCAGTCAGCCAGGCTCTTCGAGATCTGCCAGTCAGCCAGATCTGCCAGTCAGCCAGACTCTTCCAGATCTACCATTCAACCAGACTCTTCCAGATCTGCCAGTCAACCAGACTCTTCCAGATCCGCCAGTCAACCAGACTCTTCCAGATCCGCCAGTCAGCCAGGATCTGCCAGAACCGCCAGCCAGCCAGGATCTGCCGGATCCAACTACCTGCCTGAGCTTCCTCTCAGTGCTGAGCTTCCCCTCAGTGCTGAGCTTCCCCTCAGTCCCGAGCTTCCCCTCAGTCCCGAGCTTCCCCTCAGTCCCGAGCTACTCCTCAGTCCCGAGCTACTCCTCAGTCCCGAGCTACTCCTCAGTCCCGAGCTGCCTCAGTCCCGAGCTGCCCCTCAGTCCCGAGCTGCCCCTCAGTCCCGAGCTGCCCCTCAGTTCAGTGGGGTTCTGGGTGAGGACTACTAGGCCATGGTCGGCAGCGAGGGTGGACTATCATAGGACGCGAGGAGGAGGGATTAAGACATTAATAGAGTGGGGTCCACGTCCCGCGCCGGAGCCGCCACCATGGACAGACGCCCACCCGGACCCTCCCCTATTGTTTTGCTGTGCGTCCGGGAGTCCGCACCTTAGTGGGGGGAGGGGGTTCTGTCACGCACTGGTCGTATTATATTGTGTTTGTCTTCATTTATTTGGTCAGGCCAGGGTGTGACATGGGTTTATTGTGGTGTGTTTTGTCTTGGGGTTTTGTTGGGTGTTGGGTGTGTGGCTTAGTGGGGTTATCTTAGCAAAGTCTATGGCTGTCTGGAGTGGTTCTCAATCAGAGGCAGGTGTTTATCGTTGTCTCTGATTGGGAACCATATTTAGGCAGCCATATTCTTTGAGTATTTCGTGGGTGATTGTTCCTGTCTCTGTGTTTGTTGTCACAGAGACAACGTTCCGTTTGTTGTTTTGTATTGTTCGTTCGTTCTTCGTCATTAAACATGTATCAAAGATACCACACTGCATTTTGGTCCGCTTCTCCTTCACCAGACGAGAACCGTTACACTGTGTTTACCACACGGGACTGTTTCGATTTTCGTTTGTTCATTCACGTTATTTTGTATTTTTGTAGTGTTCAGTTTTTTATATTAAAATGGACACTTACCACGCTGCACATTGGTCCGACCTCTCTTACTCATCGTCAGAAGAAGAGGACAATCGTTACACTCATTGCTTTTAATAATGTAGTAAAGTAGAATGTATAGGAATCCACATTTGTAGAGGGAGTCCTATTTCATTATGTTTTCACTGTGTTGTTTTAAAGTTGGTTTTACACATTTTCTTTCACATTTCTCATGTTTTTTAATTTTTTAAATTCTGAAACAATTCCTGCCAAATTGAAGCAGTCTAATGATATGCTATAGTAATAGATGCAGAATTCCTAGTCTTTTGCTCCCTGTTACAGAGGCATGACTCTGGAATCCTTGTGTCCACATCAGACACATGCATATTTATTGAAAATGTTATTTTATTTGAGCTTTTAAAGATGTCTGGGGGGACTGATGTCAAGTCTTACAGTGACGAAATACATGTCTATGGATTCTCCCGATCAAGACGAAAAGAATGGTACCTTGAAGTTCGCTCTACCTAACACGGAATTCGGGCTAAACCTGTTGAAATCTCATGAGCCTCTTATGAGCCAATGAAAATGTCTCAGGTACGCATATGGAATTAGGTGGGGTGGTACCAATCAATCAATCCATCAATCCATCAAATGTATTTATAACACCCGTTTTACATCAGCCGATGTCAAAAAGTGCTATACAGAAACCCAGCCTAAAACCCCAAACAGCAAGCAATGCAGATGTAGAAGCACGATGGCTAGGAACAACTCTCTAGAATGACCAGAACGTAGGAAAAACTTAGAGAGGAACCAGGCTCTGAGGGGTGGCCAGTCCTCTCCTGGCTGTGCCGGGTGGAGATTATAACAGTACATGGCCAAGATGTTCAAACGTTCATAGATGACCAGCAGGGTCAGATAATAATAATCACAGTGGTTGTAGAGGGTGCAGCAGGTCAGCAGGAGTAAATGTCAGTTGGCTTTTCATAGCCGATCATTCAGAGTTAGAGACAGGTTTCCTAGAGAGAGAGAGTGAAAAACAGCAGGTCCGGGACAAGGTAGCACGTCCGGTGAACAGGTCAGGGTTCCATAGCGGCAGGCAGGATAGTTGAAACTGGAGCAGCAGCACAATCAGGTGGACTGGGGACAGCAAGGAGTCATCATGCCAGGGAGTACTGGGAGCATACTTAAATTCACACAGGACACCGGAAATACTCCAGATATAACAGACTGACCCTAGCCCGACAAACTATAAACTATAAACTATTGCAGCATAAATACTGGAGGCTGAGACAGGAGGGGTCAGGAGACACTGTGGCCCTGTCCGACAATACCCCCGGAAAGGGCCAACCAGGCAGGATATAACCCCACCTACTTTGCCAAAGCACAGGCCCCACACCACTAGAGGGATATCTTCAACCACCAGCTTACTACCGTGAGAAAAGATGCCATAGCAGTCAGACGTCCTTTGTCTTGTCGTGTCCCGTATATATATATATATATTTACACCTTTCTTCACATATCTTTTATATATTTTCTTTTCCAAAAACTCAACTTCAAAACACTCTATATTTTCTTTTCCAAAAACTCAACTTCAAAACACTCTCCTGCAACCCGTTTCACCAATTAAAAAAACAACATTATTTACCTCAAATCTGAAATCCCCAATAAAAGCTAACCAGAAGCTAACCAGAAACTAGCCAGAAGCTAACCAGAAGCTAGCCAGAAGCTAGTCAGTTTACTGGCTAACATTAGTATTCAGCTAACCACGGTTTGTGGTCATCAGCTATCGTTTAGCTCGAAAATCTATCGCCAGTTTTGTACAACGCGACTCAGACCAGAACATACCGGACCTATTTTTCTCTCCATATCCCCGGATTTAAACCGCAAGCTCTGGACTTTTACACCTGGATCTCGCAGCTAGCTAGCTGCTATCCGTGTGACTATTGGCTTACATCGATCCCAGAGCAAACATAAATTATTCCTGAGCTTGCCAGCTGAAGGGTTACATCAGCCACTCCTGGGCTACAATCACCTATCCGGACCCGTTTTACTGCCAATGCGGAGCCCCACCAGGCCTTCACGACTGGACTACCGATGTTATCTGTCCTAGGGAGTTATATCCAACTGGCCCCTCCGTCGTGACGTTACCTGAACGCCCATCTGCGGCCCGCTAATCGTTAGCTGTCTTATCAGCTGCAATCTGAATAGGTCTATCGGACATTTTTTCTCGGGTCACTATAACTATATCTATTTTGTCAATTGGATTGATCCCCTCTACCACACGGAACCCCACTAATTTACCGACGGACACGCACGAGGTGGCTAAAAACAGACCTCCATCCTATGCTAGCTTGCTACTGATGGCCCGGCTAGCTGTCTGAATCACCATGACCCCAACCAACCTCACTACTGGACCCTTATGATCACTCGACTAAGCATGCCTCTCATTAATGTCAATATTCATTGTCCATTGCTGTTCTGGTGAGTGTTTATTGGCTTATATCACTGTAGAGCCTCGAGCCCTGCTCACTATACCTTATCCAACCTTTCAGTTCCACCACCTACACATGCGATGACATCACCTGGTTTCAATGATGTTTCTAGAGACAATATCTCTCTCATCATCACTCAATACCTAGGTTTACCTCCACTGTATTCACATCCTACCATATCTTTGTCTGTACATTATACCTTGAAGCTATTTTATTTCCCCCAGAAACCTCCTTTTACTCTCTGTTCCAGACGTTCTAGACGACAAATTCTCATAGCTTTTAGCCATACCCTTATCCTACTCCTCCTCTGTTCCTCTGGTGATGTAGAGGTGAATCCAGGCCCTGCAGTGCCTAGCTCCACTCCTATTCCCCAGGCGCTCTCTTTTGATGACTTCTGTAACCGTAATAGCCTTGGTTTCATGCATGTTAACATAGACGCCTCCTCCCTAAGTTGGTTTTATTGACTGCTTTAGCACACTCTGCCAACCCGGATGTTCTAGCCGTGTCTGAATCATGGCTTAGGAAGACCACCAAAAATTCTGACATTTTCATCCCTAACTACAACATTTTCAGACAAGATAGAACGGCCAAAGGTGGCGGTGTTGCAATCTACTGCAAAGATACCCTGCAGAGTTCTGTCCTACTATCCAGGTCTATACCCAAACAATTTGAACTTCTACTTTTAAAAATCCACCTTTCTAAAAACAAGTCTCTCACCGTTGCCCGCCTGCTATAGACCACCCTCTGCCCCCAGCTGTGCTCTGGACACCATATGTGAACTGATTGCCCCCCATCTATCTTCAGAGCTCGTGCTGCTAGGCGACTTAAACTGGAACATGCTTAACACCCCAGCCATTCTACAATCTAAGCTTGATGCCCTCAATCTCACACAAATTATCAATGAACCTACCAGGTACCACCCCAAAGCCGTAAACACGGGCACCCTCATAGATATCATCCTAACCAACTTGCCCTCTAAATACACCTCTGCTGTTTTCAACCAAGATCTCAGCGATCACTGCCTCATTGCCTGCATCCATAATGGGTCAGCGGTCAAACGACCTCCACTCATCACTATCAAACGCTCCCTGAAACACTTCAGCGAGCAGGCCTTTCTAATCGACCTGGCCGGGGTATCCTGGAAGGATATTGATCTCATTCCATCAGTAGAGGATGCCTGGTTATTTTTTTTAAATGGCTTCCTCACCATTTTAAAAAAGTATGCCCCATTCAAGAAATTTAGAACCAGGAACAGATATAGCCCTTGGTTCTCTCCAGACCTGACTGCCCTTAACCAACACAAAAACATCCTACGGCGTTCTGCATTTGCATCGAACAGCCCCCGTGATATGCAACTTTTCAGGGAAACTAGAAACCAATATACACTGGCAGTTATAAAAGCCAAGGCTAGCTTTTTCAAGCAGAAATTTGCTTCCTGCCACACAAACTCAAAAAAGTTCTGGGACACTGTAAAGTCCATGGAGAATAAGAACACTTCCTCCCAGCTGCCAACTGCACTGAACATAGGAAACACTGTCACCACTGATAAGTCCACTATAATTGAGAATTTCAATAAGCATTTTTCTACAGCTGGCCATGCTTTCCACCTGGCTACCCCTACCCCGGTCAACAGCACTGCACCCCCCACAGGAACTCGCCCAAGCCTTCCCCATTGGCATTATGGAGGCCAGGTCATCTGATGCAGCACTCCATCACTCTCCTTCTTGGTCAAATAGCCCTTACACAGCCTGGAGGTATGTTGGGTCATTGTCCTGTTGAAAAACAAATGATAGTTCCACTAATTGCAAACCAGATGGGATGGCGTATCGCTGCAGAATGCTGTGGTAGCCATGCTGATTAAGTGTGCCTTGAATTCTAAATAAATCACAGACAGTGTCAACAGCAAACCACCCCCACACCATCACACTCCATGGTGGAAACCACACGTGGAGATCATCCGTTCACCTACTCTGCATCTCAAAAAGACACAGCGGTTGGAACCAAAAATCTAAAACATGGACTCCTTCGACCAAAGGACAAATTTACACCTGTCTAATGTCCATTGCTTGTGTTTCTTGGCCCAAGTAAGTTTCTTCATCTTATTGGTGTCCTTTAGTCGTGGTTTCTTTGCAGCAATTGGACCATGAAGGCCTGATCTGTCTGTTACTTGAACTCTGTGAAGGATTTATTTGGGATGCAATTTCTGAGGCTGGTAACTCTTATGAACTCTTATGAACTTCCCTCTGCAGCAGAGGTAACTCTGGGTCTTCCTTTCCTGTGGTGGTCCTCATGAGAGCCAGTTTCATCATAGCGCATGATGGTTTTTACGACTGTACTTTAATATTATTTTCCTGATTGACTGAACTTCATGTCTAAAAGTAACGATGGACTGTTGTTTCTCTTTGAGCTGGTCTTGCCATATTATGGACTTGGTATTTAACCAAATAGAGCTATCTTCTGTATACCCCCCTACCTTGTCACAACAAAACTGATTAGCTCAAACACATTAAGAAGGAAAGAAATTTCACCAAATAACCTTTAACAAAGCACACCTGTTAATTGAAATGCATTCCAGGTGACTACCTCATGAAGCTGGTTCAGAGAATGCCAAGAGTGTGCAAAGCTGTCGTTGAGGCAAAGGGTGACTACTTTGAAGAATCTCAAATGTAAAATATTTTGATTTGTATAACACTTTATTGGTTACTGCATGATTCCATATGTGCCAATTCATAATTTTGATGTCGACACTATTATTCTACAATGTAGAAAATAGAAAAACCCTGGATTGAGTAGGTGTGTCCAAACCTTTGACTGGTACTGTATATACTTTAAGGGGTCTTAAATAGTTAAATGATAATTTATTTGACCTTCTTAAAACAATTCCACATAGCTTAGTAGAACGGTTAAATAACACCCAAATTGAAGCATGTGGAGTATCTTTGAAATTTCACGTTCACTGTATTGCTATTTGCAAGACAATGGCTCTTGGACAGGTAACAAATCCAATATTTATGACACACACTCCAACAAACTTTGAGCAAGAGCAGCATAGAGGGACAGGTTTATGGCAAATTCATTGGTTGTCGCTTGGGAGATTAAATTGTCATGCAAAGGTCAAACATGGATTTAACAGTCATTCAGTTGCTTTGCCTTGTAGTGGGTTTGGTTTCAAACTAATGCAGAGGGAGAATTGGATTCAGCATCTATAATCTATACCGAGCTCCTCTCATCACAAAGAAATTATGCTTATGAACTCAAGTTTGCTACAGTATATGATAATTGCACACGCATGTGTAGGGCTACATTCTCCCCAGGCTAAGACATACACAATGAGCAAAATAACATTCTACATAGATTGAAAGACACATTATCCAATGAGTTCTGAATACTGCAACTAGTGATTGCAGTGAGTGGAATACATATCCCTAGGGTTTGTTGAAACTCTGGGTAAACAATTGCTTCTTCTTCTCATGGACATCTACAGAGTTAAGTTTACAACACATATCAGGCTGCTAAATTAGTTTCTGTAGTATTTGTACAGAATACAATGGCGGCAGACAGGATTGTTGGGGTTCTGGAAGAAACTGGAAAGTACCAAGTGCAGAAGGACATGGTTGTATCTAAAAATGATCTGTCTGATGAAGGTCTATGACCGAAACGTCACACAGTTTTAAATGGATTTACAGTCATTATATTTTGATAAGGGAGAAGGTCACACCTTCCTTTTCTAATACATTTATCACCAGAAATAAAGTAAGTCAGAAATGTAATAATAACAGTAATGAAAGTAGATCTCTCGAAGCAGGTGCTTTCCTTCTTTTTCCTAACTCAGCTATTCCTCACTTCCTCCCACCCTTCTCGTCTTGGAGAACAGAATTTAGGCCTGGCAGAGTGATGAGTTTGTATTTATAGCCACAGAAAAGGGTTCAGTGCACGCAACCACGAGGAGATTCCAAACAATCCGCTCAGAATCAGCCCACCTCACATTCTCGTCTCATCACGTTTCCACGAGCTGAGCCTTTCTGACCCTCAGCACACAGTGTTTCTCTGTACATGAGCAGCGCACAGCTCATCAGGCAACTCTACAGCACATCATTAAACCTCTGCATAATGTAGTGCATTGGAGTAAAGAGCCATCATACAGTACTGGCACATTTGTTTGATTAATTCAGAAATGTTGTCTCCCTTGACCCCTTTCAGGGAGCGATCATATGTAGTAGGCATGTAACCTTTATTTAACTAGGCAAGTCAGTTAAGAACAAATTCTTCCTTACAGCAGAAATGCTGGGCCAATTGTGCACCGCCCTATGGGACTTCCAATCACAGCCAGATGTGATACAGCCTGGAATCGAACCAGGGACTGTAGTGCCACCTCTTGTACTGAGATGCAGTGCCCTAGACTGCTGCACCACTTGGGAGAACATGATTTTTATCCCTACCTTGTCATAGGATTATGTTAGTAGGTTTAGTACTTGACAGTTCTTCTCAGTAGCAGGTGAAGCTGTAATATCATCACTGGTCCCAATAGTTTCACAGATCACTTTGACGCTATCCCTCAACGTTTTCCCTGAACATTAGTTTTCTCTGAACATTCTGTCTCGATATTCAAAAGACCTAACAACCACCTCACTAATAACACGGCATAGGAAACCTGTTTGACTTTTTGTATGATATAATTGTAGAGTAACATCATAGAAATTCAATTTAAATCTGGGTTTATGCCTGTGATACACTTCTGCCTGTTTAACTTCATTACCCAATCAACAGTATTTCATCTTGCAAAGGTAGTATGTGTGTATTTCAATGTTCAATGTTCAGTAGAACAGTAAGTTGCTTGGTGAACTGACCCTCGATGTCAAATTTGCATCAGGCCGTTGCATCACTGTGGCCGGCAATATATATCTGTCTGTATACACACCACAAATACGTGTTAGGAACAGAAAGTTCATTTCTACTACCCCAAAAAAACCTATTGGTTTGTATGAGTTATCTGCAGTCTTGGAGTTGAAAGTGGCCCAGTTGGGTTTTTCACTAATACAACTCCCTCACACAATGGCCATCAAGGAATGGAGAAACACTGTTCTTTCTGGGACATTGTTCTGTCGTGCAGCTCTCAAACTTTGCTAGGCCTGCTGAGCAGCTGTGGTAGCCTTTCCAAAGATGCCATGTATTGACTTCCCACATACATTGACATACTGTACACTCATGTCCTATAACGACATCATCGTAGTACAATACCCCCCCACCCCTCTCTCTGTCTCACTGAGGTCAGATTAACTGGTAGACTGGCTCCATTCTGCACTCACTTCCCCTGCCTTATGAAAGTCTCTACATCTCCTTATATTCCTGGGCTTCGTGGCCATTAAGTTTGCATGCCGGTAACAATTGCCTTTTAATTAGCTGAGGAGCGCAAAACTTGGTCTGCTAGAGTAGGATGTACAGGCTCTCTAGAGGCTGTGCAGGCTGTCTAGAGACTGCTAGCTATCTAGAGGCTGTGCAGGCTGCGTAGAGGCTGTGCAGGCTGTCTAGAGGCTGTGCAGGCAGTCTGCAGGCTGTGCTGTGTAATGAGTTACAGTTGAAACCTTGCGTGTATAAATAGGCTCATATTTTCCCCGGAGAACCTCATTATGTATTCAGTCTTGTATTCCTCATTTTACAAAGCAGGAAGACATTTTCTCACAGTTTAACCAGCTGTCAGCTGAGTCTCTCTCTCTCGCCCCTCGAGCAGTAGTCACTCAGCGTTATAGTATATGTCTGTGGGCTAAACCATGCGGATTAGGGTGAAGACGCCCCTAGACTCTGATCTTGTGTCAGTTTTGCATTTGCCCCCACTAACGGTTAAGGTTAGGATCGGGGAAGGGGAAGCTGATCCTAGATCTGTACATAGGTGAAACTTCACCCTGCAGCTAACCGTGCTATGTGTCTAAGTGCTATAACTGGGGTGACAATATGGAACGAGTCCATGCCCTGGGGTCAAAGTTTCAGATCTGATGTTCTATCAATGGTTGTTGTTTTTTGTGTGTTGGTTGTCTGTTGGCTGTAACCAATATGCTATAATGTTAGATTGTACTCTGTACTGAATGTGATTAAAAAGCCATCTTAAAAGGGCATTTTACTTGAAAACTATTTTTTACAGTGTATTCTTAACTTTTGAGTTTTCAAGATATATTGTGTTTAGTCTCGTTTTTGGGTGCATCTGTTTGGTTTTGCATCATCATGAGACTTTCCAGGACGCAACTTAGAGCTTCTATTAGGATAACTATGAGGCTTGAACAGTATTTGTGCAAAATAAAAATAAAACATTTGACCATATGGACTGACGAGAAACATACACTAACCTAAATAAATCTGTTACAGTGTATGATTTGTAGAGTCAGTAGGAATCCCAATACAATTTCTTCACAATCACCCAATCCCACCCACACCCTATCCAATGTGTTTTTCATGCAGCCAAAGGTTAATCATTTCAGACAAAAAGGTCACTGTTGCGTTTAGTTTTTTTAATGACATATATAATGTTACAATGTTTCTGCAACCACAGTATAACTGAAAAATGCCTAGGTGGTAGTATGTGCCAGTACTCCTCTTGTAGGTCACTGGCCTTCTAGTCATTTTTAAACAGCTTTCAAGTTAGCTGGGTTCTGGTTGTTCCCTTGTAGATATGGCCCTGGTCTTTGATCGTGTGCTTGCTTACATAAGCTTTTTCACTATGACTTCTTAATACCAATCGTGCCGTACACTATAGATACTGCCACATGCCATATAGCTATTAATGTAGCTATAGTTATTAATACATTACGTTTTTGCTCTATGTTGAAAGTGGGACTGCTGAAGTGTACAATTGTTTTGGATTGTATTAGCAGTAGGGCTGTCAAACAATAAAACATGTAACCCAGTTAATTACAGGTTTTGCTGTGGTTAATCATGATTAATGGATAATTCAGAATTTGCTCTAATTGAGCTGTAATTTAAGATTTTTTGGACAAAAAGCTACACAAATATTGACGGCTTGATTTTGCCCTAAAATTGATAAATCACACTTCTTTCTTTTCTTTAAAAAAATATTTTTTAAATTGAATATCCACCCCTATTACTAGCCTGTTCAACCTCTCTTTCATATCGTCTGAGATTCCCAAAGATTGGAAAGCAGCTGCGGTCATCCCCCTCTTTAAAGGGGGAGACACTCTAGACCCAAACTGCTACAGACCTATATCTATTCTACCCTGCCTTTCTAAGGTTTTTGAAAGCCAAGTTAACAAACAGATTACCGACCACTTCGAATCTTACCGTACCTTCTCAGCTATGCAATCTGGTTTCAGAGCTGGTCATGGGTGGACCTCAGCCACACTCAAGGTCCTAAATGACATCATAACCGCCATCGATAAGAGAAATTACTGTGCAGCCGTATTCAGCGACCAGGCTAAGGCATTCGACTCTGTCAATCACAACATTCTTATTGGCAGACTCAACAGCCTTGGTTTCTCAAATGATTGCCTCGCTTGGTTCACCAACTACTTCTCCAATAGAGTTCAGTATGTCAAATCGGAGGGTCTGTTGTCCGGACCTCTGGCAGTCTCTATGGGGGTGCCACAGGGTTCAATTCTCGGGCCGACCCTCTTCTCTGTATACATCAATGATGTCGCTCTCGCTGCTGGTGATTCTTTGATCCACCTCTACGCAGACGACACCATTATGTATGCCTCTGACCCTTTTTTGGACACTGTGTTAACCAACCTCCAGATGAGCTTCAATGCCATACAACTCTCCTTCCGTGCCCTCCAACTGCTCTTAAATGCAAGTAAAACTAAATGCATGCTCTTCAACCGTTCGCTTCCCGCCCGTCCAGCATCACTACTCTGGATGGTTCTGACTTGTGAACAACTACTAATACCTAGGTGTCTGGTTAGACTGTAAACTCTCCTTCCAGACTCACATTAATAATAATCTCCAATCCAAAGTTAAATCTAGAATTGGCTTCCTATTTCGCAGCAAAGCATCCTTCACTCATGCTCCCAAACATACCCTCGTAAAACTGACCATCCTACCGATCCTCGACTTCGGCGATATCATTTACAAAATAGCCTCCAACACTCTACTCAACAAATTGGGTACAGTCACAGTGCCATCCGTTTTGTATCCAAAGCCCCATATACTACCCACCACTGTGACCTGTATGCTCTCGTTGGCTGGCCCTTGCTTCATACTTGTCGCCAAACCCAATGGCTCCAGGTCATCTACAAGTCTCTGCTAGGTAAAGCGCCGTCTTATCTCAGCTCATTGGTCACCATAGCTGCACCCACCCATAGCAAGCGCTCCAGCAGGTATATCTCACTGGTCACCCCCAAAGCCAATTCTTCCTTTGGCCGCCTCTCCTTCCAGTTCTCTGCTGCCAATGACTGCAACGAACTGCAAGCTGGAGACTCTTACATCCCTCACTAGCTTTAAGCACCAGCTGCCAGAGCAGCTCACAGATCACTGCACATGTACATAGCTCATCTGTAAATAGCCCATCCAATCTACCTCTTCCCCATACTGTATTTATTTATTTACCTTGCTCCTTTGCATCCCAGTATCTCTACTTGCACATTCATCTTCTGCACACCCTACCATTCCAGTGATTAAATGCTATAATGTAATTACTTCGCCACCATGGCCTATTTATTGCCTTACTCTCTTATCCTACCTCATTTGCACATGCTGTATATAGATTTTTCTACTGTATTATTGATTGTATGTGTGTTTATTCCATGTGTAACTCTGTGTTGTTGTGTGTCGAACTGCTTTGCTTTATCTTGACCAGGTCGCAGGTGCAAATGAGAACTTGTTCTCAACTAGCCCACCTGGTTAAATAAAGGTGAAATAAATAAAATAAAATAAATAAGTCTTTGCTAGGTAAAGCCCCACCTTATCTTAGCTCACTGGTCACCATAGCAACACCCATCCATAGCACGCGCTCCAGCAGGTATATTGCACTGGTCATCCCCAAAGCCAACACTTCCTTGGGCAGCCTTTCCTTCCAGTTCTCTGCTGCCAATGACTGGAACAAATTGCAAAAATCTCTGAAGCTGGAGTCTTATGTCTTCCTCTCTAACTTTAAGCATCAGCTGTCTGAGCAGCTTACCGATCACTACCTGTACACAGCCAATCTGTAAATAGTACACCCAACTACCTCATCCCCATATTATTACTGACCCTCTTGCTCTTTTGCACCCCAGTATCTCTACTTGCACATCATCATCTGCACATCAATCACTCCAGTTTTAATGCTACATTTTAATTATTTTTGCCTCTGGGGTCTATTTATTGCCTACCTCCCTACTCTTCTACATTTGCACACACTGTACATTGATTTTTTTCTATTTTTCTTTTCTTTTGTGTTATTGACTGTACGTTTGTTTATGTGTAACTCTGTGTTGTTGTTTTTGTCGCACTGCTTTGCTTTATCTTGGCCTGGTTGTAGTTGTAAATGAGAGCTTGTTCTGAACTGGCCTACCTGGTTAAATAAAGGTGGGGAAAAAAGAGAGAGAGAGAAAAAAAGAAGACAACAGCAAACAACAATGCAAAAAACGAACAAAAAAACTAAACAAACAAAGGACATCAAGGACAACTAAAATCATAACAGCAATGCCAGCTGTATATGTTTGTGCAAGTCTGTCACTATTACATGTATGTGTGTGTTCTTATATGCGTTTATTTGAATGAGAGTGTGTGTATATATATGCATGTGTACAAACACCTGCACGGCATCAGCCTCAGGCAAACTGGCATTAGTTGTAAAAACACTGCCCCTCAGTGTCATTCAAACGTACTTTTTATTATGTTTTATTTTGACTTTATTTTTGACTTTTATCTTTGACCATCATTCTATTTCCCGCATAGCAACTCCCACTTGTCTCCAATTCCACATCCCAAACCTCAGCTTCCCTCAGCCCATCCCACCTATCTCTGCTGGCCACCCTCTTCGGATTTCTACTCAACATATATCTTTTAACTATGCTCTGATGTTTAACATACAATTTCAATCTATCTAATATTCAACATTTGGTTGGTGGCAGAATTCTATATCATAGTTTTAGCTGAAAAGCACAAAGTCTTGAATCTTGCGTTGATTTATATATCAACTCATACACCCTGTACCATGCAATACATCAAAATTCACTTCCCAACTATTTTGCAATCTGTATGGCACAGTTGTCAACATCCTGGTCCTCAAATGAAACTGGTATACTTTCCTATTTATGCTATTTGTATTCCACCTCCACTTTTGATCCTTTATGTTGGGCAGACAGACCAGTTCCCTACCGCCTCCCTCTGCCACCTGCCTCCTCCATATTTGGGGTAATGCTGTAATCAATTGGTTGATAACTCCATTCCAATTTACAATATTATTTAAAAACAAAATACCCTTTCCCATAACTACAGGTATTTTATCAACCAGGACATTTGAATTCAGCCATAATATTTGTTGTAATATTTGTTCTATCTTTTCAGGGGGATGAAATTGAAATTGTAGCCAGCTCTGCAATGCTTGTTTGAAAAAGAGGGATACTTTGAAAAGGAAAAAGGGGCATTTTGAAACAATGGTTGAGCTTTTCTTAGTATTCTACTTGAGAACCATTGAGGGTTCAGGTAAATGTTTTGAATATCAAATCAAAGTCTTTTTGTCACGTGTGCCGAATACAACAGTGAAATACTTACTTACAGGCCCTAACCAACAGTGCAATTTTTAAGTAAAAAATTGGTATTAGGTGAACAATAGATAAGTAAGGAAATAAAAAACAACAGTAAAAAGACAGTGAAAGACAGTGAATAATAGACTATATACAGTAGTGAGGCTATATACAGTAGTGAGGCTATATACAGTAGTGAGGCTATATACAGTAGTGAGGCTATATACAGTAGTGAGGCTATATACAGTAGTGAGGCTATATACAGTAGTGAGGCTGTATACAGTAGTGAGGCTATATACAGTAGTGAGGCTATATACAGTATCGAGGCTATAACAGTAGCGAGGCTATATACAGGCATCGGTTAGTCGGGCTAATTGAGGTAGTATGTACATATAGGTGTGGTTAAAGTGACTATGCATATATGATAAACAGAGAGTAGCAGTAGCGTAAAAGAGGGGTTGGCGGGTGGTGGGTGGCGGGTGGCGGGACACAATAGTCCGGGTGTGCGGGAGCACCGGTTAGTCGGGCTAATCTTTTAATTATCTTTATTTTTTTAACCTTTATTTTAACCTTTAACTAGACAGGTCAGTTAAGAACACGTTCTTATTTTCAATGACAGCCTAGGAACAGTGGGTTAACTGTCTAACTAGCTAATTGAGGTAATATGTACATGAATGTATAGTTAAAGTGACTATGCATATATGGTAAACAGAGATTAGCAGCAGTGTAAAGAGACGTTGGGGGGACACAATGCAAATAGTCTGGGTAGCCATTTGATTACCTGTTCAGGAGTCTTATGGCGTGGGGGTCAAAGCTGTTGAGAAGCCGTTTGGTCCTAGACTTGGCGCTCCGGTACCGCTTGCCATACGGTAGTAGAGAGAACAGTCTATGACTGGGGTGGTTGGGCCTTCTTCTGACACCGCCTGGTGTAGAGGAAGCTTGGCCCCAGTGATGTACTGGGCCGTACGCATTACCCTCTGTAGTGCCTTGCGGTCAGAGGCCGAGCAGTTGCCATACCAGGCAGTGATGCAACCATGCTCTCAATGTTGAAGCTGTAGAACCTTTTGAGGATCTGAGGACCCATGCCAAATCTTTTTAGTTTCATGAGGGGAAATAGGCTTTGTCGTGCCCTCTTTATGACTGTCTTGGTGTGTTTGGACCATTCTAGTTTGTTGGTGATGTGGACACCAAGGACCTTGAAGCTCTCAACCTGCTCCACTACAGCCCCGTCGATGAGAATGGGGGTGTGCTCGGTCCTCCTTTTCCTGTAGTCCACAATCATCTCCTTAGTCTTGGTTACGTTGAGGGATACGTTGGTTTTCTGGCACCACCCGGCCAGGTCTCTGACCTCCTCCATATAGGCTGTCTTGTCGTTGTCAGGCCTACCACTGTTGTGTCATCTGCAAACTTAATGATGGTGTTGGAGTCGTACCTGCCACGCAGTCGTGGTTGAACAGGGTTGTACAGGAGGGGACTGAGCACGCACCCCTGAGGGGCTCCAGTGTTGAGGATCAGCTTGGCAGATATATCGCGACCTACCCTCACCACCTGGTGGCGGCCCGTCAGGAAGTACAGGATCCAATTGCAGAGGGAGGTGTTTAGTCCCAGGATCCTTAGCTTAGTGATGAGCTTTGAGTTTACTATGGTGTTGAACGCTGAGCTGTAGTCAATGAATAGCATTCTCGCATAGGTGTTCCTTTTGTCCAGGTGGGAAAGGGCATCTGTGGATCTGTTTGGGCAGTATGCAAATTGGAGTGGATCTAGGGTTTCTGGGATAATGGTGTTGACGTGAGCCATTACCAGCCTTTCAAAGCACTTCATAGTTACTGATGTGAGTGCTACGGGTCTGTCGTCATTTAGGCAGGTTGCCTTAGTGTTCTTGGGCACATGGGCTATGGTGGTTTGCTTGAAACATGTTGGTATTACAGACTCAATCAGGGACATGTTGAAAATGTCAGTGAAGACACCTGCCAGTTGCCCGGAGCACATGTCCTGGTAATCCGTCTGGCCCCGCAGCCTTGTGAATGTTGACCTGTTTAAAGGTCTTACTCACATCGGCTACGGAGAGCGTGACCACACAGTTGTCCGGAACAGCTGATGCTCTCATGCATGCCTCAGTGTTGCTTGCCTTGAAGCGAGCATAGAACGGATTTAGCTCGTCTGGTAGGCTCGTGTCACTGGGCAGCTCGTGGCTGTGCTTCCCTTTGTAGTCTGTAATAGTTTGCAAGCCCTGCCACATAAGACGAGCATCTGAGCCGGTGTAGTATGATTCGGTGTAGTATGACTGTTTGATGGTTCGTCGGAGGGCACAGCAGGATTTCTTATAAACTTCCGGATTAGGACTAAATACGGCTGCTAGAAGTCCTTCACAATTTTATTTGAGACGGCTGTACAACCACCAAGATTAATTGTCAGATTCAACAGAAGATCTCTTTGTTTCTTGGGACCGAGTTTAAAAGTAGAACGTTTGCAGCCATCCACTTCCTTATGTCTGAAACACAGGCTTCTAGCGAAGGCAATTTTGGGGCTTCACCATGTTTCATTGAAATGTACAGTTGTGTGTCATCCGCATAGCAGTGAAAGTTAACATTATGTTTTCAAAGCATCACACCTTTTGAGATCCTTTGTCCATGACAGAAAATTATTTCACCACCCCATTCCTTTTTCCACGCAACTTCATCTAAGGATGTAGAGTGAGTTTCCTGTAAGCAGTATATGTTATATTTCCTTTCTTTTAGCCACATAAATACTGATGTTCTTTTTTATAATCTGCTAAACCGTTAGAATTATAACTAGCTATACTTATTTCACCCCTTACCGTAACTAGATACTATTCTCAGTCTAAATTGACCATAATTAGTGATTGTAAAGTTACTGCCATCACAGGTATTATGACGGTCAAAATTAGAGCTTTCAAAAGTCTGATATTTAAAACTCAATAAATAGGTTCTAGCAATATTTGTTTTATTCCCTTGTCTGTTTGCCTGTGAGCCAATGCCACAGATGTTAGAACATTGAGACAAGATATTACGTGTGTAGTAAATCTGAGTAGGTTGATGTGTATGATATTGGATGTGATTTAGTGAGAGGGTGTACAATGTCTGTATAAGAGTACGACTATAATTTGTGCTGTCCAAATATATAATAATTTGCATGGTTGAGTGTCTATGTGTGTAACATGTAGTGCTATGTTAATATTTAATTAATAGCGGTTTCGTTTTAATCAAAATTAACAAACCAAGTGTTTTTCCAGCATACAGTCTGGTCTAAATCGCTTCAATGTTTCGGTTTTATGTTTGCTAGCAAGCTACCGAGGTGGTTGAATCCAATCCTTTCTTTTACCTCAATTTCAACATCACATTGTTGTTTTTAGCTTCTATAGATGATGTATTTTGTGATGTTTTCGGTGTATTTTGAATGTTTTCAGACAATGCAATTAATCACAATTGAAAGTGTGCAGGAAAAATTACAAAAAGTTCACTTGAGTTAACTGATTAACTCTGACAGCCCTAACTAGAAACTCTAACAAACTCTAAAACTAGCCCAAATTAACAGTGGACTAATGAACATACTCAAATATCATTTTGGAGTGAACTATCTCTTAACTATGTATTCATTTCCGATGCTTTGAATAAAGACAACTTTTCACTATACCACCATGCTCTACATGCATTGAGTTTGGCAAGCATCTTTTTGTATGCACACACACTCACTGTTGTCAATGGTGGCTCAAGATGACTCATGTTCAAAGGGAGAAAAAGCTTAGCTAAGCTCTGCTCTTTCTGGATGATGCCTCAATGATTTTGAGAGGTTCTGGCAGCCTGTATGTAGGCCTGTAGGCCACTATAAAAAGTCAGTCTTAATGGGTAACAATTTACATTACCTCACTCTAATGCAATGTAGTTATTCCAGAACTACTCTGGTAACCAAAATGTTGTTAGTTACAGTACTCAGCTGCAGATCTAAGCTTCACAACTCGACCAAATACTTGTTTAAAGTAGTTACTGTTGCAAAGTGTAGTGGTTACTTGTAATACAAAGACATTACATTCCTGGTGGTAGTATGTGTGCTGTATCCATCATACAGTATCTAAACAACTTCAAGTAAACTGTGCCTGCTTATGGGCCTACCACACATTAGCATATCACTGCATCGGTTTACCCTGAGTATACCAAACATTAAGAACGTCCTAATATTACCATACCCTGTTCAAAGGCACGCACATTTTTTGTCTTGCCCAATCACCCTCTGACTGGCACCCATACACAATCCATGTCTCACTTGTCTCAGGGCTTAAAAATATTATTTGAACCTGTCTCCTCGCCTTCATCTACACTGATTGAAGTAGATTTAACAAATTACATCAATAAGGGATCATAGCTGTCACCTGGATTCACCTGGTTAGTCTATGTCATGGAAAGAGCAGGTGTTCTTAATGTTTTGTATACTCATGGTAGCTCTGCAGGGGGATGGAATGAAATGCAATTTAACCCAAACAGAAAAAGAATGTGACAAAGAATCACAGAATACATTTAAAGCTAATGAGATTTCTGAGTAACTCTTTTCATTACAGTGCCATTATTACTGTGTAACTACTCATGGCATTACAGTATAAGAAGTATTGTAACTACTTATTAAACACTAACCTTTTCTTTAACCATAACCCTAAGTAACCCCAAAGTACAGTGTAATAATGAGTAATTACAATATTTGTTTTGTTGTAATTACAGGAATAATTACACTGTAATACGGGCATTGGATTGTAAAGTACAACTGATTTTCCTCTGGTCATGGAAAAGCAACCCACACTACTTTTAATTCCTTCTGAAAATTTGTATGTGAAATGATTTGCCTCCTTTATCTGCTCTCTTTGTTCATCTGGAGTGGCCATGTTGTCACAGGGCACTGCACTCGGCTCCCCACATGCACCCCTCTCCTGTGTGTGTGTGTGTGTGTGTGTGTGTGTGTGTGTGTGTGTGTGTGTGTGTGTGTGTGTGTGTGTGTGTGTGTGTGTGTGTGTGTGTCGGCATCTGAGTGCTCTTACTTACTGTTTCCTTTTTCCGTTTGCATAACACGTTTTACTGAGTTTACATGCATTCTTGAGTTGGACAAATGTTGTTGTTTAACACAGTACAATTTCAAGTTATCTCAACTTAGAGATTGAAAGATATCATCAGCTGAAGTATACAGGGGCCCGTATGTTTCATCTGTCTCAGAGTAGGAGAGCTAGGATCAGGTCCTTCCTGTCCATAATGATCTGATTCATTATGAGGCAAACATTCTCCTAGATCAGCACGCCTACTCTTAGACACGTGATATACACGACCCGGCTCTCCCTTGGGAAAGAGGTCCTCTGATACAACAAAGTTCATTTTGATGGTAAAATTGATTCAGCAGTATGTTATGATAATTGCACATAATTTTGGAATTCAAATCATTTCTGTGGCCATAAGATAATCTTTTGCATTTTATGACGCTTGCTAGAAACTTATATCCAAAGCAATAGTATGTGTATGTGGAATTGTAACCAAGGATGCTTGGCATTGGCGGCATCAGGATCTTACCAGCTGAGCCATGCCTGTACCACATATAGAATGGAGATGCAGGACAGACATTTTGTTGTGCAGATATCATGTTAAGGGTTTCCCCCTTGTGGTCAAAGCTAGAATGCTCTCTCTTGTCCACAGAACAGGCCGGCAGCCGTGCAGGGGTCCCCACACACTGGCCCGCCCCCGGCATGCATGAACCCCGCCTTGATGAGCACTCCCTGGGTGAGAGAGGGGCCTTCACACTGTCCCTCGGGCCCCATCTTCATGCCATCCTTCTCCCCATGCTTCAGGCAGGGCACCCATCCATGCCACTAGCCACTCTTGTGCTGTACACAGAGAGGACTTCACTGCTTTCATATCATATCATAAGGCACTCAGGCCCTGGGAATATTGTCCCTTATCACTCCATCAGGATCAAATAGGTTGACATTAGGGACAGTATACAGTATGCTTGATGATTATAAGGGACATTCAGTATTAGCTTGATGGAAATATATTTATTCGATATTGTTTCGAGATGGTTTGAACATTTTAGAGCTATGTGGGCATATACACTGAGTATACCAAACATTAGGAACACTTTCCTAGTATAGAGTTGCAGGTTTTCCCTCAGGATAGCCGCAGTTCGTTGGGGCATGGACTCTACAAGATGTCGAAAGCGTTTCACAGGGATGCTGGCCCATGTTGACTACAATGCTTGGACCATTCTTGATTCACACGGGAAACTGTTCAGCGTGAAAAACCCAGCAGCGTTGCAGTTCTTGCTACAAACCAGTGCACCTGGCATCTACTACCATACCCCATTCAAAAGCACTTAAATATTTTGTCTTGTTTTGCCATAAGAACGATATGGTAGCATACTGTATTCCAAGGCAAGTTCAGAGAATCAGTTCATCAAGTCACTCCTTCACTCATTTCCTCTTGTCATTGTTACCAACTGTAGCAATGTTCACCTGAGCCAGGATTCAATCCAAGGCGAGTTGTCAGCAGGTGCACTGCACTTGACTTTTAAAGGTCATTCATGCTGGAGCTGCCTTCCTCAGCTTTACCGTGAATGCCATCTCCGAAAGGGTGAGGGATTGAAATGCAATGCATCTGTCAACAATACGCCTTTGATTGAATCCCGGTGCTAGTTATTTCACAAAAAGGCACTGTGAAAAGAAGTGCAACTTTCCCACTTTCTGTTCCAATTAGAATTAGGCTACCATGTTTCAGTCCACATGTTCACACTTACATAGGCTGTCGCAGATTCATGCTCACTGGCAGACCCCCTTTACCTTCTGTCCCCGAGATCCCCATTGGGACACAGCTATCACTCTCATTTCACAACGGTTTAGTAGTGGTGAAGCAGTGCCATATGAATTTCATGGGTAGAATTAAGAATCACAGAGGATGCCTCATCATTCACTTCATTGGGCCACATAATTGGGCTTTATGTACATGTAGCCTAGTCAATGTTTTTAAATGTATGTCAATCTATTATTTATCGTAATTCTGATGTTTTCTTTATTCTTTTCCTCTGTGCTCCTTTTGTCCTTCCACCGCTTTTCCTCCTCTCCTTCTTCCTCTTCCTCCTTTCTAAAGCAGTATCGCTATCAAGATGAGGACTCTCCACCTGAGCACGGGTTCCCGCGGCTGACCAACGAGGTGCGCGCCCCTGAGCTGGTGCACGTGTCGGAGAAGAACCTCTCGGAGATTGAGAATGTGCATGGCTACGTGTCCCACTCCCATATCTCCCCGCTCAAGGTCAGCAAATGTCCTGTCCTGCACCCCCAACCCAGTGAGCAAAATTGGTTACAAATAAGTCATTTCTACAGCAAAACTGTGCCAACCAGTTTTGCTCACTGGGAAGCCCCTGACGAGAACTTGCCAAACCACACCATGCGTGGCTGCCAACATGGTGTCCCTCGTTCCCCTCTTTCCTCTCCCTGTTAGTCTTGTTCTCTTTCTCTCTTATCTCTTCCTTGTTCTTTCTGTTTCTTTCTCCCTATCTCTTCCTCTCATTCCTCTTAGCCATTCCCCCTGTCTCACTATCTTGATTAATTCAAAAGCTATTGTGGTTCCTGTCCTGAGTCTTCGGTAAGCCTCTCATAACTAGTGCAACTCTGTGCGCTATTGCTAACAAAAGTACGTCGTCATGTTTATTTCATTAGGCACCAAATGTAATAAAATGGACTGGAACAGGGAAGGACTACCTGGGATTGTCCAGTAAGAAACTCTTAAACATTGTCCACACAAAAAAAACGGTGCTATCTAGAACCTATGAGGGTTCTTCATCTGTCCCCATAGAAGAACCCTTTGAAGAACCCTTTTTGGTTCAGCTAGAACCATTCAGGGTTCCATGTAAAACCCTTTCCACAAAGGGTTCTACATGGAACCCAAAAAGGGTTCTCCTAAGGCAGTGGTTCCCAAACTTTTTATAGTCCCGTACCCCTTCAAACATTCAACCTCCAGCTGCGTACCCCCTCTAGCACCAGGGTCAGCACACTCTCAAATGTTGTTTTTAGCCATCATTGTAAGCCTGCCACACACACACTATACAATACATTTATGAAACATAAAAATGAGTGTGGGTTTTTGTCACAACCCGTCTCGTGGGAAGTGACAAAGAGCTCTTATAGGATCAAGGCACAAATAATTATATAATAATAATCAATCATTTTTCTCTTTATTTAGACATCTTACATATAAAAACACATTTGTTCATCAAAAATGGTGAATAACACACCACAGGTTAATGAGAAGGGTGTTCTTGAAAGGATGCACATGACTCTGCAAAGTTGGGTTGTATTGGAGAGAGTCTCAGTCTTAAATCAAATCAAATGTATTTATATTGCCCTTCGTACATCAGCTGATATCTCAAAGTGCTGTACAGAAACCCTGCCTAAAACCCTTAACAGCAAGCAATGCAGGTGTAGAAGCACGGTGGCTAGGAAAAACTCCCTAGAAAGGCCAAAACCTAGGAAGAAACCTAGAGAGGAACCAGGCTATGAGGTGTGGCCAGTCCTCTTCTGGCTGTGCTGGGTGGAGATTATAACAGAACATGACCAAGATGTTCAAATGTTCATTAATGACCAGCATGGCCAAATAATAATAATCACAGTAGTTGTCGAGGGTGCAGCAAGTCAGCACCTTAGGAGTAAATGTCAGTTGGCTTTTCATAGCTGATCATTAAGAATATCTCTACCACTCCTGCTGTCTCTATAGAGTTGAAAACAGCATGTCTGGGACAGGTAGCACGTCCGGTGAGCAGGTCAGGATTCCATAGCCACAGGCAGAACAGTTGAAACTGGAGCAGCAGCACGGCCAGGTGGACTGGGGACAGCAAGGAGTCCTCATGCCAGGTAGTCCTGAGGCATGGTCCTAGGGCTCAGGTCCTCCGAGAGAGAGAAAGAAAGAGAGAAAGAGAGAATTAGAGAGTGCATACTTAAATTCACACAGGACAACGGATAATACAGGACAAGTACTCCAGATATAACAAACTGACCCGAGCCCCCCGATACATAAACTACTGCAGCATAACTACTGGAGGCTGAGACAGCAGGGGTCAGGAGACACTGTGGCCCCATCCGATGATACCCCCGGACAGGGCCAAACAGGAAGGATACCCTTTGCCAAAGCACAGCCCCCACACCACTAGAGGGATATCTTCAACCACCAACTTACCATCCTGAGACAAGGCCGAGTATAGCCCACAAAGATCTCCGCCACGGCACAACCCAAGGGGGGGCGCCAACCCAGACAGGAAGATCACATCAGTGACTCAACCCACTCAAGTGACACATCCCTCCTAGGGACGGCATGAAAGAGCACCAGTAAGCCAGTGACTCAGCCCCTGTAATAGGGTTATCCCAGTGGAGAGAGGGGAACCGGCCAGGCAGAGATAGCAAGGGCGGTTCGTTGCTCCAGAGCCTTTCCGTTCACCTTCACACTCCTGGGCCGGACTACACTCAATCATATGACCCACTGAAGAGATGAGTCTTCAGTAAAGACTTAAAGGTTGAGACCGAGTTTGCGTCTCTCACATGGGTAGGCAGACCATTCCATAAAAATCTAGCTCTATAGGAGAAAGCCCTTAAATCATTTTCCACACACAGTCTGTGCCAGTATTTAGTTTTCATGCTAGTGAGGGCCGAGAATCCACTCTCACATAGGTACGTGGTTGCAAAGAGCATCAGTGTCTTAACAGCGCGATTTGCCAATGCAAAAAACTCTGAGCGCAGCCCTATCCAGAAATCTGGCAGTGACTTCCGATTAAATAAAATTTAGCAATTTTTGATGAGGCTCTCTTGTTCCGATATTGGTAATTGGACTGGAGGCAATGCATGAAAGGGATAACGAATCCAATTGTTTGTGCCGTCCGTTTTGGGAAAGTACCTGCGTAATTGCAGCTCACTCAGGTGCTTCACTATATCAGATTTGATATTATCCGTAAGCTTGAGTTCATTTGCACACAAATAATCATACAATGATGGAAAGACCTGTGTGTTGTCCTTGTTAATGCAGACAGAGAAGAGCTCCAACTTCTTAATCATAGCCTCACTTTTGTCCTGCACATTGAATATAGTTGCGGAGAGTCCCTGTAATCCTAGATTCAGACCATTCAGACGAGAAAAAACATCACCCAGATAGGCCAGTTGTGTGAGAAATTTTCACTGTAGTGTCCAAAACATATTTCAAGCTGTCAGGCATTCCCTTGACAGTAAGAGCCTCTCGGTGAATGCTGCAATGTACCCAAGTGGCATTGGGAGCAACTGCTTGCACGCGCGTTACCAATCCACTATGTCTCCCTGTCATGGCTTTTGCTCCATCAGTACAGATACCAACACAGCTTGACCACCAAAGACCATTTGATGTCACAAAGCTGTCCAATACTTTCAAAATATCCTCTCATGTTGTCTTGGTTTCCAGTGGTTTGCAGAAGAGGATGTCTTCCTTAATTGATCCCCCAGAAACATAACGGACATATACCAGGAGCTGTGCCAGGCCCACCACGTCTGTGGACTCATCCAGCTGTAACGCATATAATTCACTGGCTTGTATGCAAAGCAGTAATTGTTTCAAAACATCTCCTGCCATGACACGGATATGTCGTGAAACAGTGTTGTTTGATGAAGGAATTGTCTATATATTTTTTGGGGCCTTTTCCCCCGGCATTGTCCCAGCCATATCTGCAGCAGCAGGTAGAATTAAGTCCTCCACAATAGTATGGAGTTTGCCTGTCCTGGCCACTCGGTAGCTCACCATATAAGATGCTTCTAGCCCCTTCTTAATTTTTTATTTTTTTATTTCACCTTTATTTAACCAGGTAGGTCAGTTGAGAACAAGTTCTCATTTACAAAAAGCAAATCAGTGTGACACAAACAACAACACAGAGTTACACATGGAATTAACAAGCGTACAGTCAATAGCACAATATATATATTTTTGTTAAATGGTAACTGTTGGTTAATGGTATCCGTTGTTATACATATCCTACTACTCGAAAGTCATCTTTATTCTTGCCCAAAAAACTTACAGTGGCATATTTTTCAAATTGTCGTGTTTCATTTCTAAATGTCTGCTCAAGAGTGAAGGTTTCCCACGTGAGAGTAATGGTTAATGTGTTTGGATGTTAATTATTTGACGAGGCTACCTGTATTTGACATTGTGTTGTTATTTCTGCTGAACACTAGATGGTTTCATTTTATTTTTGGCAGTGAAATGAAACTACTCAGGCTAGAAAAAAACCTCACCCAAATGTATAAATGATTATTTATTTAAAAAAAAATGTGAATCACATTTTTATATGGCGCACCCTGACGCCTATGGGGAGACAGCCGAAGAAGAACCCTTTTGTATAACCCTTTTTTCTAAGTGTGTACTACATGCCCTAATGAACATGACCCATATGTTCAATGACTAAAGGATCTGACCAGGATAGAAAACTCTATCCTGGTCAAATCTCTTTTTTCTTGAAATGAGATGTACATGGGCAGGTTCATATCTGCAATGGATGCATTAGACTATTTTAGAAAAATGTATAACGAAAGAATTATGATTCAATTACTTTTTAAAGGAATATATCATTTGTGACTAGGGGGCAGTATTTTCATTTTTGGAAAAATAACGTACCCAAAGTAAACGGGATATTTTGTTTGGACAAGATAATAGAATATGCATATAATTGACAGCTTAGGATAGAAAACACTCTAAAGTTTCCAAAACTGTAAAAATATTGTCTGAGTATAACAGAACTGATATTACAGGCGAAAGCCTGAGAAAAATCATATCCGGAAGTGCCTCGTGTTTTGAAAGCTCTGCGTTCCAATGCGTCCCTATTGAGCAGTGAATGGGCTATCAACCAGATTACTTTTTCTCTGTATTCCCCAAGGTGTCTACAGCATTGTGACGTAGTTTTACGTATTCATGTTGAAGAATACCCGTAAGCGGCTACATTGTGTACGTGGTCACCTGATGGCTCTCAGAGTGACTCTCGCGTAAAATACAGAGGTAGCCATTAGCTAGCTGGACAAAATGCTATGCTAGGCTTTCGATAAACGTACACAAATGCTTGTCTAGCTTTGGCTGTAAAACATATTATGAAAATCTGAGATGACAGGGTTATTAACAAAAGGCTAAGCTGTGTCTCAGTATATTTTACTTGTGATTTTCTTGAATAGGAATATTTTCGAGTAATATTTATATCCGTTGCGTTATGCTAATTAGTGTCAGTCGATGATTATGCTCCCGGATCCGGGATGGGGAGTCACTAGAGGCAATAAGGCCCGAGGGGGTGTGGTATATGGCCAATATACCACGGCTAAGAGCTGTTCTTATGCACGATGCGAAGCAGAATTTCTGGATGCAGCTTCTAGCTGTGGTATATTGGCCATATAACACAAACCCCCAAGTGCCTTTCTGCTATTATAAACTGGTTACCAATTCAAATAGAACAGTAAACAAGTGGTATATTGTCTGATACACACACGGCTGAAATGCTATTTCAGCCAATCAGCATCCAGAACCTAAACTTCCCGGGTTTATAAAACTGTATAATGCACTTGGTAATGTACGTCACACAAACAGTTATTTAACATGTATTAGCACAGTGTGTGTGTGTGTGTGGAGGGGGGGGGGGGGTGCTTGACCACATGGAAAAAGGATTTATACAATCATTGATTCATGTTAAATAAAGTCCTCCATTGAGTTGTTGATGTGGCACTCAACCAATGAGAATAGATGAATAAGGAGATTACTTTACAAGCTAATTGCCTATCATGTATTTTACTCAGTCATTTTCATTCACTTCCTGATTGTAATAAAGTAGATGAACAGCAGGTGGCGGTGAGTGCTCAGTTTTAAATAAGCCTCATTAAAACAATCATTGTTGCTTGACCACTGTTGGGTGAAGTTTACCTAGATGCTGATTTAGGATCAGTTTATAGTTTTCCCCATTAGTGGTTAAGGTTTGGATTGTTGATCTGTACCTAGAGTAACTTTACCCTGGAGCTCAGAACACAATGCTGGCCAGCTGGGGACAATGTGGGAACAGAATGGGAATCAAAGGAGAATGTATATAGGCTTACCCCCTCTGATTAGTACAAACAGTATGCACAGTTTAGTAGAATGGCCCATAGGGCAGTAGCCCATCTCCTGTTTCTGTAGCACACCCTGGACAGGACGTTAGTGAATTGCAGGGGGTAGATTGTTGAGTGACAATATATTTGGATTTGTCTTGGATTTAATTTAATTTTGAATTAAGGTGGGATTGAAATAAAAATAAAAATGTTAGAATACTTTTGTAGAAAACTCTCATTGTTTGAACCTGTCTAGAGTCTAATCTTGATTTATTTTGATATTTTGATAAAACAAAGGTAAAGCAGCAGAGAACTGATGTTCATATTCCAGTAATAGGATTCATGTTTAATACTTAATTATTACTAGATAAAGGTACCACAAAATAAAATACATTCTATATATATTTTATTTTATTCAAAGTAACACACCGGGCTGCAGTATATTTAATTGAATACTTGGCTGACTGATATAATATCTTTCCTGTAAGAGTCCTGTTCTAGGCCTCCTCTCTTGACCCCTGTGTATCTGATGTAATAGAATCGTTTGTGGGCTTAGAAGCCTCAATTTTATTTGGAGATTGTGTTGGATACTATTACAGACGGCCTTTTTAGTGTCCACATCCCCTAATCTCGTTCAGATAAAGACATATCTGATGTGATGGGGCATTACCCTGAGCCTACTTTAGATTGTATTGTGAGGAGATGAGGCAACAGGTCAACTTGTTGTTTTGTCCCAAATGGCACCCTATGCCCTATATAGTGCACTACATTTGACTGGAGCCCGATGGGCCCTGATCAAAAGTAGTACACTAAATAGGGTATAGGAGCCAATTTGCAATCTGTGACACATGTAAACTGAGAGGGATGGAGGAGAAATCACACTGTAAGCTTTTCTCTCTCTGTGGGTATGTGGGTAACCTTGCCCTCAATAGCACAGATTCAACTGTCACAAAGAAACTCAGTATTCTAGTCTTGTGTTGATGAAAGTGACGACTCTCTTTCATAGCTTAGAATGCCTGAGAATCTGCAGCGTTATTACCAATATTTTGCAAGGTTATATTATTATTGAGTCGGACGTTACAGCCCAGTGTCTTGATGATAGCAACTTAACAGCTGACAGGGAATTGATCAAATGCTGCCCGTCCCAAGTCCACTGTCGCTGATAGAAGGTCTCAAAACAGGGATACCATATATCAACGGAAGCAGGTCTTGGATTTGAAACAACACTGTGACACAAGTGGTCCAGTATCTGCCATGACAGCCGAATGGAGTCGTTGACAGGCTGTGGACAAAAAAACTCAATGTTGTTGAGGAGATTTTGAAATGCAGATTCATTATGTACTGGTAAGCTTTGATTCGGGTAAATTCAGACTATTTTTCTAACCGCGTGGATCTTTCTCTTTAGTCAGTCCCTAAAACGCAAAAGGAAAGGTGAGTTTCTACAACGATTGCATGTGTAGTTATGTTAGTCAGTTGATTAAAATGGGACTTTGTAAGGGATGTATCTTTGCGGCACATTTGCTGCTTTCCATAATTTAGTATTTTTCTTAGAGAACTGTTATCCATAGCAAGGTGTTGGAATTCTGTGTGTTTTAGCACGTTACATTGGAAACTGTTATTCTGATATCAATTTTATTCAAAGCCAGCTGGGACTGAGCCATAAGGAATAACTTGTACTCCCCTCCTGCTTGTGTCACAGCATCGGGTGAGAGTACGACCTATCTTGGTAATTCTGCAGGTAAGAGCTAACTTGCGCTCACCAGGCCGTTCTCCTGGTTTGGCACGGCAGTTAGTTACAGTGACTAGCATTTAGCAGTGCATAGTTTGCTTTAGGGTTTGGGTGGGTTATAGGGTTTTGGTCTAGGTTCACTATATTTTGAGTTCTTTGGGAAATTATAACTTTGTAAAAACCAACATAGGAGTGAGGACAACCGCTACTGGTGCTATAGCATTAGAGGGCCAGGTTAACTAAGCATTTTTTACCAGAAGTTTGTATCTGTTGTCTGTCTTCCATTCCCTTAAGAACAGTTAAGGGAATGAAACAGTTGCAGACTTTGGACATGAATAAATCTGGCCCTAAGGGAACGCTTCTTAGAGGCTCCTTCCTCATTGGCTCATATGCAGGAAGTAAGACTCTCTCACTTTCTCTCATCCGCATTCAACCCTAACATTGCTCTCCTGCATTCTCATTTTCACCTTCTCTCTCTCCCTCTCTGGCTCCCTCCCTCTCTTTTGCCCTCTGTGGAGTATGACTGTGTACCCCCATAGCCTGCAGCTCCCTATCTTTATGTAATAATCATCTCTCTTTTGCCCTCTGTGGAGTATGACTGTGTACCCCCTATAGCCTGCAGCTCGCTATCTTTATGTAATAATCATCTCTCTTTTGCCCTCTGTGGAGTATGACTGTGTACCCCCATAGCCTGCAGCTCCCTATCTTTATGTAATAATCATCTCTCTTTTGCCCTCTGTGGAGTATGACTGTGTACCCCCATAGCCTGCAGCTCGCTATCTTTATGTAATAATCATCTCTCTTTTGTCCTCTGTGGAGTATGACTGTGTACCCCCATAGCCTGCAGCTCCCTATCTTTATGTAATAATCATCTCTCTTTTGTCCTCTGTGGAGTATGACTGTGTACCCCCATAGCCTGCAGCTCCCTATCTTTATGTAATAATCATCTCTCTTTTGTCCTCTGTGGAGTATGACTGTGTACCCCCATAGCCTGCAGCTCCCTATCTTTATGTAATAATCATCTCTCTTTTGTCCTCTGTGGAGTATGACTGTGTACTCCCATAGCCTGCAGCTCCCTATCTTTATGTAATAATCATCTCTCTTTTGCCCTCTGTGGAGTATGACTGTGTACCCCCATAGCCTGCAGCTCCCTATCTTTATGTAATAATCATCTCTCTTTTGTCCTCTGTGGAGTATGACTGTGTACCCCCATAGCCTGCAGCTCCCTATCTTTATGTAATAATCATCTCTCTTTTGCCCTCTGTGGAGTATGACTGTGTACCCCCATAGCCTGCAGCTCCCTATCTTTATGTAATAATCATCTCTCTTTGTCCTCTGTGGAGTATGACTGTGTACCCCCATAGCCTGCAGCTCCCTATCTTTATGTAATAATCATCTCTCTTTTGTCCTCTGTGGAGTATGACTGTGTACCCCCATAGCCTGCAGCTCCCTATCTTTATGTAATAATCATCTCTCTTTTGTCCTCTGTGGAGTATGACTGTGTACCCCCATAGCCTTAGCTCCCTATCTTTATGTAATAATCATCTCTCTTTTGCCCTCTGTGGAGTATGACTGTGTACCCCCATAGCCTGCAGCTCCCTATCTTTATGTAATAATCATCTCTCTTTTGTCTTCCTAACTTGCGAGTGACGTTGTCTTTTACTTCTTACCTGCAGCCTGCACTGGTTACTCGTTTTGATCTTACATACCCTGGTGTGACTGCAGCAAACTACCTGGCAAGTTTTTTACTCCCTTTTATCACTGGAAAGTTGTTTTTTGACTTGATTTCTTTACAGTGCTTCTGGGGTCCGTTGATGAGCCACGCATGAGGTTCACTTGACTCTTTGCAACTGTTTTTGTTCTACTTGGAAGGAAACATGTAGAATCAGATGAATTTGTTATCTTTCTGTGTGATCCCATGGATTTATGTGTGGTCGGTCCTGTTGACTTCTGTATCTCATAAGCCTCTTTTTACCCAATACCACGTGTGTTTGCGACTCATTGTCAGTGTCACCTAAACACAAGTTTTATTTGTTTTGCCACCAGTCATTCATCTATGATATTCTGTTTGGTTGATCAGTGTCACAAAGTAACAATTGTTGTCTGTTGTCAATACTGCATTTTAGCAGTCACGCTTATCCAGAGCAACTTATAGGAGTCAACTCAGGGATTTGAACCAGTGACCTTTTGTTTACTGGCACAATGCTCCTAACCACTAGGTTACCTGCCTAGGGGCAGGTTATTGCAATAATATTGCAATTATATTGATTTGTTTTTACTAGTGTTCCCCCTCTTTGTTTTTGTTTCTTCTCACGACATAATTGGTACTTCCATCTCAATGTGGAAGTAGAATGTTATCAAAGAAATGTTCAAAAGAACATTATGAAATGAATATTCCTGCGTATCATTTGTTTCCTCATTTCCCATGATGCTTTTTCTGTTAGTCATCATCAACAATGGATTTGACAGTTACAGATGTA